>NC_058042.1:24561428-24872857 GCF_020085105.1 Siniperca chuatsi
TGAATAACAATCAGATTTTTTTTGCATTTTCTCCCCATTTATTTTCTCCACTCTATCACTATTTCTACGTCCTGAGCTGTATTCTTTGCAGAGAACCTTGCTTACTGCAAACAAGAGCAAACTGTGACTGACAGCATAAACAGCAGGTTACAGTAGCTGTTCTTTAAATGAGACTGTGTAGTCCCTCATACGTCCAGGAGTGTTCCATCATAGAAAAGGTTTCAGTCGTAGTCATCTGGACACTGTTTTCAGAATCAAGACGTTTCGGCTCCCAACCGGAAGTCATTCTCAATTGTGAAAATGGTCTGAAAACTCAGAAATTCAAGAGGCTGTTTAGTCTCACCTATGTACCGTTCTTTGCAGTTTTCCTCACTGCATTAAATTGAATAAACTACATAACATAGGTAACGATGTAGTTTATTCAATTCAATGCAGTGAGGAAAACTGCAAAGAACGGTACACAGGTGAGACTAAACAGCCACTTCACAAAAGACTTTATCAGCACAGACGACACGCTAACTCGGGATTGCAGAGCGCCATGCATTTGCATCTAAAAGCTACAAAACACTCATTTGAAGACAGTGAGGTGAAGATTATAAGTAGAGAGAAGAGTTGGTTTGAAAAAGGAGTCAAAGAAGCCATTTTTGTGAAAAAAGAAAAGCCCTCTTTAAACGGAAATGGTGGTCTGAGATTCAACTTGCCAACTGTTGAATACCACAGCGTATTAGCACCATGATCAAGCCAATCATATGCTAATCCAGTACTTAACAGTGATGAAGGAGGTGCAGCCAGAAAACAATAGGCCTGATTACTGGGCCATAATGGAAACAAAAGAAGGTCAGTTTCAGGTGAAACTAGACAGGGTAAACAGCAGACACTCAGGAAGACTCCTCCCTTAGGGCAGGGGAGCAACACAGAGTAGCTTAAATTTCTGAGTTCTCAGACCATTTTCACAATTGAGAATGACTTACGGATGGGAGCCGAAACGTCTTGATTCTGAAAACAGTGTTCAGATGACTGCGACTGAAACCTTTTCTACGATGTTCTTTAAATGATACAAAATAATCCTTGTGTATCCATCTACACACTGACTAATGGCCCAGTCCAATGCCTTGTGTATCTGCTCGATGGAAGCGGAAATACCACAAAATTTGGTTCCAATATCAAGTAATACTGGGGCCAGAATCACAGATATCAATGAAGATATCATGAGATACTTTTAATTATTTTAAGCCGCTAATGTAACATCATGTTTAATGAGTTTAAAATCATCATTAATAGCCTCCTGAATACATTTTCATTACCACTGAAACATTTCTTTCACTGAGGCTCTTTTCACTAATCTTGGTCACACGCATGTTAAAACACAAGACAGTTTTCAATATTAAATACATGGTAAATGTTTATTGTGTGAATTCTTTGAACAAGGTGATCACTGCACGCATGCACACATCAGTTGCAGAAGAGAAACAGATAATGCAGCACTAAGAGAAGTGTTCATGTGCCCTGAATGTGATCTTTTAAAAATATATTTATATTTCTATGGTCCTACTGATCCTATTGACGCTAGTATCAATGCTCAAAACAAGACTTATTATCAGTAGTATTGATATGTTAAGTATCGAGCCGCCCGTCCCTATCGCTTGTTTCACAACACACATCTAAATGAGTTTGTAACGTCAGTGGACAGTATGCCTACCCGACAATAAAACTTTCCAACTCAAACTCAACACACATAACTCCGATGGTGCAGCAGACCTGCAGAGTGAGGCTCAACAATGAGTGCAACAACAATACTCCAGGTTATGCAGCACAACAGGTTTGGTATATCCAGCACATACTTTTACATTTTACACTTGCCCATCGCTCTGATTGCCTGGTTATGGAATGGCAAGCAAAGCTACTGTAAGTGAATTGGGTGTCTTCAATCTTCCCCAATCACTTAGCGCCTGTGCATCAGCGCATGTCATCCATCATGTGGACCAGAACATGCCCCAGACAAATGGTGCATCAGCATTCTGCGGGGCCTCAACGCTGCGATCGCTGGTCACCGAGGTTAGTGGTTGAGGTTAGAATCCCTCTGACCATTCAGAAGAGAGATGACCCTGCAGTCTTATCACAGTTGATATCAGACACCTAAACTGACCTCTGGCAGTCGAAGGCATTTATTTTGCTGATTGTCAAAAAAGCCACGTGAAACTGTGCCGTCGTCGCGCAAGAGGATGGACAAGCCCAAGAATTCAGGGAAGCATAGAAAGAGGAAATGTAGAAAGACAGAGTTACAGTTGTGGGGAAATGTGCAATGATCCCTGTGTGTGTGTGTGTGTGTGTGTGTGTGTGTGTGTGTGTGTGTGTGTGTGTGTGTGCATGTGGACATGTCACCTATGTGCGCTCTGTCACAGTATCTGTGGTGTGATGCAGGAACTTGGAGAGGTGTTTCTAGGATAGGGTCAGCCTGGTAGCCTTGGTAACATGTCACCATAGGACAGTTGAGCTTATTACTAAATGCTTGACCCGCACCTCGGCCCTCTCTCAGAGTGAAGGAGCCATCTCCTGATGGCCTCACCTAATCCGTAGATGGAGGGACTGTTTAATGGATTACTACCCCCCCCCCCACACACACACACACACACAACACCTGGAGATCCTCTCAGTAACACTACTGAGTGATTGATAAGTGGTTGGTATGTTACTAATATTGTATCTAATATCATACTTTGACTGTGTTGAGAGAATTGCTTTTTCGTACCACATGGAGAAATGGATGTTGAGATTTCTAAAGAAATCTTTGTCTTTTAGCACATTCAAATACAGTGTTTAGCTCAGCTGTGTGTGGGTGAGCCAGCTGCTGACATTTTAGATCAATTCTTTTATTTATTTATATACAGTGTATATTTTCTTCAAAACTGAATCCAATAACTGTGAATTTTGCAACCCCACCTCCAAACCATGTGTAAATCCATCCCTTGCTTGAGTCAATATGGGCAATAAACAGAGCATCCATAGCTTAATGATCTAAAGTGAATATGTACACCTCTTTAAATTATTTATTAAAATCCAGGCCTTTTTTATATCACATGTTGCCTGTTACCCTCTGCCTGTCTCTGCTTTAAATGTGAAGGTGTAATCAGGTAAAATTGCACCTATAAATATTTTACAAAACTAAAATAAAAGAAAAAAACATCATAACTTGTGCTTTCCATAGTAGTGGTGAAAGAGCAGCCTCAGTGTATGTGTATTCATGTCCATCTGAGCGTGTGTGTGTCATGACATAGGGTGGTGATTTTTGTGAAACTGGGTGACAACAGTGTCACCCAGAGGAACCTAAAGAGCCATAGCTCCTCCTATGCATTGACACCATGCTGTAAAAATAAACCTGACATATGCAGCCTTCACTGGGCTACCTGCCTAGAACTTCCATCGACACATTGTGTCACATGACAACCAATCATATATTACACGATGATACGTAACATTCACCTGAATCCCCAAATTTTGACATGTGTGGCCCTGGTGAGAAATGACCTCCTTCTAACTGCATTGGTTCCACACTGCAACTACTGCTGAACTATTCAGGACACCAAACACAAGCGGTTTAGGGGTTAAGCCATATTATCGGCAGGCCACACAGACAAACTTGAGGCCTAGAAGATGGAAGCCCCACACACAGTCAGACAGAATATTCCCAGGAGCAAAGCTATCGACAGGGCAAACATCAAGGAGTGCCCCTCGTCTGTGCTTCTCTCTGCCCAGTATGTCAAAGCACACCCTCTTGACCTCGAGACTCCAGATCTTCTCCTCACACCAGTGGTCACATCAAAAATTCAGGTGCTACAGTCGTCGACATGAGACGACACGCATCCAGACACACACACATACACATATAGGACATACATGTGCATGAACATGTGTGCACAGGGACTCAAACACAGAAACAGACTACAGATGGGTCCAGGGGTCGACTGATGACTTGGAGCGCATATAGTGCAAACTGTATATTCCTTCAATATATATTAGTAAAGTAGGAAAACTATCATGAAAACAAATTATTGATTATTGAAAATGTCACTTGCCACAACCCGTTCAACTTGGCAAACTGCATCAACTAAGTGGCAAAAATTTGATCATAATCTGAATTTAAATCAGATTGTAGTAAAGTTAAATGTTCCTCTTCTGTTTGACATCGATTATATTAATATTTGAACAGATCTTCAAGACACGCCCATGCTGATGCCTTTGTGCCACACTGCATGAGACTCCTGGCCATATAGGACTCTGTTGCATTATAGGGCTGTATGTCATTGTAATCCTATAGTGGAGAAACAGCACTCCCCCGCATCTTCATTAGAAGGAGTTTAAATTCCTGCAACCTCTCCAAGCGCACTCGACTGGGGGAACTGTATCCCATGCCACACCGAGGCAGACGGAGGTGGCGCCTCTGCAATTTCATTTTGTTTAAAAATACTCCCCAAATGTTATTAGGGCTGCATTAAAGGATCCTGTGTTAAAACAGGCAGGAGGGGAGGATTGAATCAGCTCACCGTGGACTGGTACTCCTCACAGCTCCACTCTGCATTAAAGGCCTGTTGGGTTACACTCTCAGCAGGAGACAGTGCTACAGCGGCCTACGCTAACTACATTAATTCTTCTGTGTTGTTGGATATACAGGACCTGTGGATACAACTCGCTTCGTTGTCTGTAATTACTGTCTGAACAACAAAGCAATACACGCTGGCAGTGGCTATCGGCTCAGTCAAGACTGAGGAATCTCCCCTGACAGCCTGGAGATTGTAGGCTATGATAAAAATCTGTCAAAATTAAGGTTTGTCAGTGTTGTGGTGTGAGGCCTTTTGTCATTGTAAGTCAATTGGACAAATATACAATTACTAAATGTCAGAAAATAAGGATTGGGTTGCAAAACAGTCAAACCCCTACCTGTCCGAGTCCTGCCCTCTGACCACTCTGCTGAAATGGACACTTTGCCTCGGACTAAAGCGTTGAAACAAAACATTTACAAATCCTAATGCTATTTGGATTGATATAAATGAAAAAAGCATAGCCTCTATTGATATATTAGGACATAAAAACTAGGAAACCTGTTACACTTCAAATACACACTTATGTCTGAGAAGCTGGAACCAACAAATCTTTGGCATTTTTGCTTGAAAAATGACAACAATGAACAATGAATTACTTATCAAAGAAGTGTGATGATGATTTATAAGCTGATTAATTTTCTTTCAAGCAGCACTAAAAGATATAGCCAAATTAACAAAGTCTTGTCTTGATTCGGAGAAAGTTTAGATTTGTCTTGAAATCCTGTTTGAGAATGATCCAGTTGTATCTGACTTTTTTATAGCACAGTGTACGTCTGCATGATGACTCATGCTAGTTCCAAATGTTTCACAAATAAAAGGACACATGAGGAACGTTCATTCATCATTCAAGGTTTAACAGGCCAATGTCCTTCCAAATGTAGAAATGTTGAATCTTTAAGTGGAACACAAGTGCGCCCTGGAAATATTCATCTGTATGTGCTGAAGAAAACTATTGATTTCCCTGCAGTCTGAATGGTGGGAATGTGCTCAGACAGCACAGTCGAGTGCAAGTGGGATTTTTGTCTGTCCTAGCCGCTGTCTATTTGTCTCTACGTCTTTTGTTTGTTCAGCTCGTATCCTCTCCTGATTTGCATCTGTCCGGCTGGATGAGTTTCACTTGCATCTGAAACGTACTTTTCCATAAATGAAGACAGAACCCAGCATCTACAGAGCCGGTATAAGTTCGTGTACATTGTTATTTTTTGTTGCTCAGCTGTGAAGTGTAAATAGTTCTATCCACTGCTCTGCTGAAATATATAATTGTTTTATCACTCACTGTCACACCACAACACAAAGTGGTTTCAAGTCCTGTGCCTACTACATCAGTGACCTTCAGCTCTCGAACTGAGGTTCTTCTTTTGGGTTTATCTGTAGGCTAATCTATCACTGATTCAACTTTATTAGACTCATCATATCAGAAACATGTCTGTCTGCCCTGTCTTCTGTTCACAATCACACTCCATACAGCTTCGTCGTCAGAGCCAAACAAAAGCCTCCTCTCTCAGCCTCAAACTCACACAAGGTACATCTGTGCATCTGACAAAGGCCAAATAAAATATCACTGTTAGGCCTGTAACCCCCTTACAAAAGCATGAATTGCTTCATAAAGGCAGAATGAGTCTGAATTCTCCCTTTACAAGGTTTCAACAGGATTTTATTCTCATAATATCAGTCAGGGAACACTCTGTCGCAAACAAAAGTACAAAGACACAGGAGTTGTTGAGAGACCTGTGTACATCTGCTGTGACTGGCAAAGAAGAAAGAAAATACATTAGGGCCATTATTGAGAAAAAAGTTTTTATCAATAAGCAGAGCTCCAACATCTAATAGAGACAAGACGCCAGCAATTGCCAGCATCTTTTTCATGTTCCTGCAATCAAGACGCCCTTCAGGACTCATTACAAAGGCTGAATCACTTTGAATGTCTGTGGATGCTGGATTGTTACGCCGTAACAAGAATATGTTGGAGTGTATGGAAAGAAAACAGAGAGGAGGGGAGATGGTGATACATGTCTCTGCACTGTTGGATCTATGTAGAAATTCAAAAACACACACAGTCCAAGTATGAGGTCTGTGGTCTGTCTTTCCTTTTGTGCAGGCTCAGTGTCACTTCAAGCTAACAGATGGACACTGACCCTCCCCTTATGGACTCTGATGGACTCCTGCAATCAAGATGGATCTCGGCTTCCTCACATTTGCACTCTGTGAAAATGCCCCGGGCATTCATCAAAATGACACAAAAAGAAGCCACGGTTTGTGTATTTCCAGTGTGGTCGAACAAAATGACTGCAGAGAGCTCACTTCAACTTTGGGCGGTCAAGACTCATCCATGCGTACTCGCGTCTTATTATGTGCAGGATCAGGCAAATCATTGATTTGTGCTTCAATTGAGATAATACACAAATAATGTGTATTTTGAGAATTAGCAAAACAAAATAGTATTTCAGTAGTCTGACTGAAGGCTCCTGGTATTAATTCACCTTCAAGGTAAATCGCTCAGCTTAATCAGATAAGTCCATTCATCACACCAGAGCTTTTGTTAAACCTATTACACTTCTTTTTTAATGATTAAGAGGTTTTTAACTGATTTTTTCCCTTCTCCAAGCCCCAGGTGGCTATGGAAGCTGCTACAAACACAGATATTGCTTCTCTGCATGTACTAAAGCATGTGTGTGAGTGTGGCTAGCCTTGTGCAAAACGTTGAGTGCATGCAGCACAGCTGAGGCGAGCAAAAGAGAACAAAACCCGGCTGGTTCCGAATGAGTCCTTTTATCAGGCGATCGGTGACCGGTGGGAAACCTTGAGAGCCCAAACTGTGTTTTAAGTGAGACTGCAACTGCTGGGGCCATTATCCTTTCACGCTTAAACCTTTCTCTCTCTGTCTGTATGTGTGTCTGTATATGTGTGCATACATGTGTGTCCATGCGTGAGTGTGTGTGTGTGTGTGTGTGTCCTTCCCCTGCCTTGAAAGCCCTCGGAGCCTCAGGGAGCTGTGAAAAATCAATACTCTTCGGCAGCTCTGCCTCTTTATTCATTTAATAACTCACTACCATTGCATTACTGTTCCACTGATCTCCCATCACAGGGCCCAGATTGACACCTTTGTGCTCTTTTACCACACTGGAGTTTGATGTAATCAGTTAAACCTCCACCTCACACCTGACACATGCATCAAATGGACCTTGAGTATGAACATGGGTGCATCAACAACATTGCAATATGAAAAAGATGAGTCAAAGTGTATAGCCTGTGTGTGAGGGAGACGAATCTGCGTGTGTCTGGCGTCTGCTTGATTGTCTGATAGTGAGCTGTGCTGCAATCCTGGAAGTGGGCGTCGAACAGCAGTAACACACACAAATAACAGGGCCAATGTGAGAAAGTGAGGCTGGGAACAGAAGGACCACCTGCTGTGAATACTGAAACACTCAAACATCAGCCTTGTGTATATGGAAGTAAAGAAATCAGAGCATTATTGATGTACAATAGACAAGGTGAGATGTGATGACAGTCTTCACCAGGTGAGGTGTTTCATCTGTGCGAGAGTCATGTTGGGAATGTTAAAAACTCTGGTATGTGTCACAGGAAGGCTGTGTGTGTGTGTGTGTGTGTGTTTGCATATGTGTGTGTCTTTGTGTGTGCACATGTACAGTGATTGTGATGGTGGAGGTGGGGGTTGCCTCCCTGTGTGGGACTCGGAGCAGAGAGCAGGTGGGCTCGGGATGGAGCAGAGAATCTGTATTGATTGTTTTTGTGCCTCAGAGCTGTTTAGCCGTTGTCAAAGCTGCCTCCACCAGCTGAGAGGCAAATTGCAGCATTTACACCGGGAGGCGTTTTCTTTTCTTTTTTTGTAATCTATTTATTTATTTATTTTACAATGGGAGATGTATCTACAATCTATAGTGTCAGAGGATTTTCTCGCTGCTTTATTCACAGTCTTAGCAAAACTGCCAAAATTAAAGAGAGGCGGCTCTGACGAGAAAGTCCAAAGCTGGGGCAAAAGCTGTCTTTTCTTGGAGTCGCTCACTGAAACACACAGAGGGTTAAAAGATAAGTCCAAGTTCACAGTCAAAAACTTCATAATTCATCAAAAACTAATATTTTTTTCACTTGGATGATGTCTCCGGATCAGGAATACATTACTAAGAGTGAGCAAAGTCAAAGTGTTAGCAGACAATTTATTACATTATAACATGAACATCTGTATCAAATCATGCTCAGGACATAGCATGGATTTGATACTTACTGTATGTGTCAACAGCTGATTTTTATTAATTGCAAGTGAAGAAGTGTACTTTGTTTTATCCATAACAGGCCATTTACATTTAAATGTAACAATGGTGAGATTTCTCAAAAGGTTTGTCATGATTAAAGGAAGCAGATTTTCCCCTTTCGATGTTTACAAAAACTGTCTTTCACATTTGCTGAAACTGTGTGCGTTCAACATCTTAAAGGGAGTCCTTTAAGGGCATGAAGGATAATAACATGCATGACCAATTTCCAATGAATTTTGTTTTCAAATTTGTGTGGTTGCTACAGCATTGCTATGTGGATTTAGTATGTATCACTTTAGATGAGACATCACCATTCTGCAAAGACTGGTTATGGCTGTTTTTGACAAAAGAATCAAGAAGAAAGTGAAGGAAAATAATCCACACTATGTGAATTTATCACAAAATCACAATTACAGAATAATATTTATGTTTAATTGCTGTAAAATCCCTTGTTCTGTGAATGATAAGTTAAGTACTTAGTAGGTAAGGTGTCTTTCACATGAAGGTTTCTTATGAAATGAAAACAAAAATAAAAACACTTAATGATATAAAATGAAGTGAACCAGAAACATTTTATAAAGGTACAGTCAACATGAATGCTTATTAAAGGCTGTAAACTAAGTCAGTCCCTAAACCATCAAACATGGTGATGGATGTTTGGCCAATTCCAGAGTTGATAACTTGCAAAGTGTGGACTGACCAAAGCAGTTTCATGGATTATTGAACTATAGATGGTGGAGGGGAGGATGGACGGAAGAAACAAAGAAAGAAAACAGCTGTATGGCAGACAAAAGATAAAGATGCAGAAAAACAGACACAAAAGCAATACGTCCAATGTTTTACCACCATAAAGCACTGATTTAGGCCCACAGAACTTTACAATGCCGTGTTTTCCCTGATAGGTTGAGTCATTGGTGCAGAGGGCCAAGTGTATGATTTTATGATGGTGCTCAAGCAGAATATGCACACTACAGTGTGTTTGCTGATCTAATAACCAGCAGGGAAAGTTAATGACATGAAAGGAGCTGCTGTTTGCCAAACAGACTGAAACACATGATTGATTGATAATCCAGGGAGCCTCAATGCCATGTCAGTCAATAATATAATGGCATATATTTTAGTATACTAAAATGGTGCATGAATACAGCCACAGAAATACTCAACAACAGGCTAGTTAGCGCTAATTGGTGGTGGGAGAAGTGTTGGGGTTCAAAAGGGGGCTGATGATGACAAATCAAGTGGTTATGATCTCACAAATGGCTGGTTGAAACTGGTAAGAAAGCTCGGTCAGAAGCTCCCCCCTCACATACAGCTACCACTTAGATGCTGTTGGGCAAGTGCTTCAACCTAAAATGGCTCAAATGGATGTGTTCACTGGCCAACATAAAAACAGGCCAATGAACACATGCACTAGACAGTTTCCAAGTGTGAGATGTGAGGAATATTTAGCAGCAGGAAGTAGAGACTTTTTGAAAAAGATGATTAATGCTTGAGGAGCTCTACTAGGATGAATTACATAAAAATTCTTATTATTGACTGACAAAAATCTCAAAAATAATATACTCACAAAATCATTGACACTGTAGCCGTAAAGGAAACCAGCATGGTGTTAAAATCTGTTAAAACAAACTAATATGACATCGTGTAAATAAAAATATAGCTCACACTTCTGTTCACAGTGAGGATTATTGGTTGCTCACGTATTCATTTTTTGGGATTCAGCAACCTGCATGGCACTGCTTTTCAAAAGTTTGAGCACTCTACTTCAAACCTCACCACGCACTTTTGGTTATTTTTCACTCTGGAACAAGATTTTTAGTACTGCAATATATAATATATAATATGTAAAATAACAAACAAAAAAGTTTCACAATTGTAAATAGGTCAGTCAATTATTACATTTTGTTTTTGTGTTTTTTTTAAAGCCAAGTCATTTTGATGAACTCTGGCATTTGAACCTCATTTGCACACTTGGCATTTAAATATGAATATTTCTCACATTTAGGGAAATTAAAAGAGAGACAAAGCGGCACAGAGACAGAGGCAGAAGAGATGGAGAGTGAGAGAGACGAGCTATTGAGTGTGCTGTGTTGCTGCTTGGCTTGGCTCCATGCAGAGAAGCTGACATTAAATCATGCATTGTACTTGTTTGCCTGTGTGTGTGTGTGTGTGTGCTTATTGATTGGCTTACACAGCTTTATAGCGCTCTGTTGTAAATGTCATGTTTTTACAGGCTACTGTTTGATATAAACCTGATTAAAGTATTTGCTTGCAAACACAGATTGCAAGCAGCAAACGGTTACAATCAGATGATTACTCAGCAATTAGGAACCAGCTAAATGACTATATGGCTGTCCGATTAAGCAAAGTAAACAAAGTGTTTCCGTCCTCTCGTCCTCTTCTCAGTCTTTTCTGTGTGTCTAAGTAATTCACTGCTCTTAAAATAGGTGGCATCTTAAGCCCATATTTGTGTTTAATTTTGGATGTTATTTTCCTTCCTTTTTGCACACAACAGAGGAAACACTACTCAGATCTGAAAATGTCTTGAACCTGAGGAAGACCGGTGTGCGGTTGACAGTGTTTGGAAGTAACTAAATACATTTACTCAAGTACTGTGCATTAGTACGATATTCAGGTACTTGTACTTTACTTGAGTATTCTCACTTTATACTTTATACTTATTCTCCACTAAATACATATGAAAATATTGTGCTTTTCACTTCTTTATTATTAAACAGCAACACATTAAGATTTGACCATCTTAAAAAATATGATGCATTATTATAGATTACACTACTAATAAAATAACAGTTTTTGAAGTAGCTAAAATTTACATATGATTTTACTGATTCCAGAGGGGGAACTCACATGTTAGAGCAGCACAGAAGAGAACTATTAAAGAACTATTTGAATGTAATAAATACAAATAAAATATGAAATAAAAGAAATGAGATGAGATGAAATTGAAAAGTTACAGTATGTATATTATATACTGTACAATATACTGTACTATATAAATTAATTGTGAAAATATTTGTGCAAACATATCTGAGTCACATAAACTGATCAGGTTTTGATCAGATTTTGATCAGGTTTTTGATTTGATTTTGGGATTTAGGGACACAGCCATGATGTGTGTAAGCTCCACCTTGATAAAAAATAAAATACTCTTTCTGCATTACACGTACATTTTTCTAAACTTTAAATTACATTTCATTGCCAATACTTGCTAGTAATTGCATAGTAAAAGATCTGAATACTTCTTCCACTGCTGGAAGTTGATATGCTTTGGCCTTGTTTTTTTAATCATGTAGCCATGTGAATAAAGGATTTAAAGCTTTTTGCATGACAGAGCTGAAAAGACCTGAGGGAAGGACTGAGATACTGTGTGCTGTATATACTGTTTCTCTTCCGTTAAGAAAGGCTATTAACAATCATTTACTGGTGTGATGCAAAATTAAACTACCTCAAATATTTGAGGTGTCTGATACAAGTTTTTCTTCCCTTTCATATTTTCTTTCTTGGGAAATATTAAAATAGTGTTACAGATTATGTCTTGATGACTCTCTTAGTTCCTTCCACAGGGGAGCTGCATTTAAGAATCCAAATGACAAAACCCACATTTGGTTTTTGTTGTCTGTATGTTCAGTGTTGATATTCCTCATGTTTGAGTGAAACTGTGCCCCCTCAGAAATGTTTGGTGTACTACATCCCTGAAGGCATTTATCCCCCATCTTATGTGGCAGAGCTGCTTGGTGACTACATAAGACTCATTGATTTGGTTTTACAGATGTGTAAATGTGTGAATATAACGCATGACCAAAAGCAACGACCAAAAGCAACGACCAAAAGCACAACCAAAAGCGTCCCTGATGGTAACTGTGGCTTTCAGTTTTAGTGTACATGCCTTTTATCTTGCTGGTGTTTGACTACACTGTGGACTTACAGCTACACTTAGTGGCTGAACTGCACAATTGCAACAACAATAGAGAGCGAGAGAGAGAGAGAGAGAGGAGGAGAGTGATGAATTGTCTCTGTTCTGATCTTTTCTGTTTTTATTCTATAGTACTATAGTAAAGAAAGGCACTATGTTTTATGAAGGTATTACTATAAAGCTGTACAAATGTCTGTCCTGAAGTGTACATATATGTATATATATATATATATATATATATATATGAGTATGCAAGAGATTGTTTCAATAGCAGTTTCATATCCTGTCTGGTGCATTGATGCACTGAATCCAGTTCAACTGACGCAATAAAAGGAATCAATGTGTATGAAGAAACAAAGAAGAAACGATTAAAGGCTTAAATGTCCCAAGAAGGGATACGATAAATCAAAAACAATGGCCTGTGACATTATCAAGCAACTCTACCTGGTGCCCCGACGTCAAGAGTAAGAAACTTTTAAAGCAGATGAGTAGAACTAATATGTGATGACTCCCCTATAGGCTATGTACCCTTTGTGAAAAGTGACTTTTTGGTTGATGCCAGCACTAAGGGCAGAACACACTCTCTCCTTTAATTAAATGCCAGCCTCAGCAGGAGTGTGCTGCTGAAGGTGGCCTCCCTCCAGTCCTTTATTATTATTATTTTTAATACATATAGTATCAAAACTGAAAAAGAAACAAAACAGCTGCTTTCACTCTGATTTGAAGTCACTGCCAAGTTAAATAATAGCACTGATAATGCTATACAGCCATTTTTTAAATGAAAGCAATGTAAGTATTAAAGTCATAATAAAATATGGTGACAAAAAAAGCATTGCAGGGCAGGGTGTCTCTCTGTTCAGACATTGGTGCCTGATTCCTTCTCCATGCCTAGCTTATGGTCAGGCGATCATTCATTCTGGTGGCGACGTCTAACAGTTAACTATCTGATTAATGCCCGGTCAGTGCAATTGGAGTTCCCATAGGACAGCTAAGTGCTGGCAACACTCTTTAGTCTGGATCCCGTCCTCTGTTTTCAAAGCTAAAATTTCAGTTACCTAATGAACAAAGCCTACTGATATTTCAGTATTAATGACAGACACAATATTTGAGCAAAGCAAAAATAGATATAAACATTTAAATTTGCAGCAACGTTTATGTTAATTGCAAGTGTGTTTTTACATAAAGCAGTGCTAGTGTGTATGCAAGGGGGTTGGCCCTTGCATACACCAGCATATGTGCAAATCCACAGAATACCTCATTTTTTTTATCTTAACCCAATCCTTACATAACCCCTTTATCATAACCCCCTGTTACGCTACTAAGATTCCACTATGATAATTGCATATTTGCTTTGTTAATTTTGTTTCCTATGTCTGAATCTCATCTTTCAGGACACTGAATGTATATACTACTTCACGTTTGGTATATTTGGTTACATTTGGTCAAATGTGGTATAATGACTAAAAATTCTCATTTTGTGGACTAATATTTTAACTGATGAACATTATTTGAGGAATACAGCAACAAATAGGTAAGAGTTGTTTGTTAATAAGTCACATTTCACTAACTGTTCTCTGCTCTTGTACGATCCTTGTGCTGTAGCAAATATAATCAAACTTTATATCATCAAGACACTAAAGCTCTTAAATCAAAGTTAGCTGGCTGTGGGATTGTTAGTAGGCACATACTGAATGATGCATGTCGGAAATGCAACCATTTCTCTGTGCAGTTTGACCATTGTACTGTTAAACTTACTTTTCTTTACTACTTATGGAAAGTAAGCTACAATGCTGAAATGATAGTAAATGCCAATAAAACACAGCAGATGACATTGTTATCATTTCATCAACTGAAGATGAATAATGATGTTAGACCATAAATGTCCAATATTACCTCCTGCAAACATGTAGGGCAGGGCTATTCAATTACAAATTCAATTGGGCCAGATTTTAAAACCTGGAAATGCAGATGGGCCAGACATTTTCAGCAGCTTATTTAAAACCTTTTTAGTTTTGTTTTTGGTAATGACAAACGTTAAAGAAACGCCGCTAATTGAATAGGTCCGATGTGTGTTGTTAAAGGCCTGAAAAAACATGATCACAATCTAGTCTAACTGACATTTAGTAACACAGTGAATGGCTGTTAATACATTTTGTTGTTGCCTCACAGGCAATGACATAAAATGCACTTGAGTAATTGATTGTGAGTTTGTGTGTGTGTAATTATCTTGTGTGTGTGTATGCCTGATACTGCCTTATCTTTGAGTGTGGATTTGCCTGTATGTTGAGGACTCCCTGGGAATGGATTCCTGCTGGCTTTGTGAATATGCATGGCTGCCTGCATGCATGATTAATTTCTTAAGCAAATGTCAGCGTATGGGATTAGAATGTAAATCCAACTGTACGTCTACAGTGCATAGAGCCACGGTTTACCTTTCAACTTTACTCTTGCACAGGATTGATTCATCCACATCTATACATCTTATTAAGACATATGCAAAACATATAGCAGAGACCAAAGACCAAAGCGATTTAGTTTTTCACATCAAAGCATCAGTGGTCGGTGTGTGCTGATACATAATTGGTATGGGCTGTTTTCTTGTAAAACTCCACAAAGATGATTTTGGATATTTCTAGTTATTTGCTTTTTCAAATGATTGTTCAGGGCAAAACTGAAAAGATAACAAACTGGTGTTAGTGGCCTCCAGGGTACATACCCAGGCCTCTGACTTAGAAGTGACTGGTATGAGTAATAGGTCAAGGCACTCAGCCCTCCTCTGCTAGTGGTCAGTATGAAAAAGGTTTCAACATGGATGTGTAGCAGGGTTACTGCATTAGAGAAAGCATGCTCAGCAAGTCATCCTGGAGTAAATAAAGACTAGAGAACTCATAAGCAGTGTATTAGTGCCACCTAAGGTTGTCGCAAAGCAACACAGCTACCAAACAGTAACATAACACTTCGGATTGGCGTATAGAGACAACAGATGATACTGTTATCTGTTTTTGTTGAGATGTAGGCAGATTTAGATTGAATGTAATGTGTTATTAACGCCTTTTATGGCTACTAGATTCATTCTAAATATCATGACCACTTTTTTTGTTTGATAATGAATAATAATTTGCTACTGTAGTGATACCGTATGGGGTATATTTCTTATCACTCCCAACCAGGGAGATCAAAGCGCAGGGTAAGCTGCTCAGGTTATTGAACCCCCTCCATCCCCAGTCACTAGATCTCTAGGTAAATGCCTCTCGTCACACAAGGATGGTGTCATTAACCCTTTAGCCACCCTACTGTATTAATGAGAAAGATAAGAGGGACATTTGGCTGTAATTTAACCTATGTTTTATTTTTATGTTTGCTTTAGAAGTGGTGGTCTTGCTGCAGTAGCATTTAGTCGCTGCAGGAGCTTAAAGGAAAAGCTGCATGTCACACAGTGCAACACTGCTTATTGTACTGCAGAGCCAATCACTCTCGCCACTGGATATAATGACTAAAAGTAATACTGGTTATGACGAGATTTTCTGTTCGCTGCTGAACTTATACTTGCAAGTGTATCATTACTACTTTTTCTTTCATTATTTGAGATTAAATTCGATTGCAACCATCAACAGTTTCTAAAGATTTCTGTGATTAAAGGACACAGGGACCAGTTGTAGTTAAGGTGAACATCTTTTAACTGAAAAATTAAGGGTTTGAGTGGAGGAGCAACACGTCCATCAAGAGGTATGTGCTGTGTTACTGTGACCATGAGCTGTTTTCACATTGCAAACTGCCCTGGGCAATTATTGTAAATGTAAAATATAAAAGGTGCCACAGATTGTGTGTATTTGCTAGAATGGGGATAGGTTGTGTTAACAGCTCAGTGGTAAGCCTTTATAAGAATATGTAGGCATAAAGAACCATTGTAATCGAGCACTGAGCTCTGGGGGTGGGGAAAGAATGCTCGCTAATGAACCATGATGGATGAGGAAAACAATTCATTCAGATGAGAAGAAGCTGCATTACACCAGCTCTGTCAATAATGGTGCAGTTGTAACTGTGAGGCACAGAGAAAAAACAAGTGACCTACAATTCTAGATTCCAGTCACATTCATGTTGATCATTAGTGAAGCAAATCTAGATATCATTTTTTTTCCTTCATACTGTTGGCATGTCATCTTTTTATTTTGGCTGCGACTATGCTTATTGTAAATTGTAGCAATGT
The DNA here is from genome assembly GCF_020085105.1 of Siniperca chuatsi. Lineage (NCBI taxonomy): Eukaryota > Metazoa > Chordata > Actinopteri > Centrarchiformes > Sinipercidae > Siniperca > Siniperca chuatsi. The sequence continues at coordinate 24,578,439 of NC_058042.1, forward strand.
ATGAGTTTATGTATATGATAATAAGTAAATGGCTAATAAATAAGTTATGCAATTCAAATCAGCATAAAGAAGCAATTGTAGCAGCACTAGAAATCTATTCAAATATTCAATCACCTCAATCATAATCTTGCTAATGATATCCAATTACAACACTGCCATCCACATCTATGGCCTCTTTACTAATTTTTACATTTGCCTAAATAAATTACTTTGAAATGCATACTTTATGTGTTGCTATTTTAAGATAGAAAGTTTATGTTTTCAAACTTGGCATTAAATAAACTGCTGAACCAGCCACCAAAGACTCTGTAAACAATGTGGTTGTCAGATGATTCAAATTTCAAGTCTGTGGGAGCTTTTCAGATGAAGCAGGGATGCCATAAAATGGCATCTTCCCAAAGTCCCAAATATTTCTTATATTGATTGTGACCTGAATCCACAAGATGTATATGTATATATCATGTAAAGAAGACACTGCTGACCACTGTTCTGACTCCTTAAACTGAAACACCTTCCTCCTTGTCCACCAGAGGGAACTATTGTTCTGTCTGCTCTATTCTGCCCAACACAGCTCAGGGCGTTTTCCCAGGCCAAGGTGCTTGAACAGGCCGGGTGCTGGGTGCATGTTACAGCTCAAGGTATTGCCTTTGTAAACTGTACCTCCTCCCACTCCTGACTCACTCCTCTTTGCTGTCTTTCTGGAGGCTCAGGAGGCAGCTCAGTCTTGGACTCATCACACTGCTGGGTCTGATGGTGATGTCTGTATCATTGTGGTATTTGTGCGCGCGCTACAGTATGTGTGCAACTCTTGTATTTATGTTATGTGATGATGGGAGTTGATGATGATGATGATGGTGCTCAGGCTGCATTTCGCATGAATGTTTAATGGTCAATAATTTACACTGGTTATTTTATTGTACAATGGGCTTTTTTGTTTATTTGCATCAATTATTCACATGACAATCATGATGCAATGTGATTGTGAATACTGACCATTTGTATTATGACAGCCAGTGTGTGTTTTCATTATGAACTTATACACTTTAGGCATAACACATAATAACTCTGTAAGAATTATTTTATTTTTGTTATTTTTATTTAACCAGGAATAAAAGAGTCATTGAGATTAAAAATCTCTTTTTCAAAAGTGTCCTGCCAAGACAGGCAGCAGCACATAAAACACATCTGCAGACATAAGACAAACATAAAAGAATTCACAATGAAAACAAACAAATTACAGAGTTATAAGATATAGAAACTATCTTTAAAAAACTTAAAATATTCTAAAATCCAGAGCACTATAATGGAAATAAAAATATTCCTTAAATTTTTTATTGAATGTGGACTGTTTTATGCAATACAAGTTGATGCATTTGCTCAGGTTAGAGCAACATATTTGTCTCCAACACTGCTGTTACATTTAGACCTGTACTGCATAGTATATTTCTAGCTAGCTCCCTACTAGAGGGACCTTATCCTCAGCCTGATCATGCAGCGACATAGCACATCCCTTCCTTTTGGGCTGAGAAGATGTCTCTCCAAATAAATCTGATAGAGCACAGGCACCTGCTGAGTCCATACTTCTTCTCTTGCAGAGCAGGAATTTGGAAGAACCACAGCTTTATCTTGTTTTTTGTTCTGTTCTGGTTGTTCAATTTCTGAATACATTTTAAAAAATGAAAATGAAACGATTAGTACTGCTTAAAAAATGCTAATCACCATAATCCTGGCCACATACAGTAGCTTACATTGCCTTATATGTATGTATGTGTATTACTATATTTTCTATATTTTCAGTGCACAGGATGAGATAAAGGATATATTGACAACATACACTATACGTACCAGCCTTAAATATTTTCTCAGTTTCACAGAATTCCTCCTTGTTTGAGAGACCTACACCTCCTCTGCTGCGAATGCTGTGGGCTTCCGCTTTTTGTCCGAGAGACGAAACAGGAGAGAGAAAGAGAAAAACAGCAGTTCCCTTTGTCAGCTGCAGCAGGTGGCTGTTTTCTGTGAAAAAGCTCTAAAAACCAAGCGTGTTACTTGCTGAGCACTGACAAGGTTAGCGCCTCGCTGGTGAACTCAGTGAAGCATTTAGCAGCTAAAGAGCCCGATATTTCCCTCAGGAGTTAGTGAAGACCAAAGCAGAGCTAAAAGGAGAGTGAATATGGGACTTACATTTGCCAGCTGGCAAGAAACACGACTCCAAATGAATGCTAATGTTGCTCCGTATTTACTAGATGTGTAAATTAGCAACTGTTTGCTAACAAGTTTGCTGTAACAACTTCAAGTGATAACATGTCAATGTTGTGTTCACAGCTAGCTTGTTTGTGCTGCTCCCAAGTGGCCAAAAATCTGTTTTTGCGGGTTTTACTGATGACATAAGGATATTGTAGTGATAAACAACAGAAAAAGGGAGAGATTTTGTTTTCCAGTCAACATGCAGCATTCTACATGCTGTGAATAGGACCAAAGGCACACAGATGAAAGATTGCGATAAAAGATGATCAAATATAATGAGTAAGTGAGGCAGAGAGTCTGTTTTTTGAAACCATTACTCAAGATATTATCTTGCTTGCATTCTTTTTGTAACTGATGTTGACAGATAATTAACACGTGAATATTGCTATAACAGCAATAACAGCAGCTGCAAATATTCTAATTAATATAAAATTAGAATGTTAGAGATGATAAATCATGAAAAACATGTTTTTTTTCAAATCGTTATTGGAAATATTCAAAAAACAACAACAACAAAGTGAATAGAACTTAGAACACAACTATGTGCAGAACATTCTATGACATCAAAGACATTCTACAGGAGGGAGTTCACTAAGTGGAGATCAGTTCAGGTCACACAGTCTAACGTTACAATAAGAAAAAGTACTTTCTAAGAGACGTGAAAATGAATTTCCAGAGTTTGTGTCCGTATGGACTGAAGAGCATAATGGAGTGTATTTCCAGAGCGACACTCCTCTCTCAACCTACCGACATCCCCGACTTTTTATTCCAGTATATGTCGGAGCTGATCAGCTTTAGAAGATCTCACCCAGAAGCTGATCCCAAGGTGGTTTCTTTCCGCTACCAAGAGCTGTGGGGTAAGTTACTGTTCAAATTGTCAAATATAGTCTTTTAAAGTAATAATTTGTGATGTCCTGAGCTAATCCGTTAAAGGTGGGGTATGCGATTCTAATCCAATACAAGTAATTTTGTCAAATTCAGTGAATATCTCCTCACGGGCCACTTGCTGTCCCTTCTGTGTGCGCTGAAAAAAACCCTCTGGTGTTTGTACACAGCCCTGGCTCTGTAAATGGGAAAAAGCAAAGTTGCTCAGACCGAGCCACACAACACTATTCCAGTCATGATTTGTGTTTCAGGTAGTGGGAAACTGTCTCATCCTCTCTGGCTGTTAGTGTTGCAGCAGCAACTGTAGGGACAGTTTGCTAAACCACAACCAAGCTAATGTTAGTTACATTACTTGCTGTGTCGTTGTTCGCTCTATATCATGGTATTTGTCATGGTATTGGATTTCTCCAGAATCGCATACCACACCTTTACATTCTTTGTAATAGATCAGTCAAGTAATGTTAGTTTCAGGTTTCTCAGATTGATACAGACAACCAACCAAATATTTCACCAATAGCAACACAGTAACTCTGAAGTAGTGAATAAGATTAATATTTAAAAAACATTTACTTATTCAGTGTTGTTTTACTGATGTGTGAATTTTATCACTCATGATACATGTTTTGGAAAAGATGTAGTGTATTAATATCATGATTTTGTAAATGGCCTTTTCCAGAAAAAAAATTCCTGAGAAACATGAAGGGAACAACAGAGACTCCAATCGCCACCACAGAAAAGTCTGCAGCAGCACCACAAGTTCCATCTCAGGCCGAGATAGATGAGGCTCTAAAGGAGAAATTGGGAACAAAAAAAAAAACAGGAAAAGACAAGAAGCCCTCTACAACTCCCATGTATTCACCACCAACACCACCTCCCCTTGTTGGAAGACAGTTTGGGAAGAACGTACCAACAACTGTCCATATTGTTAAAGCAGAAGGAAAGCCTGCACCACCTCCCTGTGATGTCAGCATGAAGACACGTAGAGTGTCCTCAGTGAGGATTGCTAGTCCACAGCAGAGCAAAGAAACCACTGATGACGTAAAGAAAATGCCAGAAACACACCAACGCATGCTGAAACCAATTCTAAAACAATCCTCAACACCTACAGATGTGTCAGCTTCAAAATCCATTGCAGCCAGTAAGCCCTCCAAACTTCCCAGTAGCCCGGTGCCCATGATTACACAAAACCTTGTTCTCCCACCTATTCCACAGAAGAAAACCAGAGGAGACCAGATATCTGTGGTCCAAGGTAACGGTGTGTCCCCTAAACCTTGGAAAGGGTCACCAATAAACAGGGAGGTGGTGTCAGAAGAGACCAGTAGCAGGTCTCCAGTATGCACAGCAATGGGGCCAATAAAGGCAAAAGCAGAACCTAAAGGAGCCAGTGTACCAAGGCCAGAAAGCACTCAAGAACCAAGGGAACCAGAAACAGAGAGCACTAGTGCAGGACGTACAACACCAAAGGTCCAGGAGCCAGAGAAGAAGAATGGGATTCAACCTAACAGGCCACCAGAGAAGACCAGAGCACTGGGGCTAATAAAGACAAAGCCAAATCCTAAAGGAGCCAGTGTACCACTGCCTGAAAGCACTCAAGAACCAAGGGAACCAGAAACAGAGAGCACTAGTGCAGGACGTACAACACCAAAGGTCCAGCAGCCAGAGAAGAAGATTGGGATTCAGCCGAACAGGCCACCAGAGAAGACCAGAGCACTGGGGCCAATAAAGACAAAGTCAAAACCTAAAGGAGCCAGTGTACCTCTGCCAGAAAGCACTCAAGAACCAAGGGAACCAGAAACAGAGAGCACTAGTGCAGGACGTACAACACCAAAGGTCCAGCAGCCAGAGAAGAAGATTGGGATTCAGCCGAACAGGCTACCAGAGAAGACCAGAGCACTGGGGCCAATAAAGACAAAGCCAAAACCTAAAGGAGCCAGTGTACCACTGCCAGAAAGCACTCAAGAACCAAGGGAACCAGAAACAGAGAGCACTAGTGAAGGACGTACAACACCAAAGGTCCAGCAGCCAGAGAAGAAGATTGGGATTCAGCCTAACAGGCCACCAGAGACCAGAACACTGGGGCCAATAAAGACAAAGCCAAATCCTAAAGGAGCCAGTGCACCACGGCCAGAAAGCACTCAAGAACCAAGGGAACCCGAAACAGAGAGCACTAGTGCAGGACGTACAACACCAAAGGTCCAGGAGCCAGAGAAGAAGAACAGGATTCAGCCTAACAGGCCACCAGAGACCAGAACACTGGGGCCAATAAAGACAAAGCCAAATCCTAAAGGAGCCAGTGCACCACGGCCAGAAAGCACTCAAGAACCAAGGGAACCAGAAACAGAGAGCACTAGTGCAGGACGTACAACACCAAAGGTCCAGGAGCCAGAGAAGAAGAACAGGATTCAGCCTAACAGGCCACCAGAGACCAGAGCACTGGGGCCACTAAAGACAAAGCCAAATCCTAAAGGAGCCAGTGTACCACTGCCAGAAAGCACTCAAGAACCAAGGGAACCAGAAACAGAGAGCACTAGTGCAGGACGTACAACACCAAAGGTCCAGCAGCCAGAGAAGAAGAACAGGATTCAGCCTAACAGGCCACCAGAGACCAGAGCACTGGGGCCACTAAAGCCAAAGCCAAATCCTAAAGGAGCCAGTGTACCACTGCCAGAAAGCACTCAAGAACCAAGGGAACCAGAAACAGAGAGCACTAGTGCAGGACGTACAACACCAAAGGTCCAGGAGCCAGAGAAGAACAGGATTCAGCCTAACAGGCCACCAGAGAAGACCAGAGCACTGGGGCCAATAAAGACAAAGCCAAAACCTAAAGGGGCCAGTGTACCACGGCCAGAAAGCACTCAAGAACCAAGGGAACCAGAAACAGAGAGCACTAGTGCAGGACGTACAACACCAAAGGTCCAGCAGCCAGAGAAGAAGATTGGGATTCAGCCTAACAGGCTACCAGAGAAGACCAGAGCACTGGGGCCAATAAAGGCAGATCCAAAACCTAAAGGAGCCAGCGTACCACTGCCAGAAAGCACTCAAGAACCAAGGGAACCCGAAACAGAGAGCACTAGTGCAGGACGTACAACACCAAAGGTCCAGGAGCCAGAGAAGAAGAACGGGATTCAGCCTAACAGGCCACCAGAGAAGACCAGAGCACCGGGGCCAATAAAGACAAAGCCAAATCTTAAAGGAGCCAGTGTACTAAGGCCAAAAAGCACTCAAACACCAAGGGAACCAGAAACAGAGAGCACTAGTGCAGGACTTATAACACCAAAGGTCCAGGAGCCAGAGAAGAACTGGATTCAGCCTAACAGGCCACCAGAGAAGACCAGAGGACGGAGGGTACTGTGGGCAGAGAGGGCAAGAGTAAAGCCAATAGTAGACAGGACAATTGGAGGCATTCAGGGTACAGCCTTCAGTAGACCAGTTTCTGTAGCAGAGGGCACAAACAATCTGAATCTAGCACCCCTTAGCTCCTCTAGCCACACTTGCCCTCATTTACAGCAATGTATCCATATCATAAGATACAGGCGCATGCAGGTAAGATCCTCATCTTTAGGCCACAGTCGTCCTTCAGTAAACTCACATGATCACTATGGATTATAATGAGGACTCCAACAACAGAAATACTAATGACCCCACAGTGATTTTGAAATGCCAGAAAAATTCAGCTGAACTAAACTAATGTCACGTTGCCTACCATGCACCCATCAGCCTTGGAAGGGGGTCCCCTCTTGTGTGATCCTTCACAAGGTTTCTTCCATCTTTACCTGTTAAAGGGTTTTGGGGGGAGTTTTTCCTTGCCCGCTTGAGGGGGGGTGGCCTTATCACGTGGGTTTTGTGTGACTTAGTTAAATAAGTAATAGTTAATAAAAGTTAAATGAGTTCTGTTTAAATTAATAAAACCAAATAAAAATCAATAAAATAAAAAAATCAACTGTTATATTTTATTCATACTGAGGAAATGCTTTATAACTATTTGAACTCTCACCTAGATGTTGGAGCAAATTTTCCTTAAAGTTGAAAGAAATAACTCAATCAAGGAAAAGCATGTCCAGCAACAAAGGACAGATGATATGATTTTTATTCTAAAAATTCTCTACATTAGTAATTTAAAAAAATATGAACGGAATATCTCTGGTGCTCCTCCGGTGCATCATGTGTTATATCCATATGAGTTGGACTGCTAAGATATATGAATTATACGAAATCTACAGGTGTAATTGTTGAACTCATGGATTCCACTATAACACAATGACAATACATGGTTTCAGGTTATATTTTGTACAGTTAATATTAGTGATTGAAATAGAGTTTTTTCAGAATTTTCCATTAGTTTTGTCAAAATAGTTTCCAATTTAGGAATTTAGTTCATTTTACAGCACAGTAATATGTTGTTTGTTTCCTTTATTACATGATTGCAATTGACATTGACATATGGTCTCAGTGTTGGGGGTCTTGTTATTATATAAATATATAGTTTAAATAGCTGTAGGATTGGTAAGCATTGTGTCACGTGTGCTTTCAGTGTATTTTTACTTTAAAAAACTCACTATTGAATACATAGTAGCATCTGTTTTTATGCATGTATAGGCAAGAAAAATGTATGAATTTATTGCAGAAGTTGTTAGTTTCCCCCCCAGTATGTTCTGCCTTGCTTCAAGAAAACAAAAAAAGGAAATAAAAGTTTACCAAGTAGAATATTTTTCAGGAAATTGATCCAAAAATGCCGTCCATATAAATCCATATAAATAAATAAAAGTCCATATAAAACTAAAAATATGGCGGAATACTTTCAAAATAGGGCAAGTATACTGCACAAATACAGTACATGTCAGAATACAGAAATACAGTGAAAATATTGTGAAAATACGACAGTGGCACCTCGACAAAAGACAAAGAGACAAAGAGACATAAAAGCACAGAACACTGCCTCTTAGCATACAGTGTACTACATATTTTAGCTGGTAACACATTCAAATTTGGCCAGAAGTCACAAAATATAACAGACAGACCAAATTTTTCCTTACTGCTAAACACATCTGGCTAACACAAATAGACAGTTAAATAACACTTCTTAACATTGTTAATAAACACAGTTTCTTACTAAATTTCAAAGGTAATGAGTTCCCATGGCCTACACGGACCAATTTCTTTCCATCTCCATCGGTGGTCTAAAAACTAACAGTTACAAGACGTGGATTTCTATCAGTGAGAAAATAACTTAGCAACTTACATAGTAGTGTTTTACAGTATATTCTCTTTACTCTTTCTCACCGTCAGCAACAGCAGTTCCCCATTTCCCGGTAAAAGAAATGCACGAAAAATAGACCACCAACATTTCCAGTTGTCTCTTGAACTGTGCTCAAAAACACCTTGTGTGTATTAATGTATTAGTAATTAGCTTAAATGGCGACAACAATGAAAGACCAACAGTCGGACCCTATTGCAGGACAGAGAGGCAGTAGTTAGCTTACATGCTTACCGAGCGAGACACTCTCAAACAATATACTAGTACAAAACGCGTATGTTCCTCTCATCTTTCTTCTCAATTATTTACATTATTAACAAAATGCGTTTACAAGTTCGTGGTGCTTTTGTGTGAGGTTATTACCTTAAACAGGGGAAATAGTGAGGGGAGAGAGATGAAGAAACACACAACTCTCGCCTTTTCTCGTCTGTAGCTATTGAGTGACGAAAAGCAGAGCTACCTTAGCAACATGTTTAAACTGTGTTGGGATTCAGATCAAAGATATTTATGAATATTAATACAATTTTTAATATTATCAAAATTATTAATATGGATTAATAATTTTGGGTGTTGGGACTCCACAGATGAAGATGGTCAGACAGTCCATCACTTTCCAAAATAAGCAAAGAAGCAAGAGAGAAGCTCAGCGGGTCTCTCTCTGCATGAGGAGACAGTAAATCCGTGTCTCGTCCATCTGCTGAGATACGGGATAGTTACGGGAAATAACGATCAGGATCCAAAGTGTGTTCAGCATACACAAAACAGCCTGTTGCTCATCCAGCGAGTTAAGACTTTTCTTAGGGAGTTTAAAGTTCACGTGAAAGTGCCTTCTGTAGTAAACAGAGTTTACTGTGCAAAGACAACGGGCAGTGTGGGGCGCCAGGCTTTGTAGAGTTGGTGTCGTCATAGTTGTGTGCCGGGATTTCTTGCACTGTGTTTTGCGTCCCGTACAATGGGAATCTAGTGTTTGGATTCAACTGAGATCTCACGTTGGCTTCAAGCGAGATTTTGTCTCAATTTTGCATCTAGGTGTGAATTAACGGCTGTGTTGGCTTGGTGCCTTTCTATTGTCTGTTCTTTGTTTCTAAGTCAAGTCTCTTAGTAAAGGCTTTGGCCTTTCCAGGTAGGCCTGTCTTTTGTCCCTCACACATGGTGAGGCTAAGCAAGGCCCAATAACTGTAACATCAGTAAAGTTATATGTCCTGAAAATGGAATAGTGTAATAACGTAACTGTGACAAGAATAAAATTAATGTCTCTGAAAATTAAATAATTTGATCCTATGAATTATTATTCTTATATGTCAGTTTTTTATAGCCTATTTATTGATCTTTGGTACTAATGTCTACTTTTGCTTCATTATCTCCCCCCTTTAACTAGACACTCCACCTTCAAAGGTCGCTGGACTTCAACAGAATACAGAACTTGGCTTTTACAACGTGGTGGATGACCTTGTCCCTTTTGACTTTATATCGATCTTTTAAACTTTTGTGTGTGCATGTATACACACAGCTGAGTCACATAGGACTGTACTGTATTCACAAACATGTATTCTTGTTTTGATTCAGGTTTGCTGCAGGCACAAGCAAAATATGTTGCAACGGACTATTTACTGTATGCCTTTAAGCAACGAGAGGTCTCCTGATCAAAAGGCTCACTTTGCCCTTGTCATAAGCTGTTGGAATAGGAATAGATGAGTAGCCCCAGGTTATTTGTGTTTGTTTTTGTGTGTGTGTGCATGTGTGTGTGCACTGGCAGCTCCCTCACTGTAAAAACCATAAGGCCAATATACTGTATGCTGTCCTATCTGTCACGCTAACACACACTCATTTCCACACACACTCTCTCTCTGTAGTGATCCATCTGTTTCTGTCTTCTTCTTCAGTTGTAGGGGGAGGTTAACCTTTTCTTTGTTGACACACACCACATATTGCTTTTCACACAAATAATTAACCATTGAACATGAGTTAGGTATTACTCAGTGTGACATGAATGTGCGTACACAGCGTAGATTCAACACCCTCCCAAACACACACACACACTGCTTATTCTCTCTTTTCTATGCATCTGCTGTACTGTACATGCAGTGCAGTCAGAATTTTTGCTGCAATGATACAATGTCCCAATAGAGATCATTAAGGTCATGAAGATAATTAAGGTTTCATCTAATCTTATCTGATCTAATCCAACATAATGTAATATGACACACAGCAGAGCAGTGACATAGACCTGGCATTCTAATTTCTCTGCAAATGCAAAAGAAATTGCATTTAGATAGGACATTAGTGGATTTCAGCACAGACATCTAAACACCCTACAGTACAGGATATGATTTGGAAACATTTCTCTTTTGGATACATGTATGCTTGTGTTTATCCCTATCCTGACAGAATCTTAATGCAACTTCTATAAATACGAGGATTTTGATGTCAAGTTAAGATTGGACCATAGGTGTGTTGAGGAAAAGAAGACTGAGCCCTTCTTTTAGGATCACAGTGAGAATAAAAAGTTAAAGCCTACAAGTTCATCTAATAGACATCTAATGTTATAATATCAGCTACAGGTAAACACTATCCAGGCAAGCTGCCTTCCTATGATTGATTATATGTTGTAGGATGGGGCTTGTGTCATCTATTACAAACTCCGCCTGTAATTTGGCCCTAGCTAAAATACCATATGAAAGGGTGAGTGAAGTTACTGAGAAACATGAGTAATGCTTTATCACCCACATCCCACTACAATGCTAATCTGACAAAAATCTTGTCAAAACAGGGAATGAGCAGGTGTTTCACATGACCTGTCAAAAACAAAATGTCTTTGTTGCACTGATTAGAGTGTAGCCAAAAGTAGAACATGTTTCAATTCCTACTTTTTACAAAGAGCTCTGTAACCTGTCTAGACGCTACCAGATGCATTTATCTTCTATGTTTGAAATTACACGTGAAGTTTTAATGTGATGATCCATCTACCTTTTAGGTTCAAAATTAATCATACCTCATTTAGTTCATTTACATGCATACTGGTATCCTGATTATGATTGAATATTCCACTGATGTGTTTGGTCATTAAACATCATATTCAAAAAACAAAATAAGCTCTTGTTCTGGTTTGGAGAACCCTGAATATACTCTGTGGGGTATTTCGAAAGAAACTGGGATACAGAGGCATGTATCCATGTCCATGAGACTGTGCTGCCTGCACAAGCATGTATTTAACTCGAGTGATAAAGCAATTAGTAATAATGATAATAACAATGATAATAAATATAGCCGCAAGCGGCAATGATTGGGGTCCAAGCAGATTGCGAGCATTTGCATGCTTGTCTCTTATTTAATTGACAAGAAGCAAAACTCTTGATTTTCTTTAAAATAGTTCAGCGTGGTCATCGCTATATGCTGATGCGCTGTTGAGGTATATGAATCTACTTTCAGAAACGTGATGTAGCTTATGACCTTCAGTGAAAACGTGTTTCACATGACTACATTTGTTGCTATTTTGATAAAAAAAAAAAAATTGATCGGCTTGTATAATTGAAACAGATTGACATTATTGAAATTTCTTTAATAATTTAAGATCAGTGAAGTCTGCAGATGATCTTGACTACATTTTGGGAAGACTGGCCCAGTGGTTTCTGATGAGATGTCAAAAATAGAAAGAAAATTGAGAAAAAATTGCAAAATTTAGAGCAGAAGACCAGATGCAGATGCCATTAGAGATTAAAATTTTCAAGATAATTGCGAAAACATAAGCTTGATTATTAGAGTCACCTTGAGGTCAATGATATGTGGAATTTGCAACCCATGTGCCAATTTTTGTGTTTCTATGTCTTGTGTTTTTTGCGGCACAAACACTTTTTAGCAGAGAAAAATATTAATAATTAGAAATTTTCACGGTATCAAAATAGGCAACCTTAGACTTAATATATGACCTCAATGAGCACTTGAAAACACAACACATGCATGAATTGCCACATTGTTGGCAAGTACTTTGTCATCTGGGGATTTGAAACCTGGATCTTTGTATCCCCTGAAAAGGTGTCTTACTGACTGCGCCACTGGGGAAATGTGGTTTCTACACACATTCTCACAACTTGCAATGACATCAGATGTGCCAGACTCTGGTATTTTTGTCTATTTAAAGTTAAAACGCTTACAATAGTCAAAATCTTAGGGATATAATTCAGAAAGAAAAAAATCACACATCATTCTGCTGGTCAAATACTTGTGTTGTGCATACAGTACTAATTACAGTAAGACACTGAATGTCTCACCGTTTAACATATCTGAACACATATCTTGAAACATATTATATCTAGTATGCAAAGAATGTCTGTGTCAATTTTGGTAGCATTTGAATGAAGATGTTAATTGATTTAGCATATTTTGAAAAATATGTGACAGACTTCTGAATTGACCATAGGTTGCAGTGAGGCAAACTTTTGTCACAATTCAGTGGATGTCCTGAAAAGATTTCAGCTTTCTAGGACGTACAGGTGATTTATTTAGATTTTATGAAGTTTGAAATGTGAAATGTCTAGAAATGTAGATTTATTGTAATAAGCCATGCCCACTTTAATCAATCATTACCAAATTTTATACAACAACCTTAAACAACCGAATTTTTGTACAAATCCATGCAGCCAAAAATGGGATATAAACTTTTTGCATTTGTGGTGCCCCCTAGAGGTGAAGTGCAATGCGCTTTAATACGTAAGCTTAGTGAAAACTCCTGAACATTTGTCTCAAATTTCAGGTTGATATCTTATATAATCAAAACTGAGTGACATTGAAATTTCTTTAACAACTTAACATCAGCAAAGTCCTTAGATGATTCTGCCTAAGTTTTTGAACGATTGGACCAGCGGTTTCTGACAAGATGTCAAAAACAGGATTTTGAGAAAATTGAGAAAATGTCGCAAAATTTTACATTTTTTGAGCAGAAGACCAGTCAAACAAAGATGCAGATGACTTGAGAGATTAAAATGATGAAAGAATTTTGCCTCTAGGCTGAGCTATTTTTGTGATAATTGTGAAAACGGAAATTTCATTGTTACATCGCCACCTTGAGGTCAATGAGTGTCATTTTATTTGCCCGAGTAGTGGGTGGAATTTGCAGTTGCTCGTCACCCCTTCACCCCTTCACCACCACCAGTATCCAGACTCCACGGGGGGATATTCCTGTACAGCTCATGGCATCACTACCCCCTTAAAATAGTGACATCATGATGGGTTTTAATCGTCCAAGACTCCTCTCATATTTCTTCAACTTTCCTATCGTGCACTATGTCAAATAAATTAATTGAATTACTCTTTAATTGTCTTCTTCAATTAAATCTCTCCTGATTGAAATAAAGTCAGGAGACTGTGTTAAAATACAGCAGTGTCCAGGCAGCTACAAATCAACACAAGTCATTTTCTCATCTGTTGCGATAACCCAGTCAAAAATGGTTACCATGATTCATCATCATGAATCATGTTACGGGGATACGAATAACCAGGTTACTTGTTCCATATAAACGTCCCAAATATGATCAAAACAAGATATGATTTACACCTGCAAAACTAGTGTAAATATACATAGTCTTGGTCTGGATTAATTCGGTGTGTCCATGTGTGTGTAATTCAGTCCATGTGTGTGCATTCCTGATGGAGATCATGAGAGGTCAGTAGTCTGTGCTGAAACAGTTTGAAGGTTACTGATGGAGAGAGGGGGGCAGGGGTAATTACAGACAATGAAAGGATGTGCAGCTCAGTGTTAGATTGGGGGTTCCTCTCTCACCAACTGTATCTCTCACTTCCCTTCTTTCTCTCTACAATCCCTTTTTTAATCTCTTCCTCATGTACTGTTTCACATAATTGCTGTAGAGGACCAAAACTGACTTACCGTTATATGATATAAATAAATACATGACTGAACAGATACATATCTTTTCGAATAAAATAAGAAACTAATCTGTAAAAAATGTGTAATCCCATATATGTAACTAGGCACTAACAGCATGGCTCTAGGGATGGAAATGTCGGTCTGTCCACCAATTTGGCCCAGAATGATATATCTCAACAACTATTGGATGGATTGCCACTGGTACAGTGAATTTTTGTAAGGGAGTGTTTATATTTGTTTAGCTACAGTACGGACAAGGCCTGTGTAATTAACTGTGGACACCGGTGAGATGAAAGGGACTGACTTCAGATTTCCACTTGTGTCGTATTACTGAACATCGTTTGATCTTTCGGTAATAAGGATTTTTTGTTGATTTAAATGGTTTACATTAATGATAAAGCCACAATTTCTGTAGAGGCATGATTGCCTGTTAGAGCAGAGATTGGTGCTGAAAAAACAATTAATTGATTAGTTGATTATCCAGCTTCTCAAATGTGAGGATTTGTTACTTTTCCTTGTTTTATGTCATTCTAAATTGAGAATCTTTGGGTGGAAATTGTGATGGGCAATTATCACTAAAACCCTGAAAACCCCTAAAAATTGATAATAAAAAATATATATTAGTAATATATATTAGTTGTAGCCATAGCAGAGATTTAGACGTAATGCATTAAAAAGCTAACAACTTAAACGAAAAATGTGCTTGTGTGAATTGAGAATTGAATGTCTAATAATCACCATGGCTTATTCACACCACTGTCCCCCATTGCTGAGGAGTTTAATGTGTGAATGGGTGTGTCAAGAGCTGATTGACAAATCACAACAAAGAATTCATGGAATTATCACACATACAGTAGAATGTGTATAAGTTACTCTGTTTAATGTTGCCTGACAGTGGAAACCTTTTTAGAATATTCTAAAGATTCAAAACACACGTCTTTGAAGGGAAGTCATACTGCGTGGTCTCCCATTTTGAAAAATGAATCGAAAGGCAGAGACCCAGAATTTCCCAAATAAATATCTTAAAAGCTGTGCTAAATTAGTAAATAAAACCCTCTATATGCTGTAGCACTGCATTTCAACAGACTTGTTAGTCTGATATGCATATAACTCACAAGGGGGGCAAACATTCCTAAAAGCTGCTATAATAGATGTTGTTGTATTAAGAATGATTGCCAGGAAATTTGGCACAGACATTCACGTCCCCCTCAGGGTGAATTGCAATAACGTTGGTGATCCATTGGCTTTTCTTGTAGTGAGTTGTTACCTGCTTAAATCTAAGGTGAAGTGTTTGTGGAAAAAATGGTCTGTACATTTTAAACTTCTCTTTTGTCAGTGGATGACTTTTCTCATCCAAAGTGCACTGGTTTGATTAAGAGCTGCAGGTGAGTAAAAGTGTGGCAATTAAATCTTGATATCACATAATCAGGATGAGCTCTGTCTTTTCCTGTGCCAGAATTATAAGAAGAAGAATATAAGCATTTAGTGGCTTCATGTAACACTGCCGACTACGGTTCCAGGGTCACATAAGTATTGAACTTATCAGTACAAGATCTTTCTCTACACAAATATTACACCTAAAGATAAAACTCTGTAAATAAAGTTCCCTTAAACATATGAATTCACCGCATAAAGGTAAAATTACTTAATTTCACGGATACTCAAAAATTAATGATAGAAAAAGTAAGCCAACAATACAATGTTTACTTTGTGCCTATTAACGGGTCACATATCGTCCTTGTTCAAAGCAACATTAATGAAACATTGATAATAAAGCTAGACTTTATCTTCTGATTGATTGAAGTGATTTTCTCTCCCAGGTTATGATGTATTATTAACAATGTGTCTCCTCAGTCAATGAGGCACAACATTTCTTTCAAAAACCTGCCTCTAATATGAATTGCTGTAATTTGCAAGGTTGGTTCAAAATGATTTAAAATGTTTAAAGCCAAACTAAAGTTTGTCAAGACTATCTTGTCAGCCAAAGTGAATCATGACCAAATCTGTTTCAGTTACTTAGTGTTTCAGGATCTAACAGCATTAGCATTCAAAAGGTGACAGATTGCAAAAAATGTCAAATCTTTGCTGAGTTCATTTTCGTGTCTATGTGTGCACTTAAAGGTTGGGTATGTGATTCTAATCCAATACACATCTTTTTGTCAAATTCAGAATATCTCCTCACGCTAGCTGTCCATTCAGTGTGTATGCTGAAAACAAACCCGGTGTTTGTACACAGCCCTGGCTCTGTAAATGCGAAACTAACAATGCCATCCAGCCATGATTTATGTGTCAGGTAACGTTAAATGATTTGCCCACGGACATTTAGCTTACTTTCTAGTTTGATATCCTGTTGTTATGATGTTAGCTATAGTAGCAGGAGAGTTGTGAGTATCGCTGTCTGGAGCTGGTGTGCTGCTCTGGAAATCGGTCTCGTCCTCTCTGGCTGTTAGCTTCGCAGCAGCAACTGTAGGGACAGTTTGCTAACCCACAACCAAGCTAATGTTAGTTACATTACTTGTGTCGTTGTTCACTATATATCATGGTACTTGTCATGGTGTAGGATTTCTCCAGAATCGCATACCCGACTTTTAACAATAATATATGAATTTTGCAGTATATGCACTAAAGATTAAGGAAATCATTTTAAAAGGTCAGATCACCAAATTACAAAAATATCTATATATTTTTTCACTTACCTCTTGTGGCATCTAGCCATGCAGATAGGCTCGGGTTTATGAGCCCGGATTTTGTGATATCCGCTCTGAGATTCATGCCTCCAATCCAACACAATGGATGTGAAGGGAATGTAATTTGTGGAGCTCAAAGCATTTTTCAAAGCATTTGGTTCTGATATTTCAGATTGGCACACAGAGAAATCTTAATTTTTAAGGTCAAGTTGGCTACAATTCACACACGATACAGTCACTATCTTTGTCAGACCAATGTATAAAAGGGAAAATGTAACAAAGTAAAGTTGGTGGGGGATCCAGCCTAACGTAGGTACATACATAACGACTACACAGCATGGGAAGTTTGTTGTTGTGAACTAAGAAATCTGTCAATACTCAGGCCAAACTTTCATACTGACTGTTGCTGTGAAGGTGTTCATTATACAAGACAATTAAGTAAGATAACTTATCTAATCTTATTACTAATCTAAAGTATAGTAATTCTAAAGGCAGTTTGTTCATGGTAAATTAGAGACCTATTTTCATTATTTTTCTTTATGAAAGACAGGCGACCACTCAGGAGGCTGGCACTGACAGCTCCTGAAATTGCTGTCAGCAGAGATGACCATCACAGAGGGCGCAGTAACATAACAAGTATTCCTCACTGATGCTGAGGGCTACAGAGTGTTATTTTTTATGTATGTATGAATTTTCCTTCACCTTTTGCCCATTACAGTTATAGTCTGACAGGTATGTAAGCACTTTGATCCAATTGTTGCAGTCAAACAGAACACTGTGTTCACAAATGTGGTTACAACATGGCATTTATCTGATAAGAAAAGATAATATTCTGCAATTTTTTGTTGTTGAGAAAATAGTCTGGAAATACAAAATCAACACCTAACCATGCATATGTTTTGCCAATTGAAACCAACAAATGAGTGATGATTATTTAACTATAAAGTTACTTCCCTAAACTCCCTTTAGAAGAGGGAATATTTAGGAGAAATAATTTGATTAGTGTCGCTAGGTTGTGGTTTAAATCTTTTTAATACCTTTTCTTCTTCTGGGTCCTAACAGCTCTATTGGCTCAGCTCAGGATGACCCTAATGAAGGCCACAAGCGTTGTGTGACAAGAAAGTTGTTCTGTATACTACAAGAGTTTTGACCTCTTCAGACTTTTCCTCTTCTCCATGCACCTTGGAAGTGTGACGCACACAAAATGTACAGTCACATTTTATGTTATTTTATAATTGGACTATGTCTATTTGCACTTATAAGTAGCTCCTTTGCTAATATAATGCACTAAATCCTCATTGAATTGATTTATTAATATGCTTTTGTTTAATTGTGAGGTACTCTTGCGTTCTTGGGGTGCGCCACAAGGGGGCAGTGTGGTGAGCCAGTGGCGGGTCTCCCAGCCAGGCCCTTCTTGATACGTATTGTGCCGCTCTCTTTCATACAATGAAGCGAGCCTGCACAGAACCGAAGCTCACTGCCTGTTGTCTCTTATTTTCCTGTATATTCAGGTAATATAATGTAAAACACACATAAACATGCATACAAGAGAACTGTATACTATTTTGGTTTTTATTTACTATTTTTATATACTATTATTTACTATTTTACCAACGTAAGAGTGGGTTTGTAAAGGTAGACCACATAAAAGTTTTGTTTTAAGCTCTGCTAGTCAGCATCAGGCGAACACGAGGTTTTGTAATGGCGGCGCCCCTCCGCAACTTTAACTCCCATGCAAAATAAGCATGTAGTATCCTGGACATGGTTGTAGTATTCAGATATCACTTTTTGAGTAACTGTTGTAATGTTAAGGAAGTAATGTTCAAGAATTGTAAAAACTATGTTTATTGTAATAATATGTTGGTGTGTAAAATGTGTCAATGTGCAGACCAAGTAATTAGAATTTTATTTCTAGTATAAATAGTAACAAGTTAGCTTGTATACATGCATAAAAACACAGAGATGCATATTAATTCTAAAATGAATACACATTCTGGTAGGAACTGTTTAAGAGTGAGAAAGACCAAATGTTTTTTTGTTAGATTGGCAGATTCTGACAGCATATTGAAAAAAGGCTTTTTGAATTTTTTGTGATTAAACATACAATGAAGCTAGGCTGCACAGAACCGAAGCTCACTGCCTGTTGTCTCTTATTTTCCTGTATATTCAGGGTTTTCTTCTGTGCGGGTCTGCCCCCTAGACCGGACCCGCAACAGAAGTAAGGTGTACACTGCTGCCTAAAGAAACTGTAACAGCAAACCGTGTAACAGTGTGGAGGATAATTCACACATAGCACTCTAATGTTTGTTTATTTATTTATTTATTTATTTATTACCTCCGCCAAGGAGGTTATGTTTTTGGTGCTGTTTGTTTGTCTGTCAGAAGGATTATGGAAACCACTGGTCCAATTTTCATGAAACTTGGTGGAAGGTGCAGCATGGGCCACGGAAGAACCCATAGGAGCAGATCCATGGCAAAAAAATGTTTTAAAATATTTTATGGTTTATGGTTATTTTATAGTTTCTCTGTCCTCTTCTCTGTGTGTTTGACCAAGGGCGGGGCTCAGCTCCTACACACGCACGCGTGCACACACACACACAGTGGACAGCCGAGCAGAGAGGCCGCGGTGGAGACAGTGAAGCAGGTGAAGTGAAGGTAATGTTTTACTCGAGTTGACAACAGCTCAACTAAAATGTAGAAAAAGTAGAAAAACTTTGTCCGCAGTTGTTGTTGTTACAACCACAGCGTTCTTGTTAAGCTAATAGCGAACTGTTAGGAACAAGCTAAAATGTTTATCTTAGTATGCCACAAATCTTATAATTTGGCATATTCTTGTAGACTTACCTACAGGCTGAGATGGCAGCCCCTCCTCCAAACCAGCCCCTCCTCAATCACAGCAGCAGGGAGGAGGACAGAGGACAGGAGGAAGGACTGATACTGACTGATCTCTGAGTTCTTCATTCTTCAAACTTCGCTCTGTATTTTGATGTCAAGAATATTAGGCTATTTATTTTACTGACATTTTAGATTTGTTTCCACTGAAATATTATTGAGTGTATATAGTGACTTTACTGTTGTGAACTTTACAGTCGCTGCTCTAGAAACAATATTTAGTTATATATAAATCAATTCTGATCCTGTTCTGAATTTATTGTTTTTAAAACATGATAATTAAAAAAACCAATCTTTAGTTCTGAAAAAGAACTGGTAAGAGAATTGATAAGATAAAGATACAATCCTAACAATACCCACCCCTACAACTGGTGGGGGCTCACCTTGACTTTGGGAGAATGAGCAAATCGCAGTTCAAATCTCTTCACTATAAGCCTTGTTTAACCAATATTATTTTGTAATTATTATTTTTTATGGCACACAGTGCTTCTAGTTTAAGGTGTGTTAGATAGTAACAGCCTTGACATGGTTTATTAAATGTTTTATGTGTAGGCTATTATCTGATAGTAATAGTATAGTGTTTTTGTATTGCACTTTTATATGACAGTGTTCACAATATGCTTAACATAAATTGAAGAAAACAGAAACTAAAACCAGGGAATAGAGAACAAAGGTATACATAGTAAAAATAAAAAAGGATTAATAATAATTATAATTAAAATGGATTAATAAGTTATACTTAAGTAGATGTTAAAGCAAGCCTAAAAAGATTAGTTTTAAGAGGAGATTGCAAAGTCTTTTAGTCTTCAGTATATATGCTAGGACACCTAAAAGCCTTTGGTTAGATGACCTAAGGAGCTGTGAAGAAACATAGGGTTTTTAAAAGTTATGCTTTACCATGTAATGACCATTTTATAATGCGAAAATGAATAGGTAGCCAATGTTAGAAGGCCAGCACCAGTGAAATGTAGAGTGCATTTGGTCCTGGTCAGTAATCTTCTATCTGAACTAATTGAAGACGATCCAATGTTGACTGTTTCACAGATAAAAAGAGCTTTGCAGCAGTCTAAACAGGACATTAGAGACAGAAAGGGTCTGATTTTGGTGATATTCCTAAAGTGTAGGCAGCAGCTCTCTCTTAATGTGTTATGATGTTTATAATTGAGATCACAGTGTACACAGGATGACATGCTACAGTTTATTTAGGACAGTAAATATGTATTGTTTTGTCTATGATCCAATTATGCTATACATGAGGTACTGTTGCCTTTGTACCAGTGTCTAAAGGGCAATATACAGTGGCAGTCTATAACGAATGTTAACACACCCGAGACTGTTGTTTTCTATGTACTTTCTACTCATGTAAACCTGTGATGACGCACATCTTGTGTCATCCTTCGCTGACGTGAGTTACTGCATCAGGAGGCACCACAGGCATGCATCGTTCTCCAAAAAAAAACAACCCGCAATTCACATTCACATTTACTCTTAGGATTGGCTCATCCCAGATACTATACCCTGAGTACTTATTTTGTCTCTACTGCATGTCTGGTGTGTGCCTCGGGCATCAACTGACATGGGATATGTACTGTATAAAATAACAGCAAAAACCTTGGACGGTTGTTCCTTTGGATGTGCACTATTGCTGTGTTGTCTAATAATGTCACTCAGTGAAAGTAACTTGAATTCTTCTTTTGGATTCTCCCTCAAGGCAAATCTGTGTCCTTGACTTTTTATGCACCTGGTACACACACTGCCTTTGTTCACTCTATAATCCTCAGTAAGTGCTGTTTGTTTCAATGTCACTAAGATACATCATGGCCTCTCCTTTGAAAACAGCATGGAAGAATGCTCAGAAAAGTCTTTTCAGGTCTTAGTCTTTGATGTCTTGCTTGGGGACCTCTCTTTTAAATTCAATCTTCTATTTCTGTGTGTTTGTGTCTGCATTTCTGAGAGGAAGAGAGGTGACAGATGAGAGAGCAAAAGAGAAAGAAGGCGAGATAAAGCAAGAAGGAGGTAGTATCACCTGCTCCTGTATACACTACACCAGGCTGATTCTGAACTGTGATGGGAGGCGACACCTTTCTGAAACAGTAAAAGTCCCCATGAATCACACAGTGCTCACCTCTTTCTCTCTCTGTATATCTTACTCTCGCTCTTTATCTTCCTCTTTCTCCCTTTGGGACTCAGCCTGTCTGTGTGACTCTCTCTCTGTTTCTCTGTTTGTTTCTCCATTGTCACATGTACCTGTCTCAGAGCACTATCAGCAACATGGGATGTGCCGGAGAGAAATGAAGTGCATTTGTCACTGTTTTAACATTTATACACTCTTCCTGCCACATGCTGTTTTTTCTCTCGCTGTGTCTTTATGCCTGTCTCTGTTTCTCGGTCTGGTCCTGCCTTACTGCTTACAGGCACTTCATCAGATCACAATAATAAGGAACATTTGTTTGAGCTCTCCATCTTTCACTGTTCAGAGTTGTACATTTGCTTTCTCAACACAGACCAATTCTATTATTGGTTCATAAGCATAGAAAGATTATATTTTGCCTGTGTGACAGATGTTAAGTCTTTAAGGTGATCTCAAAGTACATATTCCTCTCCTAATACACCTTAAAATTATGGGTGTAAAACAAAGCATGCATTATGTAGATACAAAATTAAATGGCCACAGAAGCTGCATTACCAACAGACACTTGTGTGGGGGCACAGCAGTGCATTTCTAATAGCGTCACATCTTTATGAACAGATTTCAGCAGATAATATTGAAATGACAAGTGTAAGCAAAGCCTGTGTTTGTGTGCTCACTTGCAAAGAGGAAAAATCTAAAATAGAAGCTCCTGAAGCAAGCAGTGAACAGTGCTGATAATCAGAGCTGACGCTACGTCGTGTGTGCAGGGGCAATGGGAAAGCCACACTTCAGGGTCCTGTTGTGTGAGTGTGTGTGTGTGTGTGTGTGTACATGTGTATATTTGTTTGTGTGGTGTTATGTATGACTGTTTGAGGGCAAAGGAAAGCCTACTCCAGGGGAGAGAGACGTTGATTGATGTGAGGAGATATCCTCGGTGAACAGAAATAGGCTCTGACAATCCCAAATTCAACCCTTTGACCCTATACAATATGGGTCTTGGGACTCTAATACACTGTAACTGGACTATTTTGAGCTACACCTGTATTAGTTGATTGGTTTATTGACATGCATCTAAACAATGCTAATCCAGGATTCTCCTGCCTTAAAGGAAAATTCTGGTATATTTTAACCTGGTGTATTTCCCATAAATGTGACCATTGTGACGCTATAGATTATGCTAAATCTGTACTTGTCACGCGCAAGCTTCCTACAGCTTTCAAAATAAACATGATTTTTACATAAATCACTTCAAATGGTTGTCTCTGAGTCAGACCGAAAGTAAACACAGAAAGTATAGCACCCTGGAATAGCCATTATGACTAACTGCATAGAGAGCTACATGCCGGCTCTCCATATTCTTGTTTACATGTGTGAGGCTGACTTTCACTGCGGTTATACTTTTAAGCTAGGTGCAATAGTGGATTATCGTTATTATTACTATGAGGATGATTGCGAGTCATTTCACTTTAATGGCCAACTGTATTCATTCGAATCTAATGTAAGACCAAGAAGAAAAATGGAGGCAAAAAGGCAATCTGACCCTTACCGAAAGACAAGCTACCTCACTGGTGGTGTTCCTGCATGCACTGCTCTCGGCAACCGACTGAGAAACAAAAAGTTTTGCTGCAAAGAGTGGGGCCTGTTGATGCCAGACTTGGAAAATCTAGATGTGTCCACAGATGAGAGTGATCCTAATTGTAACTACAACAAACAAATTTGTAACTGTTTCACCTCAGTTGGACCAAATGGTCAACTCTCCATATGGTAAGACAAAGCGATTACAAGATGTAAATGGGAGAAGTTTTAGCCATTGAGTATCTAGTATTCAAAATCTTCAATGCAATCTAGAGTCAACCTAAAACAATAGGGATTGCCTGCTTTCAGTACAGGGAATAGTTGAGTATCGTCAGCGTAAAAATGATTGGTGATGTTATGTTCTCAAAAAATGAAACCCAGTGGGAACGTATATATCAGTCTGTGCATTGGTCAGATAAATGTCTTTCTTTGCAGTTTAGCAGTGACACCATGGGCCTCTTGTAAGATATTCATTCAACCGACTGAGAAAAAAGTGTACCTAACATAATAGGAAAGGTGATAATAGGTTGCCTTTTTGGGTACTAGCAGCTTGAAATTCTGAGGAAATACAGGGTTTCTGCGGATCCTTGTGTTAAAAGTGTTAAAAGGCATTGAATTAATTAATCTAAAAATACGGCCTTAATTTATATTAAAATGTCTTAAATCAATCTTTTAAGTCTTAAAAATGCTAAGACATAGAAAGTAGGATTTTATGAATCTTTTTTTTTTACGTTGCATTGCGTATGTCATGCAAGAGAGCCAATAACAAAACAAATGGAAAGGTCAAAGTTGTCATATTGACATTTAAGTTGTGTTGATTGATTCACAAAGTCAACTCATGCACACTTATGCAAGAAAACATTCCACCATAAAAGTTGTCGGTAGCCTTTGAGCGGCAGTCTGTAGCTAGCTAATGTTAACAAGTAAAGATGAAAAGGCAACAAAACATCCTTTCATTCATTATTCACTCTTCTGACGGTTTCTTTATTTGTAAAACATTTGCAAAGAAACATTACTTGGCCAGCTTGTGCTGCATCCACAATGCCTGCAGGAAATGAAAGCTAGCTTAGCTACGTTTTCTATGGCCTAGCCTGTTAGGTGAGCCTGACCTCTGCATTCACTGCAACTTTTTCTCATAATGGATGTTTCCAATGCGGCTGCATTTGCTCAGCACAAGTAAGTAAATTAAATCATTCAAAACACAAACTACTTGTGTTCATTTGCCTATAAGTCATTGCTTAATGCCACGCTTTACAATTACAACCTATTACATTCATGGTATCATGCGCATCATAGGTGCGCTCCGGTACTTAAACAAATAGCACTACACCTCTGGGAGTAGGAGACCAAAATGACAAATGAACAAGATTTTTTCAAGGTAAACTAAATAGATACCTTTATGATAATATTATATGTTCCATGTTGTTGTTTTCCATGTGTTCCGCTCTGGAAACTACTTTCAACATTATAAGTAAATCATCAAACCTTTTCACTGGACCAAAAAAGTTATGTTTTATGTAATATGAAATTGTAATTGATGTCAGTTCATGTTTTTCTTCTTTTTGTCAATTTTGGTTATTGTAAAATTGGTCTTACATTTCATTCCGAGGGGCATTAAAAAAAGTCTTAAAAAGTCTTAAATCTAACTTGCCTTAAGCTGTAGGAACCCTGAAATAACTGCACCCACTGCCATCCCAGACAATTTGCCATTAAAATATGAGAAGCTGCAAAAGTAGTTCCAGCCACCATTCTGGCAGCAAAGTATCAACATATTTGACATCCACCAGCTTTATGGAGTATCAGATGTTGGTCAATGTAGCCTGAGGACTTTTAAGGGTGGGACAAAGAGGCGGTGGGATAAATATATATGGATATAAATGTTTATTTATGTGTGCGTGTTTCGTGTGTGTGAGATTATAAAGTAGCTCCCTTTATTACTTCGCAGATTGGAGATCCCTGTGTGGATTCTTTGTTTTGATTTAATTAAAATGCTTTTAGAGCATTTCTTAAAGCTAATTATGGATATGCCTTTGGGGCTGTTGATGTGTCAGCGGATCAGGTGACTCCTTCACTGTCTCCACTCCCAACTCCATTTTGCATCCCAGCGAGTTTTAATTCTCCAGAGCCTGGCCAAACAGATTTGACGGCTCACAGTAATGGCTTCATCGAGAAACCCAGAATTAGCCTGTTGCTACATTCATGATGGTCAGCCGCAGGTGGCATTAAACCTATGCATCTTTACCCAGCTTTGCTGAGGTGGTAAAGAGAGCAGTCTGCACACATAATCCACAGTTTGCTTGTTGTCCTACTTGCTCAGAAATTTGTAAAGAACCGGCAACGTCTCCTCTTGCCCTACCTGTGCAAGGCCTCTGAGTGTGACGCACACTCCCTCAACCTGCATATAATCAAGTAGCACCACTGCTTATTGGACAGAGCAGGTTTAGCAGTGTTTTATCAAGCAGGAAAACACAAGATACAACAAACCCAAAAATCCATAATCACTCTAAACATCAAATTCATTATCCAACTAATTCCCCTTTGTTTTCTAATATAACTCCTCCACATAAATTAGTGGTTTAATTAAAAACATCATGAATCCAAGTTTTAACAACCAACATTTACCAGCATGTAGTTGGTGTTTCTTTCCCAGTCCGTCCATTGGAAGTATCTCTGACTCCTCAGCAAAATGCTTGAGTGAATTAGGGACTGCAGTATCTGGTCCAGAATGAATCATCACAGGGGTCACGGTTGAGGCCTCTCTTGAGTCAGGGCTTGCGATCATAGGCTTTGGGTTCGGTTGCTCATCTAGGGGCTGATGGGGACCATGATGATCGATCCTCTGTGAGTGTATTGATCAGCAGAGACAGAGTTATTGTCTCTTCCCACTCTCATCCACTCCTTGTCATCCACTCCCTTAGGACTGAACTGATGGGAAGTCTACTCTTCTTTATCCAGCTATTGATAGAGCCCTTATCTTGAGTTGTCTCTGTCTGTATGTGAATACAACTGTTTCTGTCTACCTATGTGTCTGCCCGTGTCCCTGTTTGTATCTGTCTACCTGTCTCCTCATGCCATCAAGTGAAAGTATAACATACAGGACTTTGCCGACTTCCAATTGGCAATAGTAATAAAGAATTTCTTTATATTTGCACAAGTTTCAAAAAAGTTTCAAACATGGATGAGGTCTTTCTCATGTTTTATGTATTATCTCTTTTTTTCTATTTTAGCTTATTTGTATCTTTTTTTATTTTTACTCTTTGAAATCCTATTAAAATGTGTTTTTTTATATTGTCTTTTTATATTGCCTTACGTATCTTTTCTTAATGCTTTTTATGTTTTATGTAAAGCCCTTAGAATTCTCTTGTTGTTGATAGCTGCTATACAAATAAACTTGCCTTGCTTTTCTAAATTTGCTGTATGGAATATCATCATCACAAACAACACAAGTGTTTATATAATCACACATGTTGTAAACACAACCTCAATTTAACTAACCAAATTATTTATTTGGAAGTGAAACAGAAAGTGAACCACTCAAAATGTCTGTCATTGTCCATTGCATTGAAAAACTCAACCCACATCCACAATGGTAGCTCTATTTATATTTACAACAGGCGATTTGATTTCTAATTAAATGGTTTATACAGTTAAAATTAATCATCATCGGGTTGTCCGGTTGTTTGCCCTAATAGACTGTTCAAACAATATTGCTACATCCCCAGATCTCAGAATGATGATCTCAAATCATTTTGGCGAGTAAATTGTAATCCTGATCAATATGAATATGACAGCAAAAAATAAAAAGGAGACCACGTTAAAAAAACAGAATAAAAATTCATCATTCCTATAAAGTGGCTAAGATTGATATACTACAGACTTATTTTTTCCAAAATACATTTATTTTACTTGCCCAAGACTTTGAAATCATCACCTAAGAATATGGTAGTTTGACGACTAAGGTTCACGTCACTCAATCATTTGAGTCAACATGGGCCTGTGTTTCCTAAAAAGCTTTTAAGATACTTTTTACTGCCCATAAGCTGTCGCCTCTGCAACCACTGGTCTTAAAGGGTACATAAAAATAGTTAACAAGATGTTATAGTTCCCTCAAGAGCGGTAGTACTACATTACAGATATCAATATTACAACATAAATATGAACAAGTATGCCATTTGAATATGATCTATTGTTCTTGATGGGAAGCAAAGATGGATAATGCAAGATTGATTTAAACATTAAAAGGCTATATGCAGATATGTTGGGTTAGATGGACTGCCTTTGTGTTTAGTGCTAATTAGCAAATGTTAGCATGCTAACACTCTAAACTAATATGATGATCATGGTAAATATTACACCTGCTTACCATCAGCATGTTTGCATTGTCATTGTGAGCATGTTATCATCATGGATGTGTTTAGTATGCTGACATGAGTCCAGCCTCACAAAGCCGCTAGCATGGCTGTAGAGAGAGAGAGAGAAGACCCACTGGAAGCGAACAAATCACACAACATTGCCTCTGCCACTTCTCACTAGTCATGGTGGGCGTGTCAACGCTCACAAGTTAGTGAGTGGCTTTCTCACAGAATTTACGTGACATTGTGCCAAGCAGCATTTTGGTTTGCATCTGTAATCCTGTAGGCCAGGGACATAGAAAAGACTGATCCCAGAAAGTATAACAAAGATGTTATCCTCCACAGAAATTCATCCACTTCAGGTCAACACAAAATTTCCTTCTTACCTGTCTTACCACTGTCTATTTCACTTTTGCATTGTCTATTTTTCCTTTATGTCCCACGCCGCTTGTCAGTCCCGCATTTCCTGGAATCATACAATACCTTGCGAAGCAATTCGCTCGTGTCCCATAGAAAATGAATGGGGGTAAACTTCACGGTGCGTCACGCAGCCTTCAGTGGGTCTTTACCATTGGTCTCGTTATTTTTCTGATGACATGCACATTAAAAATATGTTGCACATGAATTTGTTTATTTGCTTGTCAAATTTGCATGGTAAATATTTGTATCAAAGAGCCCATCCCAATGCACACACCCCCACTTTACACCTTTCCCCCCCATCTTTTCACCCTATAGGGGCCAGTATACTCCGTCAGAATTGCTTGTCGGATGGTCAAATAGCTTTGTCCGACCATTTCTGTAACTTTCTGAAACCAACAATCTGACAGTCACACCCACTTCACGCTGTGATTGGCCAGCTGTGCAGAGGTGAGAATGGAGCCAGGGTTTGAACTTCTCTCTCTAGCTGTCTTTTTTCATGCCTGACCAACAATTTATGTCACTTTTCATGTGAACAACCGAGTGCAACACTATGAATGTCTTCCACGAGAGACTGAGACTGAGAAAATGTATGCTGTTGTCCCCGTATTTAAATGACATTGTGTTTTTTACCCCTCTCTATGACAGCTGGCTTTTCACCACACCTTCACTACACCTTCAAGTGTAGCTGTTTGGAACAACTATAAACACTTTTGTAACACTTTGTAGAGTATACCCCAGTAGTAGTTGTAATCATATTTCTGCTGCATTTGTTCTTTGTCCTGATGAGTAGTTGCATGAAAAGTTAAAGTTTGCTCTCCTTAATCTATAACACATTGTTGGAACATGGTTTATTGGTGGAGAGGAATTACAAATCAAAATTCTCTGCAGTTCTTGTGCTGGACATGTGCAGAGTAAATTAATTAAACAGGACTTCTACAATGGCTACAACTGCAATTGTATATAAAGGAGTTACTTGTCTCTGTGTGTACCTGTTATTTGCTGTGCTTCCCCTTATAGTTCTTGTAGACTTAGCTATTGTTTTGATACCAGAGTTCAATATAAGTGTATTTCATTGTTGAATTCATGTTTGTTTTAGCACATGAAATAGCTTTTGTACCATTGAATTATGTTCACCTAAACATGGATTGTTTGATACATGCTATTTTTTAAATGTAACACTCAATTACACTCCTAGAAACTGAGTTGGATTGGGCATCAATCGGTATAATTTATTGACTTTTTTTATTGACGTCTCTTCATTATCACTAATTATTCTTGATGGATGCATTTCCATTATGTCAACTCCTATCTTCTTTGAATATTCGCATTAGCTCCTCCAAGATTAGCACATGCATTGTGCATTCATGAGCAGGGATAAAACTAATGAAAAACACATAGCCTTTGTACATAATGCATGCATAATGCAGCCCTCTGAGTGGTTTTTAAGATGGAAGAATAAGGGTCAGTAAAAAGTGTGAAAGAGGAAATGTTCTTTGCCCTTACCACATGATGTGATCATCTGTACTATCTTGTATTTGTTGGTGTGGGACTGAGTTCACGTCTATGTGAGATAAAGGTAATATATGTTTGCGTGAGAGGCAGAGAGAGTTAAAGAAACAGTTAAGCACCATTGCTGCTGAGGGTATACAGTTAGGACCTGGGTGATAAATACTGCCTCCATTTTATTACATTGGAGCTGAGCCCTGGAACCTGCATGTGTACAGTGGAGGCGCAGATTGATTCTTCTTTGATGCTCTGCAACTTGGCGAACTTCCTCTCAGTGATGAGAATATTAATTATGTCCTTCCTTTGCTTTTAATGTGAAGCTCCTCCAACTGAAGACGACTTCTGAGGTGTACGTGTTGTTGTCAAGACAGCAGGGTTGCGTTCATCTGTAATACTATTGTTCTTCCTCTGCAGAAGTCTACTCACACTTATGGAGAAAATCACCTCTAAAATAGAATTCACATTATTTCTATAATGTTGCACAAAGTTATAGTTATATAGTCATTTCTAAATCTGGAGTTTATCCCTGAGTTAAAGGGCCCTGGAAGAAGATAGGGGGATGATGTCATCTACTTTTGATCCAATGAACTCCTCAATCAACCAAACATGACAAGGATTAAAGGATTTTCTTTGCAGATTAACTGCACTATTACCACTGAGTGGGTCAATTTTGCTAGAGTACAAGACTGTCACCTTCTCATGAACATGAGTTTTTAACATAAGCTGCTCAATTCCTTCAAATAGCCATCAAATGATGCGTGTATGTTAAACAATTAAATTATGACATCTAGTGGCAAACAATAGATCCACACACTTAGAGTGATACTCTACCCAAAATCTATCTTTCTAGTATCAAATAATCGCCCCCTGTAGGCTTGAAATATGGCTGTAAAAGTTGCTTAGCGGCCAGTTAAAGCAAACATAGTCACGATCTGTAAAAGTAAACAGCTAAAACAACAATTTGATAAATTTTTTCCACCTTTATAAACTTGTCACCATTGAAATCCATTAAAATCAGCATGAATTCAAGTTGATCACAGTCACTGACCTTTATGAAGGATGAAACTGCCACCTGCCAAGTCTACAAGGGGTGATCTCATGTCTGATACTAAAAATTTTAGTGAAGCTCCTGGTTCATGTGTGAATATATATATATATATATCAGAGCTGCAACAACTAGTTGATTAGTCCATCAAAAGAAAATTAATCAGCAACTATTTTAATTATCGATTAATCGTATCAGTCGTTTTTTATGAAGGTGAGGTTATAAGGTTATAAGGTTTTGGACTTGGGCTCTGAGAAATAGTAAATGCCATCTTTCAAATATTTTTTGAAACATTTCATAGACTAAGCGATTAATGAATTAATCCAGAAAGTAACGGGCAGATTAATCGCTAATGAAAAGATTAGATTTGGCTTTTCCATTTGTTGTTTTGAAATTGTTATTTGATGTTATTTAGCATTTGTTACTTGTTACATTATACAATGATATTGTACACGTGTACCTATACCTAAATCACACCATGTGTAGTTTTCTTAGGATTAGGACTTTGATCATGCATTCTGTTCTGTGTGAGAAGAAAGATGAACCAGTATTTAAAGGAACAGCAAAAAAAAAAAAAAAAAAATCCCGAAGGAGCCAGACCAAAGACAAAGATCTCGTAGTGGTGGTGTGTGTGTGTGTGTGTGTGTGTGTGTGTCAGTGTCAGGCAGTCGGGAAGGCCTCTCAGTGGTGTCCCACAGAGGCCTAATGCTTTGAGGCATGACCAGGTGTTGCTGCGCCAGGAGGCTGTCTGCACACTGTGCAGAATATTAACAAGCCTGACCACACACATACAGAGACACAGACATTTTTTTGCACAGGCATCAAAGACACACACATACAGTACACACGCCAGAATTATTGCACATATTCAAATACTCAGAGACAGCCACAGAGTCGTCATGCGTGCCTACACACATAACACAAAAATGATGTGGAAACAAACACTTATATGTCTCTGTGTGTATGTGTATAAAAATTGAGACACATTTTATACCTCTTTGGTGTCAAACCCTTGCTACCACATGCACACATAAACACACATGCATTTGAATGTGCATACGCACACACACAAACAGACATACACACAAAAGTCAAGGATTTAGGCAGAAATCCTCCCGCTTTCCCCCCTCCCCTCCATATTGTGATAATGTAGTCAGGGGAAGAGGTTTTTCTCAATTTTCGTTTTCTACTTATGACTGATGAAGGAGTGAACGAGAATAACATTTAGCTGTCACTATCTGCTGCCAGAAGACAGACATTTACTAACACAAACACAGGAAGTTAAGGCAAGCAGGTACAGTTATATATAAGAATACACCCACACAAACACACACAGACACACAGATCAGACAAGGATTCAAGAGGAACGAGGCTTTACATATATTTCTGTCTTTAGGTGTGAATGTATACTTTGTGTGAGAGGTACATTCATGTTATGTCTTATAGTGTTATCATCATGGAGAAGCAGCATGACTTAATTAGTGCCAGAGGCAGCTAGCCACAGATTACAGTAAACCCTGTGCGTTTTGGTGTGTGTGTATAAGCCTTCAAGCATGCACATGTGCATGTGTACGCTACAGTAGGCTGTGCTGCTGTATGTGTGTGTTACATGTGTTTGTAGATGTCAGTGTAAATCCCCAGTTTGTAGGTTGGAATTACTCAGCATCTCCCACTTGCAGAGGGATGGTGGGCTTAATGTCCCTGGATTATTTCTTCTTTAGATCTTTGTGTGAGTGTTTGATATGTAGACAGTGGTGTGCTGCACATGTACCGTACCGTGTTCACTGTTAGGTAATTGTATTGATTACCATGCCCAGCATGTGTCCTATTTTAGAAGCTTTTCTCGCTTTGTTTGTAGTCTTTAGTTATAAGAATAAGGATAAGAACGATGGAGGATAAGAAGATAGATGCACTTTTAGATGGGTGGGCATTGGTCACGGTGAAATATCGCAATTGCTTGTTTAGACAGGTTGATATTTCTGGTACCACTATTTCTGCGATTTAGTACTGGATTTCCATCAAGCTGAGGGGACTCGCAAGAAAGAAGTTAGAGAAAGAAATTGTCAAAATCAATGCAGCAGTTCCTTGAATGGGTCACTACACTTCCCATAATGCAAAATATTGTCTTTTGTTAGACTTACCCTGTCTGGTAAACAGCCACTTAATTTAAACTCCACATCCACAAATATTAAATGCAAAGCCTGTTTTACAAACTGTCTACAAACCCAAGCCAAGATAAATGGGGGATGTCTCGTAAACCTACAATAACTGATTTTTAATTGGCCACTTGGGGGCAGCAGAAACTAGTTTAAGTTGATATGGCAAACTTGTTAGCAAACAGTTGCCTATTTACACATCCAGCAAACACAGAGAAACATTATCATTCATTTGGAGTCGTGGTTGTGTCCACCTGATGAATGTAAGTCCAGTATTCATTCTCTTTTAGCTCTGTTTTTGGTCTCTACCAACACCTGAGAAAAATATCTAGCTCTTTAGCTGCTAAATGCTGCCGAAAATGATGCAATGAGAGCACAATTTTCCCATTTTTTCCCCCTGTTTATAAAGATCTTTAAAGCCGAGTGGAGCTGCAGATTCTCTATAGGTTCATTACTAGGTGGAGTTTCCCTTTAAATAATTTTAAAAAAATGGTTGTAAATTGGTAATATAAATTGTTAAAATCAATTCTGCAGACTATATTTCTGCAGGGAAAATGATGTGTAAAGCACAACAGATTTAACACATTTGGTACATTTTTCATGCTTTGTGAGTTGCATTTGTATGTGTATATGATTTATGTAGATTTGACAGGAGTGATAGCAAACAAACTGCCACATTCTATTTGCTTTTCCCATAATGTGCAGTCAGTAAGGGGTGTGCGTATTACAATTTCTCTTCCCAACCATTCCCAACCTGTCAGATGGCCCCTTCGCTTGTAGGCCTTGTCTCTTTCATAGTATTCCAAATCCCACAAGCTATAGATTTAAAGCCAAGTAATGATTTCTGACAATGCCACCTGTTTTTGGCTTCAAGAGAATCCTCTTTTTTGAATGAACCTAAAGCTGTAAATCCTTCACCTAGACAACCTCTCTGAGTCGCTTGGTGATTGAAAGGCCAGACTGATAACCTTTGTGTCTCTGTTTTGAGGTATTAATGATACTTTATGAGAAATAGTAATTTCCTCTTCACGTTGATTTAGTGAGGCAGATGATATGTGAATGTGTATGTGCGTAAGTGTTTGTTTCTCTCATACAAATACTATGAAACTGCTGTGCTTCCTCCAATACTCTGCTCTGTATGTACAACAAATACTTCTTTCTTGTACTTAATTGTACATTTATTTAGATGAAATTCATATTCTGATTAAATACTTTTTATATAACTGTCACTTTCTCTCATGATACATGGCAATTCCAGCATCATTCACACATTTGGGTTTTGGTTCAAAATTGAGTAAATTGTATATTTCCTGGCACATTACAGCATTACATAACTCTACAGCAGTGGTGCTGCTCTCCTGTAAATGGTGGTTTGAACTCTCACATCCAATTGGGTGTAAATACCTCAGCCTGCCAACATCAGTGGATTTACTGTTGTATTTACTGCGTGTGTTGAGACTATCGGCATTTAATGATGCCGGACGGGAGATGTCATAGCCTGCAAAAATTCCCACATATCTTACTTACATTTACCTCTCAGAGGTTGTCATGAATGTTTTTTTCTAGTTTGCAGTTCACTGGAATTTGACATCAGAAAAATCTGCTATGACATGAACACAACACTGAAGTACTTGAACAGTCTACTGCTGTAGCCATAGCTCATATTAGTGAAAAGAACAGATCTAGTGCTGCATTAAACACTAGATTCAGGAAGTGGCGGTACTAAAATGCGATTGTCTCTTTGCAGTGTTAATTCTGTTGAAAAGATGGGTTTTAATTGACTTTGAATTTAGTTGTAGAAGATTGTGTTGGCCTGCTGGATGCTCTTGGATGGGTTAAGTAAAGCGCTAAAGTTGAAGTGCAAGCAGCAGAGGGGGAGCTTTAACATGACCAAAGTCATGCTGAAAGTCAGATACTGGGCCAAGGGTCAAACATTGATTTGCAGGCAAACACAACACTGGGCTGGCCCACAGGGGGATGACAAATATCAATAGTAGTGTTCAGTGTCTTTTTAAATAAATCAGTCAGCTATATTTTCCACAGAATTGTTTTCATCAGGTTTAAGAATACCTGTGGTTTCAAAGTAATAACATAAACATAAAATGTGTTGCAAACACTCAAAGTTCATTTTGAAGGAAGGCAAAAAATGTGTTAATGGTAGCAGTTGTTTTGGACATTTCATTATTCATATTCAGTTAATTATCATATGACAAATAGCAGATGTTCAGCAAAGCCCAAATGCCATTTTACTGAATCGGCACAGATTATGTTTCCCTAACCCTGACCTTGACCTAAACAGTGGAATGGAGGCTCAGTGGTTAGCTTCAAAGCAATAAGGTCCTACCATAGGTTTGAACATGAATACAGTCCATGCTGTGTATTTCTTGTAAGAGTTTGTATGCTTTCCTACTTGATCATCTAAGAACCCAGACCCAACCCAGTTTTCACAGGTGTAAAAAAACTGTAAATATTGGACTTCAACATGGGGAACAAAAAGGGTAAGTAATGGTCAGCTAATCATGAAGTAATGAGGGACCACTTAGTAACTACTCAGTGTAATGTATCACTTTACTTGGGGGTGCACAAAAAGAGTAATGATTAAGTAATTAGTAATAAATGAGTTGTTACTAGTTTTCATGAATAAAGTGGTCACTATGTCAATTCACAGATATTTATGAACTAATCATTACCTAATGATTTCTTAATATAGTATCTCCCAGTCTGTTCTCTAGTAGATCAGCATTATCTACTATATAGTCCTCAATTCAGAGTTACTCAGGAACTACTCATAACTCATTCCTGATTCATTCCTCACTCAGTCCTTAGTAAGTACTCACATTTTGTGTGTGCTGCATTGTAATGTGTTACCCCTTTGAACTATTATTCAAATTTGGATTAAAATTCAATATTTGTGACAAAATAATCTAAACTCAAACTTTGCCCACATCTCACGGTCAAGAATGAACTTCTATGCTCAAAATTCACAATGTATAAGGGCAATTGGTCTGACCTATTGCATGTCCTATTGTCCTATTAGTAAACTATTATGACCAAACTGTCTCAGAAGTAATGTGTGGAGGCATTTTGGAATCGTGGAGAAAGGTAAATCTGTTAACTAACTTTGTAAAATGCAACTGCATTACAATAACGTTAGCTTGTGAGCAGAGGCATTGTGAATGAAACCCACGTCAATTCTACAGCATAGTTTAGGATTAGGCTACGTGTGTTCAAATAAATTCAAATAAAAACGATTTATGTAAGTAAATTTACTTATAGTAAATTATATAAGTACCCATTTACTGAGTGACAGCCCTGACATTTACCTTTGGAACTTGATTCTGTGATATCCTATAGCAAAACTCACCTTCAAAACTCAACTGTTAGTTTAGTTTAATTTCAAAATAAACTTATTTGAAAATTTACTGTGGGTACGCAATGCTAAATATAAAACCAATAAACAGTGCTGTAAATATGTGAAGTGTGATTAATCACTGCCATGTGTTCAATACCAATGTCACTAATGATCCCTGGCTTCATTTCAGTGGCGCTTGTTAATATAGTAGTGTATGTTAGTGTGTATGTCTCTGCTATTCATCACTGCTGACATGCTTGTGTGTGTGTGTGTGTGTGTGTGAGTGTGCTTGTACTGGAGCTTGTGTCTCTGGCCTTTCCTCCCCCGGGTGATGCTGTCGAGGATAGGATGTCACAAGACATTACATCACTTCTAATCTCCTTAAATCTCCTTCTATCCAGTTGAGGAAGTGTAGGCGGCAATAATGAAGAAAGAAAATGTCACCTCTAACCAGGAACACGCCTGAGGCACAGTGATGATGCCTCACGATGGAGAGTTGACCCCTCACTTCCCACACACTTACAGTAATGTAGAACTGACTCGTGTTTACAGCCGTGACATGCATCACATTCATATATTTTCACAGTCAAAGCTGCAAATTGAAGTTGGAAAATCTGTGATTGACCTGGCGAGAGTATGTGGTTTTTGGAACTTGTCAAAGCAGGTTAAGTGTAAAGAATGGAACCCCATGTAAACTCAGCCTTAGGTGTGTTACCAAAATGATCAGTCTTGTAAGTTTGAGCCCACGACCTCAGACAAGCTTATTGACTCCTACCTGCTCAGCACAAAATAGTGGTGATCCAGACTAATCGAGCGGCTGGTGAAGCAAGTCAAACATATAGCAAGCCTGGAGTCTTTGCTGGTTGCTTTGCAACAGCTCGAGATCAAGAAATAGTCCCGGACATAACTTTCTGTAAAATGACAAGTTGTGGTTTTACACATTAAATATACAAGATATAATGTGTTAATTAGAGACTTTTAGAGGTGCTGGTAGGCGGATTTTGTTACTTTTCAACAGAGCCAGAATAGCTGTTTCTCCTTGTTTCCAGTCTCAATGCTAAGCTAAGCTAACCGGCTGCTGGCTGTAGCCTTATATTTAGCAGACAGATATGAGAGGGGTACCAATCTTGTCATCTCACTCTTGGTAATGTTGGGACCTCACCACATGGGAAACAAAAAAAGGGCCTACATATAAAAATGAAAGCCTCAGGTCAGTTAAATCACACCTGAGTGTGATTTTTAAGTTTGAATCTAAATTCTGCATTCCTGGATGACCTACCACCAGAGCTGCAGCTTGTGAACAGGCAAGGCAGGCAACTGCTTGGGGCTCCAGGCCATCAGGGGGCTCCCGAGGGCTGACAAACTTTACTCCACAGCAATGTCTCAAAATGTGGCAAACGCAGTGAACACAACCCCCTTTTTGCAATGACATCTACATCTACAGTAGGAAACATCCCTGAAGAGGCCCCATGTCATTCCCATCAAACTTGCATGATACATGAAGTTTGAATTGAAAGTCAATGAAGGAAAAGGAAGAGGAGTTATCTGTCTGGAAGTGAAAAAAAAGAGGATGAGGGAAAAAGAAAGCAGACAGTGGTAAGTGGAGCAGATAATGACGATTAACAGTAAATAACTGTCCGAATGCTGTTATTTAGTCTTACATTAGCCTTAACTATGGGGAAGACACTTGAATAAGTTCAGCTAGCATTAGACTAATGCTGTTTATTCTTTCACATTTTTGTTAGTTAGTTAACCTAGCTAGCCGAGCTGGAGACTCCAGCCTGGAGTGCGGGTCCAGATCTGCTGGCCGTGACCGGGTTGAGTGCTGCATAGCAACACTCAGGTCTGTTATTTCTCAGCAGTGTCTGCTCTTTAGAAATAACAGACCATAGAATGCCAATTGACCAATCAGAATCAAGTATTCAACAAAGCCGTGCAATGAAGATTCTTTATATACCCTGTTGTTTTTTGTTTTGTTTTTTTGTCATATCAGTTCAGTTAACGTCCACCTCCAGCGGGATAACGGCCACCCCACCTCATGCCTGTCATGAGCAGGAAGATACACCAACACAGGCTGATCAGATACTGATAACTGTGATAAATTTCACTTTAATCGATAACACATGCCCTAGATTCTTTATGACAATATATACCCTGTATTTTTTTGTTATATCAGTTCCTGAAGTTATTTAGTTATTTATTTAAGTTTTTATTGTTCTTCTATTTTGGATTTGAATGTTCTTTATATTAATAATGTATAAAAAGCTACTAATGTGAACATTTTAAATAAAAAAAAATGTTTACATTTTGTACCCCGGCCACCGTCAGTATCCGAGCCTGAGAAGATTCCACCGGATAATTCAAACGGACTGACGCATTAAATCGCTACCAAGAGTGATCTCAAGTGTCTGGGCAGAGATAGGCTCAAAATGATGTTTTTACCTCAGCTTCATTGTTGTGATTTTTGCTTTGCTGTGGTAAATAACGGACCGCCATGTCTTGTCCTGTTTACTGCTGTGTGTTTCCGTGCTTAGCACGCTTCGTTGTGTGTATCGGTACCACGGCTCTGGGCCTTTACTTGTGATAATTTTCCTCCACTGCGTGCAGAGTTAACAACTTCTGCTTTATCAAGACCAAAGTCCAGCAACACAGCTGCTGAATACACTTTCGCTACCAGGTTCCTGTGTGATAAAGGGACAGTTATGGTGCCTTGCCAAGGCATGTAGGATCTCCTGTACCTTGCTTTGTGTGCCTTTTCCCTTCTTATGTATCTATGTGTTGTAATAACAGCTGGTTGTGATGGTCAGTGCTGGGATTCATCCTTTACTGTCCATCTTATTAATATAAAATAATATTTTAAATGTTGGCATTCAACTACTTTTTGAGATTGTTTTCACATTTTGGTTAGTGGTACCACGTAATTATTAATCCTTAATAATAATTTTAGTAACATTAATAATGTTAGTAATGTTAAGAAATATCTTTGATATTTGCTAATAACCAAACACGCCCAACCTAATTCTCAACAGAAAGAAAGTGTATCATCGTAATTCCCAAAATGTCAAACTATTGCTTTAAGGTCTGGTTAAGTTTAAACATGCATTAATAGATTTTTAGGCCACTTGGAGCAGCAGAAACAAGTTGTAAACACAACACTGACATATTATCACCTTTTAAGATAAGGAGAAACATTAGCATTCATTTGGAGTTGTGTTTCTGTAGAACTGATGAATGTAAGTTCCATACTCACTCTCCCTTAAGGTCTGTTTTGGTGTCCACCAACTCTGGAAATAGTTCCTTAGCTGCTAAATGCTGCACTATGTTAACCAGCTAGTCGCTAACTTTGTCTGCTTTTTGGTGCAGAGTAGGTAGTGTACAGTGGGTATTTTTTTTTAGCTTTTTTACTGAAAACAGCTGATGAGAACAGTGAGAGTGAACCAGAACAATAAAGTTGCAACACATAAGACCAACAAACCAAAAGAGATTGTAGAGATGAGGAGAACTGCAGTTGGGTGATGATTCTCTGTGGGTTTGTCACCATGAGTGAGCCCTTTGAAATAGTCATTTGATCCATTGTTTGTGGTAGTCAGCCATCCTATCCTTCCCATCCCGGTATTCTCTTTTGTACTTTCCTTCCCTGGTATGTCTTGCATGTCCCCGACTCGTCTCTGGATGTATGTGTGTGTGTGTATGTGTGTGTATGTCTCCTGGTCTGGCTCTGTGGTTTCCCGCCTGTTGCTGATCACCGGCACACAGTCTCCACAGCTTAAGTACCAGGCTCTCCTACAACACCAGTGCCAGATTGTCTCTGTACACTTGTACGACTACTACGTCAACGCTCCTAACGTAAGAAAGTTTAGTACCGTTTGCTAGTGTTGTTTTGGTACCTCGTTTTGATCTTGTTCTACTTTGCCTCAGGATTATCCTGTGCCGGTGATCGCACCTTCTGCCTCCGTCTGGATTCCTGCCAGCCTGTCTACCTGCCTCTCCAGCCGCACTGCCTAGCCTGTCTCCAGAAACTACACCACTGAGACAGACCTTTTGGACCTGACCTGCTCCATGCTATTGGTTCCGCTGACGGTCAGTCTCCACACCTCACTGCCAACTCCACACCGTGGCCAGTCCAGGTCTACACTGCACCACCTGTTCCTCGCCTGGGGACCGCGGTCTGTCTGGATCCACACCTCACCGCCAACTCCACACCGCGGATCCCCTGTCAGCCCAGGCCAACACTCCACCGCTTGCTCTGCGCCACGGACCTGTCTGCCTGTCCAGATCCACACGGCACCCAACCCGAGTCAGGCTGGTAACCTCTGCTTCAGTCTCCACTCCTGAACCATCGCTACTTCCCCTGAGTTGCCGAGTACGGCGCCGAAGGCTCCACTTAGGAAAACTACACCCCTTTCCACTGAAACTGCATATATTTAAATAAAGAGTGACTTGGTCTGTAAAACTTCTCCTATTGTGTTCTGCATCTGTGGGTTTGAGAATCGTACACTACGACATAGTTAAAAAATATTTACTATAGCACCTTTTAAGCAACTCAAACTACTTGTTTGAGGTTAGGAAAGATCACCTACATAGTTAAAAGAAACTATGGTTGACTGTAGGGGATGGGTCAATGACCTGTGTTAAAGGGAACTGATTTACACACCCAAAGATCCTACACTGGTTTTCTTTCTGAGGTGGTATAAAAACATTACGCTTTTTCCACCTTTGCAACTGAGAATGGCCTGCCATTATTTACACAACTGCAAGAGGTCACATGTCAGGAAAACAGCAGAGGCTGTTTTGAGCATTTGAGCAAACGACAAATGCTTAATCTCGTGCGTCTGTTTCAGCCTGGCAAAAAACTGTAATTTTCTAATTAAAATGACACATTTAGCACTTCAAAGGCTTTGATACCTCAGAGATTGGCTTGTATCAGCTTATGCACCGGTGACTCCACAACAGGCTGACAGGTCACATGCAGCATCATTGCCTTTGTGACATTTCACAGTCCTGAAGTTGAGTTAATTATTAAATTATAATAATCCTGTACTATTTCTGCGACTTTTGTTCATGCAAATCAATCTGTCTCATAATTTCAACTGCAAAAAAAAAAAAAGGGGGAACCAGTACACAAGCATCAGGTGCAACGTGTATTGTATGTCATTCATTATAAAACAAGTCAGAAAACAAACTGTTTCTGCTCCACAGCTGAACAAATGAGCATGGGAGTATGTTAAGACAGTTAATTTGTTTTATGATATTATTACTCCTGAGAGTTTTCACTCACAAGAATACATATGACATGGAAATCAATATTTGTTTTCATTTAATCCTGCAGCATTTATGAGACAGAATGGAACATCATCTGTTTTATCTGTCACCCTGCCTACCTGTTGCACCGTTAAACCAATAACGCATCATCTATTGCTTTGTCAGGGTGATAAATTATGACACGGCTCCCCAGGTAGGTAAATGCCCTGCACAACTACAGTACACACACTTTTATTAATTTAATCTGTGGGAGTGATTCCTTTCAAAAATCTCCCCTTTTGCACAAATCTCAGAATGTGCAGAAGATTTGTACATGAGAATCTGAAATTATGCACTCAAAAAGTGGTGTTTTATTAATGAGTGAAAAGTATTTAGCTTTAGCTTTCTGGAAAAACAGAATTCTTCAGTTCCTCATCATCTGCAAATGTGTGTGGCGATCTGTGTCCAACTTTTTTTTTTAACCAAGACTCTTTCCGCTGCCACAGGGAAACAACCAAAACAATGATGACATGGTGCAATGCAGCCGCAAATGTCACTATAACGTTGTAACCTCCTTGTGGAGGGGCTAGAGCCGATCCCTGCTGACATTGGGCGAGGAGGTGGGTACACCCTGGACAGGTCGCCAGTCAATCACAGGGCTGACACATACGCTCACATTCACACTATGAGCAATTTAGAGTTTTCATTGAACCTAACCTGCATGTCTTTGGACTGTCGTAACCTGTAATATTTTGCTAAGACAAGTTAATGTTAGCAAACAGACAGAGCAGCATTGCTGCAGTGTTTCCCCTGAAACAAATTCAGCGGTAAGTAAACACTGAATTCATGAATTAAAAATATACTGTGCAAAAATTTGTAAATTATTTAGCTAAATGTTTGACCCCACAGTTCTGCACCCTACAACTGCCACTCCTCTAATGCAGAATACTTTTGCACACAGGTTAGTATGTCAGAATAGGTACATAGATAAACAAACAGCTCACACACTGCAGGGCACTTGTGCTTGTCACTGTGGTGCAATAATTAAGTTGACATCGGAGCTCTGCAGTGTGCAAGCTGTATTTGTTACTTTTGGCTCAGCACCTGCCCTCTTTTGGTTTGGATGTGCGTGCAGATTCTAATTAGTATGGCTATCTTAAAATATATTTGATATGTTAATTAAGTGGATGACTACACATTTGCTTTTTGGCACAGGCTTGAGATTCTTTGGTTGCTTCATTAGTCTCAGCTGAAAAGTCCACATTTGATGTCTGTATGAGTGGGTTGGGAGCTACTGTCAGTCCAGTGATGTCAAAGTATTGGTAACACTTACTGCAAAATGATTATTTAGAAGTGCAGAGCAAAACACTACAGCAATCATCACCAATCAGCACAGATACTCAGCAATAATCTTGCATGTTGTAACACTTCTAACAGGAGTTAAAAATGAGAATGATAATGAGGATGCTGGAATGATAAACATGAAGAACATTAGATGATGATGACAAGTGAATAAGTGACAGGAAT
Source organism: Siniperca chuatsi (assembly GCF_020085105.1). Taxonomy (NCBI): domain Eukaryota; kingdom Metazoa; phylum Chordata; class Actinopteri; order Centrarchiformes; family Sinipercidae; genus Siniperca; species Siniperca chuatsi. The sequence goes on from NC_058042.1 coordinate 24,621,587, forward strand.
CAAAGGGGTGGTATCATTTTGTTTATGTAAATTATAACATGGATTCCCTCAATGCAGATGTTGAAATGTTGAAATCGTTTGCTCCCAACAAATCTTTTAAATTGGAACCAATAAATAACTGACGCTGCTGCTCGTGACAATTACGTTGTGACAGTGATGATAGTGGTGATGATGATGATGATGATTTGCCATAAGCTGTTCAGATCTCATTTTTGAGCTGATCCACACTGATTGGATATCCAGCCAGACCTAATCGAACCCTTTAACATCAAATGGATTTTCCATAATGACATTCCTAAACCCAGGCAATGAGACTCATTGACAGGCGTGCCTGAGCGCACTCACAGGGAGTCTTCTTCCAGCCCTGCCAATCTGATCCACCCAGTCATGCTTTGGAAACTATTTCTGTGGAGATGCTTCAAATCCCTTACCGTTTCCTTGAAAACAACATTACCTGCCTGCACTTTCAGGACTAGTTACCGCTGATGTTTATGGACATACTCCCTAACACATGGGAAGTCTCTAGAAACACGACCTCCCCACCATTGTTCTTGTAGAAAATGTAATGGTTGTAGAAGTTGAAAGAACCTATCTGGATATTTTTCATTCATTGCATCAGTGCCACCAGGTAAAAATGGATCCTTATTAGAGATGTCACCTAAAAGCCTACTAGATAGAGCAATTTATTCTATACTGTAACTTACAATGCAAACAGAAAAGAAACCTATAGACCAACAATAACAATGAGACCATTACCTTCTTTACTGAAAGTCCCATATTCTATTATATATTTCAAATAAAGTGTTTGATTTGTTGCCTACAATTAAGGCCATTTTCTATAAAATATATACTGATTTTCATTGAAGGGTATTAGAGATAGGACTATCGGTTTAGACACATTTTTAACTTTATTTGAAAATAGATATAACCTTTTCATATTTAAAGGTTGTTTTTTTGGGGGGCAAAACCTGATAACTTCACAACTCATATCTCAAAACAATGACATATAATGGCTATGAGTATCTTCTAATGGCCTGCAGTGTTTTATGAGAATTTGTTAAATCTTTGTCGCTGTCTTATTTGACAGGATATCATGTTGGTGTACCACATCGTTGAAAAACAGACTCACATTGAGTCTGAATTGGCAACATTTTCTCCACATGTTTGTCTTCACTTTCTGCTGGAAGCATATTCTGAGCTGCTTGCCACAGTATGACCTCATTCACTGTAAACTGCGGAGAACAGTATTAGTATTAAGTATTAAGACAAAAACGTGGAGAGACTGTAAAGGAGATGCTGATATGTAATATGGCAATAATAAAAAAAACAACCCTTATGTATTACTGCCTTTGAGGTCATGGTTAAAGGAAACCAATGCTTACTGTCTGTAGGAAAAGTCACATGATTTGTTGACCCAAACAGTGTCAAGCTACTTCCTTCTTTTAGTCCTGACAGAAAAGAGTCATATTGTTATTCACACGACCACAAAAGGTCCTTGTCAGGTAAACAGAAACATACAGTAAGTTGTTAGAGGCATCTGAACAAATGACAGATGCTGTCAAGACACAGAGCCAAGTACAGTGGGAGATAACACAATCCAATTTAAATGAACAAGAGATATTACAATATTCTTTCCTGTGATCAGCTGGATCTCGTCTTGTGCAGTCCTGCTCTCTTTCATCTCAAGCTGCTCATCCATATTCCACTTTCTGGAGCAGCTCAGTTTCAAGCACCAACGATAATGGGCCTTTTTGATAGAGATTTATAGCAATTTCCTTACAAAGAGAAAAGGAAATACATTGTGAAAAGGTGTCATTGCCAGTTTTTGTGCAAGTAATGTGTACGGATGTGACGTTGTTTCACATCCATTGATCAAACAGCAGCCCAGCAGCTGCAGAAGTGGTAATATCTGCTTATCACAGCATCCTGCCCATCATTCAGAGGCTGTTAGTGAGCTGGAGATCCAAGGCTTATCTAACCTCCAAAAGACATGACAGACAGCAGCCTGAGCCAAGGCCCAGCTGCTGCAAAACTGTCAAGCCGGTAAAAGGTTCTGCACCTAATTAATTTCCACCATCCTACCTCACCCTTACCTCTAAACTCCTTTTCCACTTATCTTTTATGACTTCAAAGCTACCACAGTGTGAAGGTGTTGCAGATCTTGGATATCTTGAAATGTTGTGGGTTTGGATTCATTCATCATCATAACGACATCTCTCTTTCATACATATTTTGCCATTAATGCAGAAATCAAATAAGAAGTGTCTCAATGTCTGTCTCAACCCCTTCTCTCTCCTTTTGTATTCTCAGCCTATCAAATAGTATCGGATGGTGGATTAGAGAACAAAGTGTTGTCGGTGTTGCTTCACCATTCACTCAGCAGTGGCAAGATTTTTACCGCTGCTCAGGTGGGATTTCACAATTTGATGAAATGTCACACAAGCATAGGTTCCATCTCTGTTCAACTCCTAACAAAGGCTGGAAACCATTCCTGGTGATGAAAATACATGCTTCCATTATCAGTGTGGATCCAAAGTGAGTGAACATGACAACCACTTTTGAAAAATGAAAGCTTTCTCGAATGGAGGGTCAAACAGCCATTTGAAAAGTCTGTCAAAAATAAACTCGGGTTGACAACATGGCCTCATTCATAAGACGCACACAAAAACATTTTTGAATATATTTTTTAATTTCTTCTCCATTTCTTTTTTCTGAAAATCAAACCAATCTCCAAAGTTCTCTGTCAGGAAACCACAGAAATAACTGTGGTCATTTCAACAGACCTGACCTTGATGGCTGAATGTGCAGCATTCATGGGATGTTATCCAGTGGCATTTCAGACTGCACACTGAAGGCAAAACATCTCCAATTATAGATTCAATCAACAAGTCTTCATACCTACAACAAACAAGGTGTTTTCTGATCTGCCAACTCTATGGATAAGGTCTCGTTACGTTTAAGCAGATAAAACTACTGTGCTAAAGGTGCTATTGATAACACTGATAACATCCAGTCACAAGATGATGCACGCCCCCTCCCCCCTTCCATTCCAGTGGTTGCCAGTCCGTTGCACAACCTGCATATTTCATGGTTGAGTGGAGTGAGACTCAGACTCAGTCATATCAAGTGATGAATCCTTCATGATAGAGTAATGAGTTAATTTTGCAACATCTAGCTATACATTAGCTATAGATTTAGGTTACTTTGTGCAGTGCTGTTTCATGTAACGCTATCTATGGTAATCTTACCATAAAATGACATTTCAATCATCCTTACATTATAAGACATAATGTCAATATATTAAATTTTAATCCAAAGAGTACAGTACAGTACATTGTAGGGATGCTATTAAAACTGTTAAAAATCCATTCTTAAAGTAGAGCGACCGCCTTTTCATAAGAGGACCAGTCCGCTACCAGGCAAGTTTATGCCCTGCATAAAGGAGTATTACTGTCGGTAGTTGTTGTTTATTTTGTTTAAATATGCAGAACTGTAATTTTATGGGTTATTGTTGTTCAGACGATTAAGCTAAGATAGCTAATATGTGCTAACGTCAGTGTCCGTTTTTTCCACACTAACTGGCAACTATACCACGTGATACCAACGTTGCTATACTATTGGCTGACAAGCCTTGTTAGAAGCAGGAACCAAATGTCAGACATTTCACACAGAGATAAACAAAACATAAATTTTGGACCTATCAAAAATTTTAAAATGATTAATTCTTTTTTTTGTTGAAAGGTGATACTTTTATTCCTCACCTTTCTAAAAGTTCTGTGGATGTATTATTTTTTTAAATGTTTGTCTACATGAAAATGTTATCAATATGACCTTTAAAGCTGCACCACTCAGCATTCTTATATTAATAATGAATCAAATGACTATGTGTAATGTGAAAGAGGGCACTAGTAATAACAAAGCCACAGAAAATTATACTCTGAAGCCCACCCTCACTTCTACAGAGCATTTTAGTCTATTTTGAACCAGTGATTTGGTTTTCTGGCTCACTTTGCTTTCATCAGTCTTCCAGACACAGCAGCCAGCTGTTTTCAGTAAAACATCTCTGATAAACTGACTGTATGGTACATGCCTAGCACCAAATAGCAGACATAGTTAGCGGCTAGCTGGTGAATGAAGTCTAGCATCTAATAGGCAGATATTTTTAACAGGAGTTGATAGAGACCAAAACAGAGCTAAAAATAGAGTGAGTGTTGGACTACCTCCATCAGGTGGCCAGAAATACCACCAAGAGCAAGCATTTGGCGACAGTGGCAAGGAAAAACTTCCTTTTAAGAGGGAGAAACCTTGAGTAGAACCAGACTCAGGGTGGGTGGCTATCTGCCTCTGGCAGTTGGGTTGAGAGAGAGAGAGAGAGGGAGAGCAGGAGGAAAGAGAGCATATAGTAGAACAATGCAAATTGAATTTTAATAATGATAATAAGACTAATAATAATAATTGTAGTAGTGGCTGTCGAGCAGGAACATAGGGGCAGTAGGTGGCCCGCAATCATAGATCCAGACTCTGCAGCTCCAGAGGCAGAAATATCTGCTGAAAGCGACAGAAGGAGAGAGGAGAGAGACAAGAAAGCTCAATACTACAGGAGAGAAAAGATGTTAGTGAAATTAGTAACGCCAGATGGAGAGGGAGAGAGAGGTGCATCATGGGAAATCTCCCAGCAGTCTAGGCCTATAACAGCATAACTAAGGGATGGTTCAGGACTCACCTGAGCCAGCCTAACTATAAGCTTTGTCAAAGAGGAAAGCCTTAAGTCTGCTCTTAAATGTGGAGATGGTGTCTGCCTCCCGAACCCAAACTGGGACCTGATTCCACAGGACAGGAGCTTGATAGCTGAAGGCTCTGGCTCCCATTCTACTTCTGGAGACTCTAGGAACACAAGTAACCCTGCATCCTGGGAGCGCGGTGTTCTAGTGGGGTAATAAGGTGTTATGAGCTCTTTAAGATACAATGGTGCCTAACCATTAAGAGCTTTGTAGGTGAGGAGAAGGATTTTAGATTCAATTCTGGATTTTACAGGGAGTCAGTGCAGAGAAGCTAATATTGGAGAAATATGATCTCTTTTCCTAGTTCTTGTCAGTACACATGCCACAGCATTCTGGATCAACTGGAGAGTCTTAAGGAACTTATTCGGGCAGCCTGATAATAATAATGCTTGAAGTTTAGCTAACTGATTAGTTTCATCTGGCTTGATCAATAGATATAATCGGGTGTCATCCGCATAACAATGAAAGTTTATAGCTTGTTTCCTAATAATATTGCCTAAAGGAAGCATAAACTCTGTGACTAACTTTGGCATGCATGGAGGACTCACTGTTAACATGTACAAACTGAGATCGATCTGATAGATGTGATTCAAACCAGCTAAGTGCGGTTCCTTTAATGCCAATTAAAGGCCTTTGTCTGATGCAATTAAAAAGTCATTTGTAATTTTCACCAGTGCTGTCTCTGTGGTATGATGCACATGCAATGGTGACTGAAAATCCTCAGATAAACTATTGTTATATAGAAAGTCACACAACTGATTGGGGACTGCTTTCTCAAGGATCTTAGAGAGAAAGGGAAGGTTAGATATAGGTTCAGTACTCGAACTTCACTATGAGAACTTTTTAAGGCGATAATATTCGATATTGTGTTTTCAGCTTGTCTCTGGCCAAGGGGCCATAACATAACTGTGCTGTGTCCTTGGCAAGCATTTCATGTCTTATGCGAGACTACAAATACACAATACACAATGCAATAATGCCCACACTGTCTATTTCATTGCAACTTTAATTTCACAGCTGAAATTTATGACAAACATCAAAGAAAGCAAGAAAACTACAAGGTAAAACAGTAGCTTTGACATTAGGGATAGATTGCAATCATTGGTATGGTTAGGAAAACACTGTTCTCTTGGTTAAAAGAAACCAACATTGACCTGACAATCAACCCTAACCTTCTTCCTAAGATGTTTTGTGACACAACTGTAAGAGGTCGCTTGTCATGAAAAGTGTCAACATAGGTTGTCTCAAGTGTTTCTGGTCAGGACAGTCTTGATCCAATGCACTGTTGTTTGTGTTGATATGTCATCGGTGGTGTCCTCTCAAGCTCTCCCAATCAGTATGCTTGTTGTTTGTTCTATCCAACACTTTAATTTGTTGTGTGTGGTGCACACTAAAACCTCTAGGAGCTGCTAGGAGGGCTTTAGAGTTTAGTCTTGTTATGTTTCTCTTCAGTGTGAATAGCACCACAAGCTGAAACCATATCCATGCCTTCTTCCTGTGGAAGTGGTATAGTGGGGAAGGGTGTAGAAAGTCGGGAGGCCACAGGAAAACAGAGCAATGATCTTCAAACCATTAATTAATCTTTTCGGATTGGAATGTCCTTCCTGAAACAGAGAAGCTCTATGCTTGACCATAAGGGATTTGGAAGAAGTGTTTAGGAGGGTGAGGAGGGGAGGCATTAGAAGAGGGAGAATGGGGGAAGAAGACGGAAGGGAATAGTTGAGAGCTGTGGTAGAAAGAGAAATGTTATCGCCTTATGTTTTTGTCTTCTGTAAACAGTGCTTCTTATCTAACCTCACCTCCTTCTCTACATCTGGAAAAGAGAGATTTGCATTGTTATGAGCTGCATTATAAAGCATAGCAAATCCATTTACACTGCAGCTGTATTAGACTTAACTGAATCATGGTGCTTTGTCAATGCATTGTTTTAAATTGAACTTAGCAAAACTGCATCTCCCATGTGTTTGTGTAACTCTCTTTTCTCTCTGTCTGTCTCTTTCTCTATACATTCTAATTTGTTTTGTTCCCAATGTGTTCCTGCTGGTAGTGTGTCTTTGTGCGTGTATGAGGCACCACATGAATGTTGATGCCATGGAGTTGTGGAAACAAGATGTGGGCGAGTGTCAGCCCGGATTACACCCAACCGGTATCATCACTCTGGCACCCACACACCAGGAACTTCTGATATAATGTAAATAGTCATACGACCTAAGGATGAAGACTGTAGTCCTCTTCATCATTATCATCATTTTTATGATCATAATCTTCCCACCTCGATGCCGAGGCCCCTTTGGGTCTCCTCAGCAGAGTGTAATAACTCTCGACAGAAAAAAGTAGGTTTTGTTGACTGGAAAGAGGGCCCCTGAAATTTAATATCACATTCATGTGATATTAAATTTCTGTGCTGTGTCCTTGGCAAGCATTTCATGTCTCATGTGAAACTATAAATATACAATACACAATGCAATAATGCCCACACTGTCTATTTCATTGCAACTTTAATTTCACAGCTGAAATTTATGACAAACATCAAAGAAAGCAAAAAAACTACAAGGTAAAACAGCAGCTTTTGCTTGAATAAGCAACACAAAAGGTATAAATCACATTCTAGGTACCAGTTTGCACTGTAATAGAAATTAAATGTATGATGCAATGGGGGGTGAATGAGGAGAATGGCAATACTGATAATCAGAGTGGGATTTTCATGTTTCTTAAATGTTCCATAAAATGTTGATGTTGTTGCTTTGGGTCCCTGGGTGTATTGTTGTGCCATCTATCATTATATGCCAAACGCGTGTATGTATGTCAAAAATGCACTTTTGCATATTTGTTTTTTTCCTATTCTTCTTAACATTTTTTCCCCCAAACATTTTGATCTTGTGGGCATGTATACAATTCAAATTTAAAAACCTACAGGTCTACCAAATAGTACTATCAGCAATAACATGAGCCAGTGGGATGTTAGTTATCAACAACATTCCCATCATCATTTGCTCTTTCTTCTGCTGATATATTTATACATACATATATATATATATATATATATATGGCTTGACCCTGGGGATTAAAGCATATACTGTAACGAGCAAGTTACCCTTTCTTCCTCTTCCTGCACCTCCTCCATAAGTGGGGGATGAGGGAGGAGGTGAGTGATGCTCAACATCAGAGTAAAAGCTAACATTAGTATCTCTGACTGTGTCTCTCCTGGCTAAACATCCTGTTTCATGTGGGTACATCAAACCACAGAAGGGAATTTGTGATCTGAAAACCCTTTCATGGAACCTTCCATGAAATGATTTGTGTTTCCTTTTATGTTAAGTTAAGCACATAATGACATGAATACAAACATACATACATTCACACACACACACACACACACACACACACACACACACACACACACACACACAGATACAGGTGTATACATTCATATGCACACCTGCATAAACTGGATGCCATTAGTAAATTGTTATAATAGACTTTAGATTGAACAGCCCGCAGAGAAGAAAACATCATTTGTTAACAGAGGTAGCAGTGGCATTTGGCATTTTATTGCTATGCAGGGTTTAAGCAAAGGTGGGAAAATACATTAGTATTGATTGCTCTTCTAAGGAGTCAAAGCAGACGTCTTTGTTTAATTTCAGTCTGTCCCTTTCAGCAGTATGTGCTCTTTACTGTGACCTCTAATAAGTGATGTCATCAGCCATCACAGCTACTGGTGGGAGGGCACTCCTCTGGGACAGCCCTCTCTTATCATTTGCAGTTAGGGAGAAACTAGGAATGTCCTCTCCCAGGGCCCTGGTTACCCAGCTTCCTTTGCATTTACAGAAGTAGCCAAGCCCATGAGCAATTTAGCTTCTCTCTGTCTCTCTCTCTGTGTAGATGTGTGTGTGTGTGTGTGTATGTCTCTCTCTCACACACACACATCTACACAAACATTGTTATGTAATCCACCACATGAAGATCTTTGTTATCTTGTCACATAAACATCCACTGCCCTGCTGCATGCTTGCATGCTTACACAGACACACACACACACGCACACATTCTTCCACTCACATCCGAACCAAATTGACAAGTTGTGTGCTTCAGCAGACTGCTTTTGTGCTTAGAAACAAAGCAAACCCCCTGCTGTCACCCACACAAACAACACACACTCAGTGTGATTTGCTCAAAGTTCAACAGAAGGGGGCACTGAGAAGACAAATCGCTGTTTTTGCTAAAGTCTGTTGGTAGAAAGGGTGCTGAATGTTATCACTTGAGCTAAGAAATCGCTCAATTTTGGGCAGTTGGCTTGGTAGCTTGTGTTATTCAGTCTGCAGCAGATCTGCTTCCAGATATGTTACAGTATGTGACCTTAGTGAAGGCTTGCAATCCATTCATGCAATCCATCATTTCTCTAGATGTCATCTGACTGCACTCACACCCAGAGGGGACAAACGTAATAAACAACAGAATAGATCGTATTGTGCATTTACCAAGGCGTCAACAAATCTGGGGTGGAAAATACTCCTCAGTTTATTTTACTTTCATGAGTAAATTCATTGTTATGTTGTGAGTAGCCAAGTATGCCAGAGGTTCTAAGCAGAGAAGTATAGGTTTTGCCTGTGGTGTTGCTGTGACAAAGAAAATAATTGCGTCATGACTAGCATGATGTGCAGTTCAGTCAAGGAATAAGGCTATTAAAATTTACAAGGTTTGATGGTCAGTGCTGGTCTCTCAGACAAGATGCTCATAGATGCTGAAGAAGCATCAACAAACATGACAGTCAGTGGGCAAAGCTGAGCCACTCAACAAGAGCACTGTGTATTTTATCACTACGTGCCACAAAGGAAGACTCTGAACGGTTTGAATTCTTCGATTGTCTGGTAAAGGTCCAAAAGTAAATGACTAACACTTTCCGCATCTCTCGACAACTGCCAGTCAAAATCATTATCATCAACTTCTTGAAATCATCAAGGATTACATCGTACATTTTCCAGTAACGAGTAGTGTAAGGGATTACAATTTGAAATTTAGTAATTACATTACAGTTACTCTAGCACTCCGTTACTTGAACAGTTTTTGGGTCATGTGTGTTTGCACTGGATTTACAAGGCAAAAAGCCTCGAGGCAGCATAAAAACCAGTGTAGCTTCTGAATAAATTCGCTTGTTGGGGGGGATGGGGGGGGCAGCACCCCAATTAATAATATAATAATAAAACTTTATTTATAGAACACTTATCAAAACAAAGTACAAACTGCTTCACAAAGTGAGAAATAAAATACCACAGTGAATGATAAAATATAAAATAAATAAAAAACATAAAATACATAAAACCGATACAGACTAAAATAAACAGACAGCTCAGGTAAAATCAGGATATGCTTTCCGATAAAAATGTGTCTTGAGAAGAGACTGACTCAGACAACCTAATTTCTTCAGGCAAGTTGTTCCAGAGCCTCGGGCCCTGATGGCAAAAGCTCTGTCCCCCTTAGTTTTCATCCTGAACTCAGGAACAGACAGAAGACCCCTGCCCGAAGACCTAAAACTACGTGAAGGTTTATAAGGGATTAAAAGGTATATAATCTTGAGTCAGGCCATGGAGAACCTTAAAAGTAATCAATAAGATCTTAAAATCAATCCTAAAACAAACAGGGAGCCAATGTAAAGAGGCTAAAACAGGTGTGATGTGGTCGTACTTGGTCCTGGTTAAAAGCCTAGCAGCTGAGTTCTGTACAGTCTGCAGTCATGTCAAAGTTTTTTGATTGAGACAAGTGAAGAGACTGTTAGAATAATCAAGGCGTGAGGAGATAAGCATGTACAACAGTTTCTGCATCACTAAGATTTAAAAAAGATTGGATTTTTGCAATGTTTCTGAGGTGATAAAAATATGACTGGACAAGCTTAGTGATATGTTGCTCAAAACATAAATTGCTATCAAACAGGACACCGAGATTTCTTGCAACAGGCTTGATATGTTGTGACAGGTAACCAGTAGATGGCAGTATTTGTTTAGTGTTGGGGCCCAGTAACAAGGATTTCAGTTTTATTTGAGTTGAGCTGAAGAAAATGTATTGACATCCTATTTTTTTTTCAGACAGGCAGTCCTGCAGAGAACTCAGCATACTAAGGTCAGTGGGTTTGACACGGAGGTACAACTGTGTGTCATCTACATAACAATGAAAAGAAATTCCATGTCTGTGGATGATATCACCCAAAGGAAGCATGTATAAGGAGAACAGCATTGGTCCCAGAATTGAACCTTGAGGCACACCATAGTTGATATGGGAAAATGATGACATGTAGTTATTAATGGTGACACAGAATTTCCTACTGGACAGATAAGATGAGAACCAGTCTAGTGCAGTGCCAGATATGCCCACCCAGTGCCTCAGTCTATCTAAAAGAATGCCATGATCAATTGTGTCAAAAGCAGCACTTAAGTCCAACAGCACAAGAATTGAACACATGCCTGTGTCTGCATTCATTAAAAGGTCATTGGTGTCTTTGAGGAGGGCTGTCTCAGTGCTGTGGTGTTGACGAAAGCCAGATTGGAACTTCTCAAAGGTATTATTGTTTTTCACAGCAGCAGGAAGCTGCTTAGCTACTAAAGAGAGAATCTTCTAAATAAAAGGCAGTTTGGAGATTGGATGATAGTTGTTCAGGAGGGTGGGATCAAGCCCAGGTTTTCTTAGGACTGGCTGGACACAAGCAGTTTAAAAGAAATCTGGGACGCAGCCAGTAGACAGCGAGCTGTTAAAAATAATTACCAAAAGGTGCGCAATACAATCCATAACTTCCAATAAAAACCTAGTTGGGATTTTGTCCAGAGGGCTGGAGGATACTCTCATAAGAGACATGATGTCTGTTAGTTCAGTCAGAGTAATAGCAGAAAATTTGTTCAAAGAATCCACATCTAAAAAGGCAGGGTTGGGGGTGATACCAGATCTTATTAACTCCACCTTTCCAGCAAAGTGCAAAAGAAACTTTTCACAATCAGCATCATAATCAGCAGGGGCACAAGGAGAGGCAGGGTTAGCTAACTGATCCACAGTCTTAAATAGGAATCTGGGGTTGTGCTGATGGGCAGAAATAAGTGCAGATAAATGACATGTTCTTGCATCTTTCTTGCAAAGTTTTGCATAGCCACAAAGTGGACCTGGAGACCTGATTTCTTCCATCTGCGTTCTGCTCTTCTGCATTTCCTTTTACAGCTTCGAATACTGTTATTTAACAATGGCTGTTTTCTAGTCCTTGAGTTTGGTCTATTTTTCAGAGGAGCTATGAGATCTAAGGTTGAAGAACACAGGTAGTTAAAAGAATCAACCAAATCAAATCGTTGGTGTTGGAGGAATCGAGAAACACATTCCCAAGAGAACTGAACAGTGTACAAAATTTTGAGGCACTATGCTCATTAAGGATGCATAGTGCCGTAATAGCAGCCTGTAATTCACAGTTGCAAAGGTGATCAGACACAAACATGTCCCTGATTTCCACAGATGGAGTTTTCAGACTAAAGACTAGGTCTAAGGTGCGGCCACGGGAATGAGTTTGGCCAGACACATATTGTTGAAAGTTAAAAGAGTTAGTGATATTTAGAAAATCAGCAGCAAAGGCATTAGAAGAGTCATCAACATGAATATTAAAATCACCACAAAGAACAATTCTATCATAATTTAAAACAAGACTGGATAAAAATTCAGGGATTTCCAACAAGAAGGAGCCAGCTGGTTTAGGGGGGCAATAAATAACGGCAAATATGACCGGGAGGGGGCCACCAAGTTTAAACATGAGCACTTCAAAGGAGGAAAAATGATTGCAAGCTATGAGGTTACACTTTAAATGCTTCCTATATGCTTGGGTGGATGAGAGTCGATGATCGTGGAGACCGCAAATTCCATCAGCTGTCCCTGGGATAGTCGTGGCCGGGGACTGCTAATAGCCTCAACCAAAAGAGGATAAATGAATAACTTATTACATACAAGTAACTTGCCCAACACTGATTATTACAGTATTTTTGAGAAAGAAAAAGAGATCCACATTGTCAGGGGCATATCCTGAATAACAGCATCCACTCACATTATACTACCTACACTCATTTTTATACTGGTCTAGTAGTTACGCATAGCTTCTTAAAAAATAATATAGGCTTTAATTGGGTTATGCCAGCTATGTTCTGTGTGGGAAACTTCATAATGTTGTTTATCATTATTAAATTAAAAACGTTTAAAATCACAAAACATGGTGGACTGATCGGACCACATACTGTACGTCCCTATTTAGAAGAAAGTATCATTTTAAAATAAAGCCACTCTATATATCTAAGAAGATTGAAACAAAAGAAATGATTGACAGAGAATTTAATATAGCTTTAAAATACTTTAATTTAAGAAATGTTTAGCTTTATTAGGGCATTCAAAGACACACAGACTTACACCATTGCCACTCTGCACTGTTTTAATCTCAGTGATTTTATTAAATTATACATTACTCATTGTATTTTTCTTGCTGCGGATGGCAGCATCTTCCAGTGTCTCTCAAAAAACATCCATTGCAACTCCAGTAACTGGCTGTTTGTTTCAAATTGCAAGCCCTCTATAGTCATGTGCCTGAAAGTGTTCAGAGTACTGTTTTATAATAAACAGGTCTCCACTTAGCTTTTGCTTGCTTGAGTATAAATAAGTGAGATGTTGGGGAACCTTCAAGCTCCCTAATTTAAATGTCTAAAATAATTTGTCCTATAACTAAATTAGCAGCCCCAACTCTTGCAAGGTCACAATGTGTACTCTTCAGTCTGTGATTATTTATTCAGTATCCTCATTTAATGCACACAAACAGATGGAGAAACAGATTCTTTGATGGTTGAGTGTCTCAGATTCAGATGGTGCTTGACACTCAGTATTGCGGGAGGCTTATCGACATTGCTTACTTTGAATACTGATTCTGTTCATCAAGACAGGTCAGCCCCCCTTTAAAATCCACTACAGGCATGTCTGCTGTAATTGAGAATCAACAAGCTTTCTGCAGGAGAGGATTCATGTGCTTATGCATGTGTGTTCATCAGATTATAGACCTAACTTTGTAAATCAAGAGGTCTTAAGGTTGTGCAAGGCAGAGACAAGAGGGTTACTAGTGGATTGATGGTTTAAAAGTGGCAGTTGAACACACCAGATGAAGTAATCTGCATAAATGCTAAAGCATGGATTATCCCCTTATACCTGAGACCCCCCGACCCTGCAAATATAAATTTATGGGGCTTGAAAGATAGGATTTGAATGTATTTTTATGGTATTTGAGCCTCTGTGGGCACAAGGAATAAATGCAATAAAATGGTACAACCATTGTACTTAACTAATATTTTTTATATATTATATACTATGCTAATGAGGCATAAAATCAATACTTTATCATTTCTGTAAAATGAAATTGGCTGGGTATAATTTGGCAATGTTCACAAATCCCAATCTTAACCTGTGTCTTGAAACTGTAGAAACTTATGTCTAAAGTACATGTTCACATTCATACACATTTTAGATTTATGGAAATGTAAATCCCTTGTTTAAAAAGCCTCATTATCCTTGTTCACAACTGTATTATTTTGAAACCTTTCATTTCCTGCTAATCCATCAAAACAAATATAATTAGGGGTCCAAGATGGAACCCTATTGTTTTTGTTGTTGTTGTTGTTCTTCTTCTTAGTGGGTTGTAAATTCCACCCACTATTCAGGCACATAAAATGACACTCATTGACCTCAAGGTGGCGCTGCAATAATCAAGTTTACATTTTCATAATTATCTCGAAAACAGCTAGGCTTAGAGTCAAAATTCTTTCACCATTTTATTCTCACAAGTCATCTGCATCTTTTCACATTCTGCAACTTTTTCTCACTTTTCTCAAAATCCTATTTTTGACATCTCGTCAGAAACTGCTGGGCCAATCGTCTCAAAATTTAGTCAGGATCATCTACAGACTTCACTGATCTGTTAAAGAAATTTAGATACGTCAATCTGTTTCAATTATACAAGCCAATCAATTTTGATCAAAATAGCTACAAATGTAGTCATGTGAAACAAGTCTTCACTGAAGGTCATAAGCTACATCAAATGTTTCTGAAAGTAGATTCATATACCTCAACAGAGCATCAGCATATAATGATGAAGATAATTTTGGGGGGCTTTTGACCTTTATTTGATAGGAACAGCTGAACAGAGACAGGAAATATGAAAGAGAGAGGGGGGGCTGCTGCGGTAAGGACTCAGCCTTGTACATGGGGCGTGCACTCTACCTAGGTGAGCTACCGGAGCGCCCCCATGCTGAATTATTTTAAAGAAAATCAAGAGTTTTGTTTCTTGTCAATTAAATAAGAAACAAGCATCCAAGTGCTCACAATCTGCTTGGACTCCATCATTGCCACTTGCAGCTATATTATTATATTATAATTATATTGGTGAAATTTTCTTAACAACCATATCCTGTGTTTTTTCCTCAGGGCTGAGATTGAGAATATTTGGGAAGTTGAATTGAATAATCTGGTTAAAGAGGCTGTTGCAAGCAAACTCTGGAAAAAATAATGAGTGCGCTGTGCAGTGAGATTTCTGTATAACGAGATCAGTACATGTTTCTGAATGTCAGTGACATGCATGATTCCCCTCATGTCAGGCCAATTAAAATGAAAAGATGATGAAAAGAGAGACCTTCGGCTAAAACAGCTTGCGGAGAAAATCAATCAAAATATAAGTAACAGACAGTTTTCGCTGGATTATCTATTTATGGTGCCAGTAGATATATTGTAGCTTTGCAGCCATTTTTCCCCCTGGACTTTATGACAGCTGTGCTTGGTTGTGCAGAGCTAGCTGCACTTGAACACACCCCAAAGACAATCTAATCGTCTAATTAAGCATATTAGACAATGTGCAGAAAACATTTGTCAGCTGGATCTCTGGATCTGGTTAGCCTTCCAGCCAGTGGCCATTAATGGATTCAACTGAGTACAAATTGATAAAACCGATTTTTGAGGGGAAATGAGAGCATAGTTTATGATACGTAGAATCAATGGATGCCATTGTGATGACTGAGTAAGCTGGTAAACTCTTTTTTCTAAATTGCTAAAGCAGTGTATGTAGTGTGGCACAATTGATTGACGTGGGGGACATGTTCGCTTTATTTGTTGAAGTTGTCAAAGTGGTGGTGATTGTGAAAGGGGGTCTGTGGCTATTTGTTTCAGTGTTCAAGTGTAGTGGCCACCTGATAACAAAGCATCAGAGTTGACCATCAAAGCTTCTAAGAACAAAACAAACAAAAATTTGACTGAGGAGGAAATGCATAAAGAAAACCCATGAATATTGTAAACGTAATAACATAGTTGTTTTTCTTCCAAAATGTGGTTAACTTAGTACAAGTTACTTTGATAAAAGTAATTTAAGCACATGTTACAAAAGTAACTTGTTACCACCCACCTGGGGTGATAATGTATGTGTTGGTTATTAGTTATTTTAAGTTATTTGTTAGGGAAATTACAGGGGGAATTTGTTTCTGTTTCAGATAATGATTATAAATTTCTTTGGGGGAAACAAGTTTAGTTGTGGCCTCATGCATCACTGGTTTAAATTAAAATGCAAAGAAGTTCTCAAATGATTACTCATAATTTAGAGCGTTCCCTTTACTTTGGAGTTGGTTTGGAGTGAGAGCCTCAGCAGGGACCTTTGTTGTGATCTTCCAACCTCAACAGTGTACAGCATTCTGTTTTGTTCTTTCTATTTCTGCAACAATACACAAGAGCTTTAAGACAAGGCTTATCATTAGTATATGTTAACAAGGGGAAGTTACACGTTCAATGAACAAGCTAATTGCTTTTTACTCTTATGAGGAATGACTTAGATCTCTTGTTGTATTTTCTCTGGTAGTGAAAAAATGACGCTGATGATAGCTTCTAGCTGAAACGCATTTGTTTTTGCCCACAATAAACAAGAAGACTATTTAACTGTGAGTGTCGGCGTTCTGTTTGTATTTTCTCTGGCAAATGAAATAGCTGCTCAATGGTTGAATGATAACAGAACACATTCTGACTTGTTAAAGCGATTCACCTTTAGCTATAAGATTGGAAGAGTTGGAAAGGTGAAAGTAATGGGCAGGATCAGCTATTGTTAATTGTTATTAAAATGTTATTGCTATTGTTGGTTTAATGTTGGAATGATTAGAAAAAAATTAAAAGAGTTAAAAAGATATTTTTTCTGTTTGGATACATCTTTTTCACTTGTAATGAGAATAATGATAAGCAAATACTATTTTATAAAAGTAATGAGGGGTCAGCAGAGCAATGCCCCCGGTGCTGGTAGAATTTTACTGTTTCTTAGTTGCAAACAAACTGGAAGCTTAATATCCTGGTCATCTGTGATTCTCCAACATGCATTTTTAACACTAGAATACTGGCTGTGAATATGCATATGTGAGTGTGTGTGTGTGTGTGTGTGTTTATGAAGACTATGGACGAAGTCCAAAGAAAGGCCATCTGTTACAATCTCACCTCACCTCTCTCTGCCTTTCCAAAGCCCTGTTGTTTACCCTCCCATGGCATACTACTGCTTCTTTCTCTCAATAACCTCACTAACTAGTGCCTGCCTGTAAAAACGAATGGAAATGACAAGCTTTCCATACTGATGTAACTAATGGGGGCTGTAGAGGACAAGATGCGATCAGATTTCCAGCAAATGGGTTTGCTGTTTTAGTCTTGAAGGTGTTTATGCCAGTTAGAGGTTTCATCACTTCTACAACTCATCCATTAATCCCATCTTCAAATCTAAACCAGCAAATACAGTTTTAAACATTTTTTCCAGCTCTTCTTTTTGTGTGTATTGCATCAAATCTACATTGAATAATTAGTTAGCATTAACACAATTTGCATTTTAACAAATACAATGCAACTGAAAAACAAATATCATAATGTTAAAATTCAATCATTTGTGTTTAATAACCAAATACATTAAACGATTCAAGTACCACTAACTTCCTGTAACACAGCAGAGTAAATTTAAACATTATTTAAACTTAAACATGTAAAAATCAAGGTTAACAATGTCTGAGACATTAGAAGAAAAAAAACTGTTGTTTCCTCCACAAAAATTACAATTAGATCCTGCAATATGTTTCATATGTTTCCCAAATACTCAACCTATATAAAAGTTATGTTTAGCCATTTAGTTAGAAAAAACAGCTTTCTTAAAAACTGTCTCAGCTCCTACACAACACTCATTTGGGAATATACTTAACTAAGCTTTACATACAGTCACTACACACAGCAGTGTGTGTGATTCAGTGGTTGCGCTGGGAGTGTTTTGGGGCCACATAAAAAATCTTGTTTAGGGACACCAAAATTCTAGGGCCGGCCTTGTCACAGCGTATGAACACACATACTGGAGAACACAGTAAAAAGAGCCTTGCACAAGCCGTGTCAGGCCAACAGCCATGTTTGATTAACTAACCCAGGCTAATGTTATAGAAACTCTGCGACCTGGATGAGTGAGAATCTTCACAGACAATTACCATTTAGTTATTCATGTTAGACTGAAACTGGAATAAAACATTCAGTTGATTATACTAGGGACAAGAGCGAAGAGAAAAAGTTTATGGTCATAAATTAACATTCTAATAAGGATTGAGCGGACTAAGGTTGTAAGTGTATGCATATGTTAAAGATGCCCTGTAGAGTTTTGCTATGTTTACCTTCAGTGTTTTTCACCAAAACCCATTGTGTGTTTCCTTGAGGTCTAACAAACGTGTTGAAAGCATTTCCTAAAGAATTCTACTTTTATAGCCACTTTAGTTGCACAGTAATCAATATTTTTTGCGTTAACAATTAATCACTTACCTACTTGTATGTGAAAGGAGTCACTTGTAGTGATAAACCCACAGACAAGCATCACAAGACTTGGAAGTTCTCCTCAGCTCCATGGAGCATTTTAGTGTCTTTCAGCTCATTGTTTTAGTTTAACAGCAACTTTACTGTTCATCGGTTCACTCTCATAGCTCTCATCAGCTTTATTCAGTTAAAAAGAGACTGAATTTTGACCTTACATTTGCCAGGTGGCCAGAAACACAACTCCAAATGAATACTAATACTACTCTATATCTGCTAGGCTGTCCACTAACAAGTTAGCCATATACACTTAAAAACTGCTTATATAGGATGTCAGAGTTGTGTTTACAGCTTGTTTCTGCTGCCCCGAAGCAGCCAATAATCAGTTATTGCAAGTTTAATGTAAGCTAAAAGTCTAAAAGAAAATCCAGTCCAGTTTTAATAGATGACTAGACATCATTTTACCTTCTAATCGCCACACTTACTGGGCTGTGCTGTTATCTGCTTCTGCAGCAGTAGTGGGTATACAAATATACATAGTATATTCCTCTTACATGTAACTATGTGGTTAACTGTGATAGTTGGCTTAGGCACTCCACTGGTCCTCCATGTCGTTGAGCTGAATCATCTCCACACTCCTCTCGGCACCGGCCCAATAACAAACTCAGTCTTCGAGCTGCTGGGTTTCTATACATCAGCTTATTTGTGCCTGTAATTATAAGCTCCAGTAAAACCCATTGGCAAGGAATTGTTCTGTAAATAACCACAGAAAGTGCTGTATTGTCACAGCAGAGTCAGTGAAGAGATTAATAACACAAGTACATACTGTAGGACTCATAATTGCTCTCAGGGGGAATTCAACTTGGTGTACGTGTGTATATGTTTGTGACAGAGAGAGAGAAAGATGGTAAAGCCTATGAATACAGCAAGGGCAAGTGCAAGTAAATCAAAGCAGAGCCACATTTATCACTGAGACTGAAATGTAATTAGCCTGTTGTAGCGAGGGCAGGCATATTCTCCAGTGACAGACATATGCACAGACATTTACAGCTACATTCTAGCCAGGAGCCATCCAGGAGGTTATACTATCAACACATCCTTCATCTACAGTATACTAGATGTAAATGTTTTGTTTGTGAAGTAAAGTACAGTATATGTCTTTCTGTGCACTTCTGCATGCTTGAAGTATCATGTGTGCTAATTGGACTTTTACACTAACATTTTTGCAAAGTCAGGTATATGTTACGGATAGAGCAGACCGGAGACACCAAGATGATACGGATATAGTTTATTGTAAACAAGGTAACTGGAAATGAGCAGAGGATAATGATACCGTCCTTTAGTTGGTCAGAGATGAATTCTGGGGTTCAGTAGACACACGCTGGAGAGAGGTGATGCACGGGACCGGGACCTGGAGTGATACAAACTGAAGTCTGGCGATGTTCGGGACCGAGACTGGAGTTCTGGAGACAAGGAGACGTCTTGTAGACACGTGGGTGAGTCCGTGGCGTCCCCACGGTCCGCTTCTGAGGACTGGGGACCCCGACATCATGCTGGCCGTCCTCTTCCTCGGGGGGCAGGCCAATCTGGATGGGCAGCGTGGAATTCTGTTTGAAGAGAGGGATCGAGGATGTCATGTCAGGGGACCCACGACCTCTCCTCAGGACCGTACCCTTCCCAGTCCACGAGGTATTCCAGGTTGCCACCACGGCGTCGGGAGTCCAAGATCTCTCAAACTTGGTAGGCGGCTCCGTCCTCCAGGATCAGTGGTAAGGGGGGGATCTGTCAGGTCGCCAGGCTCTGGAGATGGGAACAGAAGGATGAAACAGTTTGAGTAGGGAGACATGAAAGGTAAGGTGTATCCTATACTGTGCAGGCAATTGGAGCTTGTACGTGACTGGATTTATTTGTTCTAGAATGGTAAAGGGGCCAATGAATCTGGGACTTAGCTTTCTGCAGGGCAGGTGCATCCTGATGTCGCAGGTGGATAGCCAGACCTTTTGGCCGGGTAGGTATTCTGGAGTGGTGGATCTCCTACGGTCGACTGTCAACCTGCGCCTGCAGAGTGCTCTTCAGAGTTGACAGTGAGCCACGTCCCAGACCCTCTCGCTCTCTCTGAACCAGTAGTCTACAGGCGGGAACCTCCGAGGGCTCTCCAGACCATGGGAAGGGTCTGTTGGGCATCGGAAGGGGACACAGTTTGCCTGTGGGAAGATGACGTGGAGATTTAGACATGGCACACTCTTGACAACCTTGTACGTACCTTCTCACATCCCTAGCCATATTGGGCCCCCAGAAGCGTTCTCGTAGCAACGAGAGGGTTTCATTGGCCCCGGGGTGACTAGTGCCCAGAGATGTATGAGAAGTGTGGATGAGTTGGTTGCGCTGGGTTCTTGGGACATACTGATGACCAGAGGGACAGCCCGGCGGAGTGTTGGTGGAGGCATTGGAGGAGGGAACAGATGTTTCTGACCATTGAATAGGACTTATGAAGACATGCTGGGGTAGAATGGGTTCTTACTTGTCAGTGGTGTCTTCAGGAGCGTGTAGACGGGATAGCGCATCTGCTTTGGAGTTCTTGGTTCCGGGGCGATATGAGATATTGAAATGGAATCTAGTGAAAGACAGGGCCCAGCGTGCCTGGCAAGGATTGTCGTTTGGCCTTCTTGATATTCTAAATTTTTGTGATCTGTCAATACTGTGAAGGGATGTTGGGCGCCCTCCAGCCAATGCCTCCATGAAGATTGCATCCCCAGGACCAGGGAACATTGCAAGATGAAACCATTGCAGTCCTCCGCCGAGCCAGAGAAGGGCGCTGGTTTGGCCATGGGACTGGTACAGGGCAGAACTGCTGGTGTGACTGGAGCGGAAGCGGAAGTGGCGGTGGTGGATGTGGTTGATGGTGGAGCGATGAGGCCACGGCACAGGATGTCCACCAACTCCTGGAACGGATCCGTGGCACTCATGCTGCAATCCTGTTGTTAGGTCCGGTCTTCTGTTACGGATAGAGCAGACCCTTAGACACCAAGATGATATGGATATAGTTTATTGTAAACAAGGTAACTGCAAATGTGTAGAGGATAATGATACCGTCCTTTAGCTAGTCAGAGATTAGTTCTGGGGTTCAGTAGACACACGCTGGAGAGAGGTGATGCACGGGACCGGGACCTGGAGTGATACAAACTGAAGTCTGGCGATGTTCGGGACTGAGACTGGAGTTCTGGAGACAAGGAGACGTCTTGTAGACACGTGGGTGAGTCCATGGCGTTGTGGAGGTAGAAATTCTGTCTTTATTCCTAACGAGACCGGACACTGACTGAGGTGAGGGATGATGTTTTATAGGGAAGTGGAGTGATGATTAGGTGCAGGTGTGTGATTGGTGACAGGTGACTGGAATTAGTACTCGGGTGAGGGAGTGCGGTGTGTGTGTGGTGTAGTGGAGCCTGGCGTGTCTGTGACAATATAATTTAGTGTTTAGATTGGGGTAAGCATTGCACGTTGGGCATGTAGTACAGATGTTTAAGGTTAGAGTTAATGGCACAGGCATGGATGTCAGTGGAGGTATGTCACAAGGACACAAGTACAACAACTGTATGTGTAAGTTTGCACTCACTCTTAATTAGGCCATTCCCATGGGTGCAGTGAACTTCCCAATAGAGGCTTTTCACAGTGTGGATAAATAGTACAGGTTGGAGCAGCATCTTTGCTGCTGTTGTACTCTCATGGAGGAATCAGCAGAGAGCTCATCCAGCAAAAACCATTATTTTTGAGGAATGGGTGTGACCTTTTAAAACTGAATGGGTGTCTCAGCTTTAAACCTGGCATGCAGTGTGGCTGCAGTCATATTCATTTAAGCCATGTCCTAATGTGGATAAATGTGACCACACCATTTATGTGTTCAAAGCTTCTAATTCACACCAGTGTTTTCTAAAAGTTTGCCATTAACAATGAAATGCCAGAACAATGATACAAAGTTTAAATTGCTTTTATTGGGCATGTGTATGCTACTTGAACCAGGATCATCTTTGCACTGTTCATACCAAGGCTTACTCATTTTTAGTCATGCTAGCAGCATGGCTCTAGGGATGGCAATGTCGGTCTGTCGGTCCATCAGTTAAGTCCAGACTGAAGAATTCGACATTCATGGATCCTAGACGATGGATCCCACTGACTTTGGTAATCCCCCAACTATTCCTCTAACACCACCATGAGGCATAGGTGTTTGGGTGAACAGTGAAGGAATCGTAGCCATCCCGCAATTTTAAGACAACAATCCTAAACATACAGTCCAGGATACCAGGGAGTTTTTAAGTCAAACTGAAATGTTTTTGACTGGCATCAGTCATTAACTTGACATCAGTCCAAATGAACTTGTGTTTCACCCACTGAAGACCAGGCTGAAACCAAAAAGCTCCAAAACAAGCAGGATGTGAAAATATTAGCAACACAGACCAGCCAGAGCATCACCATATACATATACATATACATTGACTACAAAAGCTTTGGAATCCTGAAACTAAAAAAAGGGGACTGTGTATAAAACACAATTCATCTCACCCTCAATTTAAAGCTGAGAGTCAGCACTTTAACCTCACAGTCATTGTTTCATTTTGAATCCAGTATGTTGGAGTACAGCGCCAGTACAATGAAAAATGTCTTACTGTCCTGTTCTGGCTGCACTGTATATATATACACTATAAATTAGCCCAGAAGAAGAAAAAAAATTTCTCAGATATATACACAATAATAGTAATAAAATAATAATAATTTAAAAATATCTCCACATACATAACCCTTTAGTTTCTCTATCCACCCATACTAACTACATTTTCATGACTTTCATGACCCTGTAACTGGAAAAGGAAATATGTGTCTTGCTGATTGATACTAAGTGGCAATTTAAGCACTTGCCCCCAGTATATTAGCTGATTTACTTGGGATTCAAATCTGTGGTCTATTTTATGGGTCCACCTCTCTAGCCTTGGACCAGCTGTTATTCTTCACATCCTTTGGTTTCAGGCAAGATTCCTTATCATAGAAAAATTTGATCATTCAACCACAAACATATGGGGCACAATATAAATTTGACTCAAACATATTTATGTAATAGCTAAATGCGGTATGAATTACCAAGTCTAAAACAACTGTAGTTTTAGTGTTTTGTAAATGTTTGACCATACTATAGTATATGTTGACTGTATCACAAACACACATCTCTCTTTCTTTCCTGCTTTCTCCATCATCCCCTCTTTCTCTTATGTGCAGGGTTGTTTGCTGGAGTACTGTTCTCAGCAGTAATACTGACTGATGTCACATCAGGCAACGACAGGCGCTACGGGGCCCCCAGCCCATTTTGTGGCGCTTTTATCTCCCAGCATGCTTTGTGCTGTTGTTATCTGGCGTCTGCAGCCTGCTGCGGGACTAAACAGTAAACAGGAAGTGCTGTGCTGACACAGCCATGCCGCTAACGCTTTATTGTAGAGAGCCTTTGCACCACTCAGAGCTAATTTTAATGATAATCAGCTATGCTCTCTCTCATTGTTGAAGCATGAGGCATCCACACCTGAGCAGCTCTGGGTGTGTGAGTGAGAGAAAATAAAAGAGAAAATAAGGGATAGCTTCACCATTGCTGTGTGAATCCTGGTATGTGATTATATGGCTTTTGGTTACCTTATGGTTTTGATGGTGTTTCTCAACTTTGTTGACACTGAGCGTTTGCATGTGTCAGTTATATTTATGTGTAGCTTTCTTATTAGTTTCATGCTGTTCTTATAGGGCTATGCAATTCTGGGTGAAATGTTTCACATCAGGGGTTATGGTTGTGCACAGTGTAGGGTAATATTGTGTGTGTATGCGTGTGTGTGTGTGTGTGTGTGTGTGTGTGTGTGTAGTGACTCAGCTACAAGTAAGTAAGACGTGAGATGAGCTAAGGACAGGAATGGAAATCAACAGGTTGTCACCTCTGGGCTATAGACTGTTCTCTGGTGATTGTGTGAGTGTGAGAGAGAGTAACACACACAGACACAGACAGAGAGAGAGAGGGAGAGAGACAGGCAGCTCCTAGCTCTGGGTGAGGCTGAATCACTCAGTGGCACCACAACCCAGAGGTGAGACTCGTCACCCTTGCTGGTCACAAGTTTTCAAATTTTATGTTCTTCTCCTGAGCCAAAGGGACAATTCTCAAATTGAGTCTCAGGTCCTCATTTGTTAGGTTACATCAAGCCAAATTAAGTCACATATTGAGCCTTGTCATCAAGTTGAATTTAATTGATGTTGTATTTGCTGATGGTGAGCATATACCCCCACAGCAGTCAAGTGTACTAGACTGGTAAATGCGGCATTACACAAACCCCCCAGGTCATTTCAATCCATATGTTTTCGTTTTGTATTGTATTTTTAAAGGGATAGTTACATGTTTTGGGAAATACACGTATTGACTTTCTCAGCGAGAGTTATATAAGAAGATCGATACCACTCTCATATCTGTTCATTCAATATTAAGCTACATACAGCAGCCAGTTAGCTTAGCTTAGCACAAAGACTGGAAGCGGGGGGAAAAGCTAGCCTGGCTTTAACGAAGGGGGGGGGGGGGGGGGAATCCACCCATTAGCACCTCTAAAACTGCTAATTAACACACTTGTTCATTAAATCTGTACAAAACCTAAGTGTAAAAATATCAAGTTGTGGCTTTACGTTGATTTAATTTCTGGACTATTTCTTGGCCGAGAGCAGTGACTTCCTGGAGTCACAGTGATGACAAGATGCCAGGAAGTCCCCATTTAATGGCCACATTTATGACACAAGTATAAATCACGAAAGGATGACAGAAATTCTGCTGCCAACAACAAGAAACCAGGACAGCTGAACCTTTAGTTCTTTGCCACCACTCATCAGTATGATATTATGTCTTAAATGCAAGTAAAAAGATTACATCAGGTTGTTTTCAAACAAGAGTTTTACATGGTGAAAATATCATCAAGAGGGAAACTGCTCAACACTCAAAATACTATACAACACTATATCTAATATTTTTTTAAATAAGCCAACAAGTTGCTGATATCACTGCAGAAGTCCGACTGGATTATCCATACTTGCTCAGCCCAAGTGCTAGTTGAAACATATTGTATACAGGAATGTTTCTGGCTCTGACAGGTGTCAAACAACACCTCAACCTGCTTCCCTATTTTAACAGTCAAGAAAACAACTGTGAAACCACATGGAGTTACCATCTTTCATTTACCATTGTACATTGCAGTCTGACAAATCACCTCCAACTCCATACTGACAGCTAATCACAGTTAGTTAGGGTGTAAACAACAGCGGTAATTGAGACAATTTTACTGTTAGACAGCGTGAGCAGCAAGGATAATTATTGTGATCCCAGCTGTGAAATATTCCACTCAAAAAAGCCAGGGGTTTCAGAGGAGCAGGGCAGTTTGTCGTCTGGGGCATGACATGCTGTTTTTCAAGGATAAGCTCGCAACCCATTAAGGTTTTAAGTGTTGAGCCTCACTCACTCTCTCAAAACATCCTGGTTTACCTGCTGCAGTCAACAGCAAAGATGATAATTAGCTCAGTGAAGCAGCACAAATGTACCATACTGTACTTGAGTAGAGACAAATTGCTTTGCCACATCTGAATTCTGTTGGTATATACATAATTCAAACTGGAGACTACAGAGTCTCTACACTTACATCATCTGGGGATTTCATTATCAAATGGCAGTTTAAACAAACCACATTATATCATTATGAAACCCCAAGGCAATAAACCCAAAGACTTACATAGTGTTGTTGTTTTTTTCATCATCATCATTATTATTATTTATAGTAGTAGCAGTGTTTTCTTTGTTATATCTGAGAAACCACATTACCCTAGCATTTTCTCTAGCTTTCACTAATGTTTAATTACATATAGTAAAATAGTTTAATAATGGACATCTAACACAGATGAACCCCCCAAAAACAATATCATGTCAATTTTATTTCACTGCAGTGATATTTGTCTACAATTTCCTGCAATTTTGTATATTGTGGTATTGTGCTAATGCCACTTGCATATCAAAATTAGATTTTCTGTGAATGCCAATTGCTAAACACATCAAGACCAGCCCTGTAGTGATAATTACAAGATATTTATGTGGGATTTTTTCCCCCCCTTTATTATTCACCTGGCATTAAAGTGCAATTAAGCAAAAGTATATAGCAGCACATCCCCCAATGGCCTTACATCAGTAAACCATACACAAAATGAAAAATGTCTGCTATAGTAAATATAAATATATATAATAATAAATGCAAATGATTTTGAATGTGAACATTTAGTACAACACGTAAAGAACTATCTCAAGCTTGAGCTATGACTTGAATGCAACAGCAAAGTGAGTGAGCAAGACTAAATAAGCACCAAATTGACTGCATTCGTGAAAATGTCGTAATCATTCAGAGCTACTGTATATAGAGAGATCATTTATGCCAGTGCGGATGTTTGAAAGTGTTAAGAAGATGTGTGTTAACCAGTTTTTGGTTGTTGTAGGGCTAAAGGATGACACTGTCAATCTAGAAGAATAAAATCCAGCTTGAATATAACCTCAATTATTCTTATATCAAGTCACCACCTCAATAATACATATAGACTGAGTTGTTTCCAATAAGACCAGAGATAGATTTCTACCATCCATTCTAGGATTACAGTATATGTACTGTCTATGTATTGTAATTGTGATATTAAATAGGCAGTTATGTCAAAAGCTAACTCAACATTTGTTTGATATACTCTGAACTGCATATTTGCTTTATTTCATATATAATAAAAAAGACTGATTGCTGAAAAAATATACCCTCTACCTGATTGGTGTGTGATTTGTTGTTTGGTTAGCTGGTCCCTGTTGTGTGTAAAAGGTGGCTGGCAGAGAAGGTTTTTTTATCTGCAATGCAGCAGTTGGGCGAATTGAGGAGAGGACTCTGACTCTGCCAGAGACTTAAACACCCTCTGATTGATCCATAGCATCTCTCTCAACGTCTTGTGAACCCAAAGGCCACTCTCTTTCTCAGACTGTAGGCTGCAATCCAAACATGACAAAAAAATAATAAACATAGGAGTGCAAAAAAAAAAAAAATCCACATTTGTTTCACAAAGTGAAAACTCCAAAAACCCAAACACAGCCCTCTTCATCTTTATCTTGACACTTGTATTAAAGTCCCTATCCATGATTTCACAGCAGTGCCTTTTAAGGTTTTGTGTACTTAGTGATCTCTTAAAAGTGGTTTTTCACTCTCAGATTGAATTGATCAGCTTTTAACCTTCCAGTGAGCTTTGAGGACTGACTGTGTATATGTGTTTTGCTCATGTTTTGTAGCAGTGAACATTTTCTTCCACACGGTAAAATCTAATAACACTGAAGTTAGTCTGAAGCGTCATTTGCATTTTTAAAGATAGGATGGATGTGAATAAATGCTAAATTGTGACTAGATACAACCGGGCATTGTAACTTACTGTACATGAGACATTGGGAAAAATATTATGGGAGAAAAAAAGACCCACTTTTACGTCCTTTGCATTCTTCCATGGCCACATCTCCACAAATGTAAATTTACTAAAACATTTCGTACAGACAAAAACTGTACAAATTATATGTCAAACTAGTCCTGGTGGTCTGTACTTAATCTTTACGCTGTCACTTTCTGTGACTGTTTAAGAAAAGAAACTTGAAAATCGACCATACTCAGTGGTGACATTTTGAGACTAAAATGGACATTAGACAATGCTTTGAATGCTAACACACAAATGTTTGTCAAATTGCACTGGCTGGCCTGTACTTAATCCTCACACTATTCTTTAATCTGTAGAAGTTGTTCTTTTTAACCTTTTTTCCCAATCTACTTTTATTGCTCCTCCACAGAGCTCAGTAGCAGACATTTTTAGCCAGAAATACTGAAATATCTCAACAACTATTTGATGGTTTGCCATGAAATTTTGTGCAGACATTCATGGTTCCCAGAGGATGAATCCCAATGACTTTGACTAAAATATCTCAACATCTACTGAATTAATTTCCATGATGTTTGGTACAGACAATCATGTCTCCCTCAGGATAAATTGTAACAACTCTGGTGATCCTTTCACTTTGTATCTACTACCATCATCGGGTTAAAATTTCAATTTGACCAATACTTACTAACCCAAACCAAGGAAATTCCCATCAGCCTCAGCTGCACTTTCTGTTTAGTGGTAATTAGCAAATTTTAGCACGCTAACATGCTAAAGATAGTGAACATGGAAAACAGTGCTACCTGTTAGTACCTGCTAAACACCAACATGTTAGCATTGTCATTGTAAGCATGTTAGCATGCTGATGTGAGCATTTAGCTCAAGTACAGCCTCAAAGAGTTGCTAGCATGACTGTAGACTCTTAGTCTGGTTTCTTTGCTAACAAATTGGGAAACTGATGGCTATGGTCAACAGAACTGGAATCTTTTTATACAATACGAATTTAATGGACCCCCGGAAACATGTTCCTTGAGCTGCTTCAGGTGTGAATTTATTCAAGCACAACTTTAAGACTTCATCATCGCTGGACGGGTTCCAGCCTCCTCTTTTCAATTCACAACAATTTTTCTTTGTTATTCTGTAGATCCCCAGTAACAATAATAAACTCTCTCTGGTTCACCAGGTGCTAATATGATGAAAATGTTAATCATCTTCTATAGTGCTGAAGGCAACATGAATTGATGCCAGCTGTGTGTCGACAGCTGTGTGATTTGAATACACTCCTTTAATGTGCTCTCTCTCTTCTCAACATAAATGAAAAGATATTTTCCTTCAAGCTGATGGTCATGTGCTAGATTTAATGCTACATCAGCCCACGGCCATCCCTTAATGTGTCAATGGATGGATTTTAACCACTAAAGGGCTATATAAAGGCCATCTGCCTGTCTCATTAGTGACAACTTGCCTGTGTTTCTGCCTCAAGAGGATAAAGGTCTGTCATGGGAGTTGGTTGTATGATATTTTTTATTATTCTGGCTTAAGATGAAAGCTTCAACTATTGTGCCATGATGTTACAAATCTTGTATCTGCAAAGGTCACATGTGCACAGTGGCTCAACATTTAGCGTCACCTATGCAGGTCAGGAAACAAAGCAAACACACACACACACACACACACACACACACACACAGACACAGAGGTATGGCTCTCTGGCTCTGTGCTTTATGTAGAGCAGTGATCTTAGCCAACAGATTAGGAGTGGGGAGGTAACCCTTTGGTAGAAAAAGATAATATAAGGGGCAAATTAATAGTAATAATCACAGAGGAAAGAACAATACACAAATATAGTCTCCCTAGAGTGTATGTGAGTGATGACATACTGTTCAAAACAGAAGTTACAACAGAACTTTCTTTTTTTTAAATTTGTACTGATTTGGTCTATCTGAGGCTTTGAGGGAAGCTGTTCCAAAGATGATGATGAGCTATGAAGACAAACACAATATCATATTTAGTTTTCAGCCTTGCCCTTGAAACACCAAACAGTTCCTGCTCTGAGAACCTGAGACTTCTCCATGTAATGCCTTGTAAATCAAAAGTAAATTTTGAAATGCAGTGAAGAGAAACCGTTGTGTTGTGTGAACTATGTCTTGATTTTGTCCAAAGGCTTTGCTGTAAAGTTCACGACTGTTTGGACCTGAGCTCATGGGTCAACAAAGTGTTATCAGTGTGATGTAATAGATGAATAAGGTCAGTAAAAGGAATCTCTGTTTTGTCACAGTTAAGCTGCGGAAAATTTGGAGGAATTCTTTCTTTCATCACACTAAGGAAATTTTTGGTCCATTATGGTTCCATAAGAGATGGATAGTATAGCGTTCTATCATCAGCCTAGCAACAATAAGAGAGATTAAAATGGCAAAATACGTGGCCTAGGGGGAACAAATACACAGAATAAGAATAGATCCCTGAGACACACCACAAAATGAGCTACTGAGGAATCGCAATCATTTGTGAAGTCCTAGAACTTTCTATTTGACAGATATTTAAACCATGCATGTGCAGTTCCAGAAATACATTTTAGTGCTTATCCAGAAAGATCAATACTGTCAAATGGAGCACTGATATTGAGTAGAAGCAGCATGTAACAGTCCGCCCACCAAATGTCATCAAAATATTATTTATGACACAAAGGACAGTGGTCTCTGTTGAGTTAAAGTTTGCGGAAAGCAGATAGGAATTAATAAAAAAATGTTGGCAAGGCTCTAGATTACAGTCTGCAGCATATAATTAGTTAGTTAATAAGTAATAATTCTTCTCAGTTTACAATGTACTTTTGTGTACTAACTGTGTTCCAATACAGTACATACTAATACTTACATGTAGGTACAAGGGAACAAGATCAGGGAGTAAATTAGGGAATAGGAGGTAACAATCTGGGAACTTTAAAATAATTTATACTGTAGGTATTTTGGGAAGATGGGGTAATGAGTTCTGTAGCACTTCATAAATCTGTTGCAATTTATTTAAAAATTACCATATACTACTTAACTACGCTGCAGGGGTTCAGGGACATACAGTACTGTATGTTTGTAGCCTATATGTTATTATGTATTTTGTAAAGTCGGCCTAATTATTGGATACAACATTGTACTAACAAGAGGACTTCATTAGCCTGAGGTGGTACAGGTTTATGTGGATTAACACTGCTGTTACACAGGGTGTTATTCATTGTTGTTACAGAGTACAGTTATGATGAGGTTTCTACAGTAAATACAGCTGAGCTGAAAACTAGGAGTGTCCATCTAACTGCCAAGGCAGTTGTAGAAGATGATCGATTTTATGTCGTGTCACAATGTAACTTTCATGAACAGTAAAGGACACGAACACTACAGTAATTGAAAAACTTTATTTTATTGTCATTGCACAATATCAAATTAAAATATGATACGATGAGCTATGGGTCATTTCATAACTTTCAAACTCAG
Organism: Siniperca chuatsi; assembly: GCF_020085105.1. Classification (NCBI taxonomy): domain Eukaryota; kingdom Metazoa; phylum Chordata; class Actinopteri; order Centrarchiformes; family Sinipercidae; genus Siniperca; species Siniperca chuatsi. The sequence continues at coordinate 24,653,175 of NC_058042.1, forward strand.
CATGTCTCGTCTACACTATTTCAACTTGCATCCAAAACTGAGCAGACCTAATGCTAAAACCACAAGCAATAACTATACAAAGCATATATATAGCACCCTTAACAACAGCTCCATGGAAGACAGTTTCAGCTGCCACTCACTTCACTGGCAAACGTTGATGGTGGACACTCATTTGTGACCTGTGTGCAGCTCTCATCATGCTCATGTACCCCATAATAATAAAATGGGGTAGGTAACCTACAGCATAACATCCCCCCTTACTCCCTAACTCCACATCTTGTTCCCTTGTACCTAGATGTAAGTGATAGTGAGAGATAGGTAAAGAGATAGGTCTATAGTTCTGGGGGAGTTTAGTTTTTTTCAATAGAGGTGCAGTGGTTGCTCAAAGTAGTTGGGGACACAGTCAGTAACAGGAGTGCTCTTCACATGTAGTCAATAGTGTCAGTGACTCTTTTCAGAACAGATGGCGGTACATTGTTAAATGGGCTAGAAGATGGATTCCTAAGTTAAGTGATATGTAAAAGGTGGGTTAAATCAGCTCTGCACAACAGGACAATCTGTGTTTTCTGAATGATGGTTACCTTGTACCTTGTAAAAGGGCATGATTTTAGACTGAATGTGATGTTTAAAAGCCTGTTAGCTGTAAATGATCCTGAGTTTATTTTGTTTGTTTGCAATCAGCTCAGAGAAATGAGCAGGTCGAACATCCTGAACTTTATGGTTGTACAAACCCAGGAGCACATTGGAGTTTTAAGGCTAAGAAGCAATGCTCATTAAATCTGTTTACCAGGTCATTGGGGTGTACAGAGGTTGTTGTAGGTTACTGTTTGCCAGATCAGAATATATTGCTGAAAGGTTCTGAGTAGGTTCATTGCAAATGAGAGCCAATACCCAGTTTATTTCCCTGTTGTCAGCTGAATCTACAATAAAGACAAAACATTAGTAATCAGAGACATGGGTGTCTTTAATATGGAAAGTGTTCATTTTGAAATAATAACTAAACATTGTGAGTGATCACAGTCAGAGAGAGATAGAGCCCGAAAAAAGAAATGGAAGATATTTGTTATACAGGCTTGCAGAGGCAAGGGCTGGAGCGAGGAGAGGAGAGGAGAGGAGAGGAGAGGAGAAGAGAGGAGGGTGGGGGATGGAGGTGGAGAAGACCTCGGGAGTCTTGGCTAGCTGTCCTTTAGCAGCTGAAGGCACAAACAGGAGCAAGGATCTCTGTTCAGAGAAGGCAGAAAGTGGAAGAGGAAAATACACAAGAGAAAAGGATGGGTGAACCCAACAATGTAGTATTAGGCATTATTGGGGTTTTTTTGTTTTTTTTACAGAAATTACTTTTTGTACTGAACTGTGAGAAACAGCACTACAGTGTGTGATAGATGTTGCACAATGAAATGGAATGAAATACTCAATAATATATTTCAGGCACAACTAATTTGCTCATTTACCCCAGTCTTAGATCACATTAGACATGAACTGAACCATGTCAAATGCTAAAATAAATCAGCATTTGCTCTGCTATCTTTGGCTGAACACAAGTGCACTGCAGTAATTGGAGGGGATCATTTGGGTCAGATGGCTCAGAAACAGCTGAGGTTCTAGTTGCTTTTATCACCAGCAGGGGGCGAGCAGCGGCCATACACAGCATCTGCATCTGCACCCCTCTCCTCCAACCCCCACCTGCACGCGCTTGCGCACACAATCTCACACATCTCCCTACATCCTACCTCTCCCCCATGTGACAGAGATGTGATTTCGCTAGAAGGCCAGACAATTAGTGGCTGCTGGAGAAATGCATGACACACATCCCAGCTGAGAGAAGAGAGCAAGACTGACAGAGGGAGGCAGACTCACACGGAGAGATAGAGAGGGAGAGAGATGGGTTTTATTTGAATGCTTAATCATCACCCAGTCTGGGGGAGTCGGTGAAATGATGTGGACTATCATGTGACACTCTACCTGCAATGTTTTCATTTCACTGTGTCCGTCTTCATTTGTCCCCGTCAACATGAAATTAAAGCCTCAATTAGCGAAATGTCACACAAGGACAAATTAAAGCAATTGGCTAAAATTGCCTCTCCTCCATTGCACTGTCATTTTGTCGCCAGGTTAAGTGTATTTTTATTCTAAATAATTGATTTTTTTTCACAGCTGTGAAATTCAGCCACGTGCGTTTCCCGACGCTGGTGTTTTAATAGGCTATGCTACATCGATGACTAATTTGCAACGCGAATGAGCAATCACGTATGACGAAATTTCCAGTAAGAGACGTTATTAGATGAGTGTATGAAGCTATGTGTGTTGTAGGCTACAGGTGGGGACGGTCCTCTGTAGAGACTGGAGCTTGGCTCGGATCATAACTGTGTGTTTGACAGTAAGAGATGAAAGTGCGCTACTCGTGCCCCACAGGCATGCCCACAAACCCGTGCACGCGAGCATAAAAGCAGTGGCGCGCGTGCGTGACACACGCACGGTGTTGCTCAAGGTTTATTGACCTATTACATCACTCTAATGTTTCCATCGGAATGTGTAGTTTTTGCAGTGTTGGGATCAGATAGTATCTCGCCAATATCTAGCCAACAGAATTTTTACACACACACACACACACACAATTTCATCCTCACTTCCCCTTCCCTCCTTTTCTTTTTGCTTCCCTCTCACTCATCTCGAGCAAGCCTGTGTGTGTGCGTGTGTGTGTTTGGGGGTATCTTGGTGTGTGTGTCTGTGGGCTCAATTCTCTCAGCCCGGCTCAGAGAGAGAGAGAGAGAGAGAGAGAGAGAGATTTGTACAGGGGAGGGACAGACATTCTCCAGCCGGGGAGTATAGCCTCAGTCTGGGCAGCCATGAGCAGCAGAAACGCTGTCTGCCTCCCCATCAGCGCCACCACCACCCGTCTGCATCCCGTTTTGGACTAGACATCCCGTGCTATGACACTGTCTACGAGCAGGAGTTGTGTGTGAGTGAGTGTGTGTGTCAATCGTGGAGCAAATAAAAGCCAAGACCTTGCGGCATTAAAAGGCAGCATCTTCGGCCCCCCACAACGCGAACAGGGGAGCAGAGCAGAGGAGCGAGAGAGGGGAGTAGGCTGCAGAAGGTGGCATGGAGGAGAGGTGTGTGTGTGTTTCTGCGCGGAGGCAGGGCAGTGGGATGTGGCGTCTGACGGACGCGGAGAGATGCTGTGAGCTCTGATATTAGCAGGCAGCTGCGCACCGAGCCGCTCTCTCCCCTCCCTCCCCTCCACGGCAGCGCTCCTCGCACCGACCATTCGCTGAAACCCGGGGAATCGGCTCTACACGGCTCGCTGTGCTCACTACCACTGGCGTCCTGCACGGGGATTTGACACAACCAGGTATGTGCAGAGGCGGAGCCCATTTGGGCGCTGGATGCGCGTTTGCATGGCAGGGGGATCTTGACTGTTTGACTTCATCCTATATCTTCTTGTTGCTTCCCTTCCCTCCCTCCGTGGCCCTGTCAATGGATTAATGAAACGTTATTTGGGAATGATGGCATAATCTGTCGATGTAGTTGGGGTGAAAAATACAAAAAACCCCGATTATTATTTAATCGTCTTGTTTGTTCTAAAATACAGCTCTGATACAAACACTGTCGAGTCCACAAATGTCCAATTGCTTGATTCTCACCTTTCCCATGTTGTTATGCATAACGCACAACATGAACGCATGTGAGCAATGGTGTTGTTTCACACTGAGCAAATGCGATGAGACTGGTTCGCGTCATGCCGGCCAAATAAATGGTAATATTTTGATTTATGAGGGGAGACAATCTGTTGTGATGTTGGCTGGGTTCCTAGGGCTGCAGGCAGACATTTCACTATTGGGAAATACACAGGTTAGGAGAAGGGAGGCAGAATGTAGCTGAGGATGGGCGTGAGGGCAATATGATCTGAGGATGCACACACCCTCACATTCTCATCCCCCACTGGTATGCTTCGCTCTCCTCTCAAAGCAGCAAATGCATGCTTAAAAGCAATCATGCACGGAGGCACGCATGGCGCACATGTGTGTGCATGCACGGCTGCACACACAGACGCACAGGCATGCACACACCCACATGTACACTAATCCACACTCGGTTATAATCCATAATCATGTGTTCTGGAGACATGACGTAACACATGAGCATCTCTCATCTATATGCATCTGCTTCTAAAGGTTTGCACAAAGTATTCCTCAGTCTCAGCCAGAATGATAAGAGAATGGACAGCACATCACAGCGGCTAGTATAATTGCTTGCGGCATAATAACCTTAAACTGGCATACCTGCGATTTCATTAGGAGAAAAGAGCAGATTGTACTATTGTGAGAAATAGGTTAGCATGCCTCCAACTGACACTCATTTTCATTAAAGGAGAGTGGCAGAGATTGTACGGCTGTGAGAAACTGAGTGTTTTAGAGTGCTCTGCTAATCAGATGCACTAGGGAAAAGGGGGGAAATAGGTCCCTGGACATTAATGCAGGGCCTGGGGAGGCAGTGCCTCAGAGCATAGGGAGTGGGTGTGGCTGAGGTGCACCCCTTTTCTCTGGAGGTTTCTCTAGTCTGACTCGCAAATGCGAGGGGCTCTACCTCAGAACCACAGGAAATCCCAGATGAGTTTTTTTGTCACAGTTGTAGCCAACTCTTTTTTGGGCTCTTATCGGTCCAAGCAAGTTGATTACGGAACGTGTTTTTTTTTTTTTTTTACAACATGCTAGACATGTAGTTAGCGAGTAAGTTGAATGTAAAGACAGTGGAGCAGTTGGAGGTTCAGTGCCTTGCTCAAAGGCACATAGCCTCTGAATTGTAAAGGGTGGAACAAGCAGAGTATGAGGATAGAAAAAAAAGTTATAAGTATGTACCAAGTCATATGACGTAATAAACTCAATTATAGCTACCTATAATTGAAGGGAATGCATGTTCTAGACAGTGCCTTATTTTATGGTGGGCAGAGGATGTGTGTGTGAGCACATGCTACTTACATACATTAATTGTTTTTGACATCATCCTATAATAAAAACCAATAGCTACTGTCCACTTATCTCTATGTAGGTGGTACAGAATTCTATTACACTGAATCTGCTTATATATACATTTCATTTGTAGCCAGTTCTTTGCAAAACACACACGAGTGGGATAAGGTGATCTAGTTATCTGTCATCCTTTTCTCCTAATTCTTGCATCATTACGCTCTAATGGGACGAAACAGGCGATACCTCGTGGGTATTATCAAGTCATTTGTGTATCAACTCTAGCTCTGGAAGAGGGTGAATGCTTCATTTGTCAAACCTTAACATGCAGATGTCAGGATGTTGGCTCTGTAAAGACAAAGGCAGCTCCCTAATTGGTAATCAACACTCATTAAACACTAGTACTCTTTTAGCGTGATTTGTCCAGACAGAGTGCAGCCACAGTGCAGCACAGTGCTTTATAAGTGATGTTCCAGTCACTGCTACAGTAAACAGCGGCATATCCCAGACGCTGTCAGCCATGATTGTGGCTGTAGCTCAATTACAGTACATTACGTACATTACAAAAATTGCATCACAAATGCATTAAGATAACTGGTCAAAATTAACCAGCAGTAATTATTAGGTGTATTTTGTATGACGTGTCATATGATAATGGTCCATAATGGTTGAGTCATTCAACAAGATAAAGCTTAAAAAAACTATCATGTTGGTCAAATATACTTTCTAAAATGGGTTATAGATTTTACATAGTGCACAATATGGACTGAAAAGGTAGTATGTGAAATGTTATGCACAACTTTCTTCCTTGAAACAAGTTCTGTTGTTAATGTAATAAACATTTAAATTTTTTGTCTTTGCATTTGCAACTATTAATATTAATGTAAAATGCGTCTTTTATTTTCCCTTCTTTTTTAAAACCACACCAAAACCATTAGCTTGGCTCAAAGCCAAAGTTTCTTTACGTCCGGCTTAAGCTGCAACATGCTGTATTTTTTTCCTCAATATTAGGTTAATATTTTTTGCTTTGTTGAAATATCTTTTGCATAGTGTAACAGATAATTTGGTTATTTGGTTATATTCGAATAATGTTGGAAGCCATATCTGGTCAGCATCCAGCACTCTGCAGTGACAACCACAGAGGGAAATATCTTCAGCTGTGCATTAGCAGCACAATTCTGCAATTTAAAGAGACGCTGCCTGTGCTCACCCAGAGACAACGTCCCCTGCTATGCTAAAGTTTGTTTGATCATACAGAAAGAGCAGCCAAATCTGGGGAAGACCCAGCATCGCTGACCCAAGAGCCTTCATCTCAGCCCTGACAAACAAACCAGCTAGCCCTGCTTCATGACCTCAACCTCTGTCTTGCAAAGGCCGACACCAAGACCTCAGTACCGTATAACATTGAAGGAGACAGTAGAGTTTGATGCCAAAGTTGATCTCAAGGCATTATTTGCTGTCTTTGGCTAAGAAAGGTTGGCAGTTGTTATTATCATCCACTATATTCCCCCAATTGCTATTGGTGTCACCCAAATGTCTAACTCATTTCAATTTTGTTTCATTTTAATTCACTGTATTCCACTCGTAATTTCCGTCTTACACTTATTTCATGTCCACATTCAATTCTGCTCATTATATTGTGTTATTCAAGAGTGTAGATTATAAATATATTAATTTATTATACAGTCAGTTTTGGTGTTTCTTTCTACAAGCTAATGTATAAGAAATCACTGAATGGGATCAGAACTCACTAATTTCAGATTGACTGATTATAAATAAAGACTTGTTTTCCAATTATAATTAAATTGTGCTCCTCACGTAACTGTATAATGTTAATTTTCTTGTCTTTATAGTCACAAGGCTTATCAATCAGCAAAGTGCGCACCTACATAAGTGTTTTCAATTACTCTGGCAGATTAGACCTTTGCTCAGGTTAAAGTTGGGCAGAGCTATGCTGGGAATTAAGTGATGTCCCCAAAGTCTACGTACTAATAAGAATGATGACAGTGTAAGTTTTCCCACCACAATAGATGCATCAAAATGAGATGTCAAGCAAGTGTAGTCTATACATGCCCACACAGCCCTGAGAAGTCTAATCAGGCAACATAAGTGCAAACCCCTGTGTGGGTGTGTCTTTAAATATTCAACTGAATTGAAGTGTAATCATTGCTCGAGGAATAATTTTTTTATTGCGATACCATACCATATGATTGACAGAAAAAAAATAATATAACATAGAAATGGCTTATTCCCTTATCCTGGTGGAGTAAGTGAATAAGCCATCACTCTCCTTCCCTAATGACTACAGGTACCCTTGAGCAAGGCACTTAACCCTCAGCTGCTAACTGATTAACACAAGTTGACTGTGGTTGTGCTGTGGCACCACAGTTTTTGCGTGCAGATAGAAGTTTGAAATTCATATGAGAGCTAAAAATGTCAGTGAAAGTAGCTGAGGCAATGTCAGGACATATTTAAACAATATCTGATATGATTTATTTATGGAGGGACAGTTATGGGTCGTGACCCATCAGTTGCAAAAGGCTGATCTTGGCTTTAGGCCAGTCTACAAGGGAGCTGAGTCATGAACCTCCTGATACCGTAACAATATACTGTAGTCCTTTACCTCATTCTGTTGTCATTTAATTTCTGTAATGACACATTTGATTTGATGCTGTTTTTCTTATTTTCACAAGTGAAGACCACACTGACCTGTGACTATACCAGGACAATTTTGGGGTATAGAATTCTCTAGGAATCTGTAATTTACATTTGAATGACAGCTATGGTTCAAGTACTTTATTAGCAGTTAGTAAACTGCAGCTCACCCATTAAGATTGGACCTTTGGATTGGAAGACCTTTCAGTATTATCATGTAATAAAAAATGGTTTCCTTGCACAAACATTACTGCCCCAGACCTGCCTTAAACCTGTGAAGTTCACAAATAGTCAAGTGCCTAGATTCATTCCATCATACATGAATCTGGCAGAATCACAACTATGCTGGTAACATAGTCTTAAGCTATATTTGATAATGTCTGGTCCTTCTTCAGAGCCCAACAATGAAAACTAATTGTGATGCTGTGTTTCACAGCTCATTTGAAGTGAGCATGTCTCTGTGGTCATGAGACGGTAGACACATCAAGCTCTAAACCCCAGAACTAATGTGGAGCAGCTGTCAGATCCTCTGCACTACAAACATCCCTTTCGACTCAGTTGGCCAGTTCCACTCTATAGAAAACACACACACCTCTCAGAACCAATCCAAGCTGTTGAAGGTTTAACACTATGCAGCAGGACTCGAGAAGTCTCTGGCCACTTTTCCATGAACCTAAGATGGTCATTTTGTCCTCTTTGTAACTATATAGTCTGATGCACATATGCATTACCTGAATGATTTAGGTGCTGGACTATTCCAACTGAACTAATTGGGACATTAAATGTATGTAGGTCTTTAACTTCACAATTTTAATTAGTGAAAACATCAGTATCATCCTCATCATTATCATAAATATGGGAAATAGCCAACAATCAGATTCTGTCTTGTGTTTGAATCTGATTTTAGAAAATGACAAAAAAAAAGCATTTTTCATCAAGCTAGATATTTATTTATGATGAACACACTGTTGAAGTATAATGATGGTATCGTTTGGTATTTCCTGACACAGACACTGACAAGAGTATTGTAGCACTGAAGCAATTACAATAATTGGCTATCTCCTGCTGTAGAAGCTGGATAAATCAATGTAGCTAGTGACACACACCCATACATGAATGCACACAGAGTCATATACACCTGCAATTGATTACCCCTCAACCCCTACTCCCACAAGCACATACAATATACTTTCATTCTCTTTCTTTGTCTTTCCTTCTCTCTCTCTGTCAGCACCTCTGGCATACAGTTTAAGTGATGTCTAAGTAGTATGGGTGACTAGGATGCTCTGTGGGATTTGCTGTAAAGCTATGCACTTAAAGATAATTGTTAATAATACATTAAATTAAATATTAAAACTGTAAAATTGTCCTTTGAATGTTCAAATGAATGGTCTGTTTTTTCTGCATCTGAATCATCGGCTTCTTTGTATAATAAGTTTGGAGATTGAGAATTTTGACATTATGCATGTTAAAGATTTAACAGATTGTCCACTGTCTGTGTAATTGCAAAGTAATAACTCAGTATAGGTTCTTCCTGCTTGTGTTACAGTGTGATCTGGGAATCTGCAATCAAACTGTAAAGTAAATATAAATTTTTTTTGTCTTTCAGAGAGATGTCCTTTTTCTGGAGGAAGGCCACTGGATTTAAAAGTATTAGTGAGTCTCTACGCGGACTGTGGTTTTAGGGATTGTGAGCTGGGCTCCCACTGTCAAGCACAGGCTGATTGTGCTTGGCTCACCAGCTGTGATCTCAGCCAGCTTCTTTCACTAGATGATAAAAAACAGTCCACAGGATTGCCATCCATGGTTTCTGCCCTAATACAGACTATATCATCCTACATTAAAAAGATTTGCAAAGGAATGTTTACAAAGAAATTGGCAAACCCAATAAAGAAAAAAGAGAGAAGTGAAAATAAAGAGCCCAAATTGACCACTGATTTGCAAGCACACAACCTAACTCTCTCTACCACACTAAAGACTACAGTTAAAAAGATTTCCAGATGCTCTTCGGCACGTAACATATCGCTTGAAGAAGACGACGGAAAGAACGACTGCTCATCCCTGTCACCCACTTTCAGTTATCGTGTAGCTATTGCAAATGGACTCCCGAAAAACTCTCTTTGTTTGAATAATAATGAAAGTATCTTTCCTGAGGTTCTTTCGATTGATAGTAGTTACTCTGACTCCTTGAGTGAGACAAAACCTGTCAGGAGACTGGATGAGCATAAATCACACACTATGCCAGTAAGACGAAACAGGAAGAGCCTCATCAGTTTGGCTCCCTCTGATGGCAGTTCTGAGGGTGAACGAGTGGAACGCTCCAGTCTACACACACTTAGGCTGGGGGCTCTACGCAAGTTAAGAAAATGGAAAAAGAGTCAGGAATGTGTCTCCTCAGACTCCGAGGTTAGCAATTGGAGAAAAACCCTGGGCATCCGGAGCAAGTCCTTGGACCGTGCTGGACGGCAGCAAAAAACCTCGACCCTGGAGCCTGGCTCCTCCTCAACAGGTTGCATCAGTCAGACCCAGGATGTCATGGAGATGATATTTAAGGAGCTTCAGGGAATCAGCCAGATAGAGACAGAACTGTCTGAGCTACGTGGCCATGTAAATGCCCTAAAAAGCTCCATTGATGAGATCTCCAGCAGTGTGGAAGTAGTTCAGAGTGAGATTGAGCAGCTTCGCTCAGGATTTGTCCAGTCTAGAAGGGAAACACGTGATATTCATGACTACATAAAACAAATTAGCCACCAGGCCAATAATTCAACCTTGCGGTTCCTCAATGTTCCTGAAGATAAGTCAGAGAAAACAGAGAGTCTAATATATAAAATACTAAAAGACAAAATGGGTTTCATTGATGCCCATAAAACAATTAAAATTGAGCTTGCTCATAGGTTAGGACAACAAAGAGAATGTTCTAATGCAAAACCCCGCCCTATTATTGTTATTTTTGCAACACCCCAAGATAGGGACGTAGTCTTGAAAAAATGCTATAAACTTAAAGGAACAGGCATTACAGCCACTACTGATAGCTTAACTCATGATGGAAAGGAGAGAAAAGACAAAACAATGGCTTCCTCACAAACCTATGAAAGCATGGATATAAAGGTCTCAGGAAAGGATAAAGTAGTGGAGAGCGATGACTGGGACTCAATGGACAGTGATAAAGAATTAGATGAATTAAGTAGAAATAAATATGCAATGGTGATATCAAAGCCTGTTCACAAGAGCAAATCAGAAAAGAGGCGATCCCACGACCATAGGCGGTCAGGAGATGAAGCAGGCTACTCAGGCGCAGTTCACTATGCTGATGACTCTTACTATGACCCAGACAAGCATGCAAAGGCTTACTACTCTGATTTGACCCCTGGTTGGCTTTCCCAGAGTGACTATTCCACCCCTAAACTCAGCCGCTCTGAGTCTGACTGCTCAAAACTTTGCCAGTCATACTCAGAAGACTTTTCAGAGAGTCAGTACTTTACACGGGCTAATGGCTGCTCCCTGCTGTCCTCCTCAGATCAGGAACTGTGGCAGAGAAAACAAGAAGACATGGCCTCCTCCTGGTATGCTAGCCCCAGTCACCCACTCAGCCATGAGAATCAAACCTATGAACACAATGAGGTTGAGACTACTGAAACTATTGACAGTGGGGTGAGCAATGGACTTGTCTGCATGTCTGGGGACAGAAGCCACTACAGTGGCTCCCAGGTCTCACTGCAAGGTGACCTATCACCCTGGAAAGACTGGCATCATCTGGAGCAGGGTGCTGACTCTGGCTTAGAAGCCTCCATAGAGGTTAGCAGTCCCTTTGACCCATCAACCATCCCTGGTTTTCCAGAAAACATCACTAAATGTCAGGAGGTTGATTTACAATTTGAAGGAGATGAGGAATTCATGATGCTTGACAGAGATTCCCTACCACCTATAACCACCCACATTATTCCTCCCATCACAGAACGGGAGTCTGTCATCAAGACATCTGCACGGCAGTCTAAAGAGGGATGTAAGGTGACCACAAAAGAAAGCACGAAAGTGTCGTCTAAAGATGCCCCTAAAGCAGCTGCTAAAGTGACACATAAACAAACTAAATTGGCACCTAAAGAAGAAACCACCAAAATATTGCCAAAGGAAAGCCCGAAGGTATCTGCTAAGGTTGCACCTAAAGTGACCTCTAAAGCAGCTCCTAAAGAGTCACCTAAAGATATCCAGAAATCAGCAGCTAAAGAATCTTCTCAAGCCCTCCCTAAAGACAGTCCTAAACTCACACCTAAAGATGCCACAAAACCCACTGTTAAAGAAGTATCTAAAGTGACATCCAAGGTAACTTCTAGTGAGGTTGCTAAAGTCACTCCTAAAGTGACCCCAAAAGATAGCCCAACAATGACTCCTAGAGAAAGTCCCAGAGAGTCACCCAAAGAGAGCCCTAAAATAACTCCAATTGAGAGCCCTCTCTCAACCCCTAAAGAGTCCCCAAAAGAATCCCCTAAAGAGTCCCCTAAAGTCATTGCTAAAGAGCCCCCACAAGTTGCATCTAAAGAAGGTCTGAAAGTTGCTGCTAAAGAGGTTTCCAAAGAGGCTGCAAAACTACCCCCAAAAGAGGTCCCAAAAGAGATGCCTACAGTAGCATCTAAGGAGACGTGTAAAGTACACAAAAAAGAAGCCCCGCAGGTAGTTCCTAAAGAGAGTCCTAAGGTGCCCCCCAAAGAGACCCCTAAAGCCACCCCAACAGAAACCCCTAAAGTAGCACCCAAAGTAGCCTCTAAAGATGCCCCTAAGGAAACCCCTAAAGCACTTCCTAAAGAAAAATTCCCTGAACTGGATGTCAATCATAGCTTTCACCAGACCCAGAATAAGTCTTCAACTATGTACCGCAGTCAGAGTGAGATTCGAACAGAGAAGGTTGAGGAGGTTCCCAAGTCTTGGAGCAGTAGGCTCAGCATAGATCTCAGTGAGAAGTCCTTTGGTTTTGGCTTTGGCTCTACACTGCAGAGGGCTAAGTCAGCTCTGGAGGTTGTTTGGAAGTCTGGCTCTCAGACCCCTGCTCCTCCCGAGGAGCCCAGCAACTCCTCTTCCTCATTTATGGGGCGTTTCCGCACCCTCTCCACCTCCACTGCAAATAACTCTAGTACTGCAATAGACTCAGATGTCTGCACAGAGCCTTTCTTCTACAAGTCAGAGGAAGAGAAAACAGGTGCAGAGGCAGGAGCTGGGGAACAACCAGTGGACAATGAGACCCACTATGTTGAAGTAATGGAGCAGGTACTGGCTAACTTGGAGAACAGAACTAATGCTAATGAGACAGAGGAGACAGATGAGCCTGAACACGAGTGTGAGACTTCTCAGGACTATGATGTGTCTGATGACATTGATGCCTCTCAGGATTTTGAGGCCTCTCAAGATTTTGAAGCTACAGAGGACTATGAGGCAAGTAAAGAGGCACGTGTTCTGGAGTATGATTGCAGTTTGGATGAGCAGTATGATGAAGAGTACAGTGAGGACTATGATACCCATCTCACTGAGGATACTGCTGAATATGACGCAATGGTGGAGTATGTAGATGTAGAGGAACTGGATGAGACAGAGAACAATGACGTGACAGAGGGTATGGAAGAGGGTGATGAGGAGTTAGAGGAGGTAGAGGAGATAATAGAGGAGGTCGCTCCTCTGAAAAAGTCTGAAAAAGTGGAGCAACAGCAGGAGGATGAAAACAAAAATGTTCCAGAGGAGAAGCCCACAGAGGCCCCACCCAAGAAACGCGTTCGACCCACATTCAAGGAGGCAGCACTGAGGGCCTACAGGAAACAGATGGCTGAACTGGAGCAGCAGATCCTGGCAGGGGGTACGACTCTTCATTCCCTTTTGTTTGTCACAGTGTCACTTTGATTCTCATAACTGTGTATCTCTACAACACATAAGCATATATACTTAACAGTAACCCTAACAGTAAGAGTAAGCAGGTGTCAAAACCAAGCATCTGGAACTTAGGAGAGCTATACCAGTGGTTTTGTGTTACAGTACATTAACTACAAATTGTGAATACTTAACATTACAAAAATAGCCAACATTGTTGGTGCATTTTTGATTTGTCAGAAAAGACAAACAACAAGCAAACATGGACATCAGGGAATGGGAAATATGCATTTACAATGCCATGTGTTGCACTGAGAAGATTCAGCAATCAACTCTTAAGTCTCAGATGTTGGAGCATCCCTGAAAAGTTTCATGTTTCTCCAAGTTGACTTCATAGCATACTGAAATGAATATTAACCAAAGGCTGACTACGTGGAGGAAAATGAAATCTATAAAGTTATAGCACGATTTTGAAAATAGTGGAAAGCAATGTAGAGTATACACCATCTTTAATTAATGACCTAAAATATGCAAAAACATTAGTATGGTCTGTTAATCCTAAAGATTCTTTGGGTCCTCTGAGTTCTTAGTGGAAGTATGAATTCTGTCTGATTTATGTGGTGGCCAAGGCCAGGACTTGAAACTTGGTGGTTTAATATCATTGGATTTATGGGAACCTCAGACTTTGATCCACTCCAAGGATGTCTCTTTGAATTAGTCATTTATTTTGAGTTGAAAAACTGAAGAGGGGACTCTCTCTGAAGGTGGATGGCAGTGTTACTGGTGGCATTGACTTTGTATTTGTATTCCCATGGCACAGCACTAGATTCTCTTCTAGCAGACTCTGGCTCAAGGGATAAGACTGTCAAACATGTTTTCTGGAGGTTTATCATTTATCATTAACATTTAATAGACCATAAAAGCTACAATAGGGCCGGCCTCCAAAACTATCATCAATTCTTCACAATGAATAAGAACATGACTACAGTCTGTTATTGGGTGTCATTACGGTGGCAGACAGTTAAAGCAAGTGTGAACACGAAGTCTGTACATATTGACTTACCACTGAGAATGTTCTGTATGTGTTTTAAATTTGTTTATTATCTACATATATCAGAATATTATTCCAATACTGTCATTTGTCTTTTTGTATCATACTTTTCCCTCACTGCAGTAGTTGCCTTGAATCACTGCTGTATAGCTGATAGGTAATTTAAAATCAACATAGGTGTATAAATGGTTAAGATTGATTCATTGAAGGAAACTTAGTCTTTCAACTGGAATGAAAAAAAGAGACCAGGGAATTTCCACTCTTACTTAAAAGCTCTTGACCTACATATGTAGCTGCCACTGTGGTACTAATGGTGAGGTAGGTACTGTAGTACAGGGAATACAGCCTACAACTGAAGAATGTGAGGCTGTGTGAGATGTGTGCACAAACACCCTGCAGATAATAAAGTCAGTAGCCTACTGTTATTTACTGGAACTCTTAAAATGAGGAGATTCCTTCTCTGTCAGATGGTTGTATGCAGTCGGTGATTTGTTCATTTTTAACAGGGGGATGGCCCAATGGGAGCCCCCCACGACTACATGTCACTTTGATCATCATGGTGACACTACTCTATAGAGTATATAGGCTACAATATAGTATAGAATTGCGTATTTATTGTATATAGTTTAGAGAATATTATAGATCCAAGACGAAACTGACTGAAGGGCGGGACTGATTGAAAAAGGTGCAATTACAAATCCATCTGCTACTTCAGCATGACAGACAGCGCCATGGATTTATCAATACACAGCACAGTTAGGCTACTGATAATTAAGAGCCATGGTCGGGGCCATAGATTCTAACTTGCACAAACCTCAGTCAGACAAAGAATCAATAAGTCAGGCAGACTAGACTAACATATTCAACTAAACAACCCCCTTGCCCCTGCACTCTCTCTGTTTCTAGGGGATGGAGAGTGGGGATGGCAGGTTAACAAGGGGGATTCATTTTGGGCATTTTGCTAACAAGGGGCATGGCATCCCCCCTCATTCCGCCTACTGGTTATATATGACCATGCCTACCAACCTTTTAAGATCAACAAACTGCAGCTCATATTACACATAAGTAGGCAAGGTAAAAATGACAGTACACTACCATCATCAGTACATTATCATCAACATTATTATATATTTATTATATACACAACAACTAAATGATTGAATTCAATTCACTCATCCATGTCAACACAGTGAGAATATAGGCAGAAGGGATGCACCAAAAATTCTTGTTGAAATTAAGGCCCAATCAATAATGGATTTTTGAGGCTAATACCAATATTGATATTTGAGAGTTTAAAAAATCTGGTTCAATATATATTAACATCACACATAACATAAACAAGCATGTTTTTTTAAGAAGTGTGACCAATACATACTCATCATTGACTGACTCACTTCTTAAGTGTTAATGTGCGAGGTTAGACATGCAGTAGACTCCGGGCATATGACTACAAATGAAAGTGTGTGACCAAATGTCCTCACTGTCCGATGGCTTTTGGTTCTTTTTTTCATCTTTCTATAAGTCACTTAATGGCCTTGTCTGTTGCATTCTATAGTGTTTCTATATTGTTATCATGCATTTGGTTGTGTGTGTATGTGTGCGTGCAAGTGTGTATTCGTCCACAGCTAATCTAGCATACTAATGGACCATCATCCTAATATTTTTGTGCATATTTATGACTGTATGCTCAAGGACCTCTCGTGGTTGTGGTGATTCACAAGATTTGAAAAACCTATTTTGTTAACTGAGCCTGTTGTAAAGCTTAGACTTTCGTCTTTTCAGCAGTATTTGCTATTTTAAGGTATGCGTTACGATATAGCAAAAGGCATTTCTGGCAATCGGCTAGGCCAAAAACAAGGCTTACCTAGTCTGCTGCAGGTCACATTTTGGCCTTTGTCGTGGCTCAAAAACTTAAAGTTAGGCACGATACAAGATTAATAAATCCCTATTTTTGTTATCTTTGCTGCCATCTTGACAGTAAGGGAGCCTGGAGGGACAATTGAGTGAGATTCAACTCTTCTTTGGGAGGGGAGAGGGATGAAGGGAGGTAGGGAGGGTTTTTACTTTATGTTGTGTACCACAAAATGTTCTAAATAGATAACAATGTTTAAATTCAGAAGTTTGGACTTATCGTCCCATTTTTTATTGTTTCCTTATTAAGTTTATACAGTTAGGCAAACACAGGACACTCGGTTACAATACCATTATACTATTCTACGCTTCTTAAAGAAAACTGAGACTATACTATACTGAAACACTTATTAAAAATGTTGCATACATCAATATAAAAAAAACTTAAACTATACTATACAAAAAAACTTTCTCCCCTTCATTCCACTACTCTCATGCATACATGCTGGACACAAAGCCTGCCCTGCACTCACTGTTCCCCACCCACATGCCCCCAGACACACCTGGCAGAGATGTGCACTCTACTGAGTGCATTCGTCTAGTTCTATAGTGTTTCCTGGTTCTGTGAACAGTGAGTGGCGTATGAGTCCAGATGTCATAGCCATTGTTAGTTTTCACTTTACCCAGCAGTGCAAAAACATTTTGAGACAGGCTGAGATGAGAAGAAATGTCAGGCACAGGTAACAATAAACAAAAAAAGGCTAACGTTTGTTTCCACTTTCATCCAAATTGACATAAAATGTGGCCAGCGCTACCTGACATTAAAGTACTCTGCCCAGTTTTAAGCAATCCTTGAATGTTGCATTACCACCATCTACCTGACATTTTACACATTCTCTTTCACTTGCTCAAACAGTTGATAGAAACACATCCAATATGCATTTATGTGAGATTGGGAGCAGTTGTTTAATTATACTACTGATGCAGCCATAGATGGAAGCACAGACAGACGTGCTCTGTACCCCCCCTCATTAGCTTTATGCCTTCATCTCTTGTAGCTGATGTGTGCTCATCATGCTCGTGCTCTGAAGCGTGCTGGCTGGTCTGTGTTGGAGCTGTGAAGGGAGTCTCAGCAGTACTGCCACTCCTGCCAGGCATGTCTTCAACTGGCTACAGCAGCGTCTGTATTCAGATGCTAATTCACACTCCCAAGGGCATTCTGTAACCAGGTCAGCCTTGCTTGGAATATTTATAGAGGTCTACTGCTAGTGAAGTTTGCTGCTTGCTCCTGGGGGAGCAAAGGAGGTAAACCCTCTTTATGCTTAGTGCACCATTTCTCGAGAAAGTGTGGATATGAAAAATGCAGATACAGGGAATGAAGAGTCTCTGTTGTTGTTTTAGGTGATAACATCCAACTCAAAGCACTGACTGATTCAATATCGCTGTTTTCATCCGACTTTTGTAAACAGGGAAAGACTCTTCTCCACAGTTTACGCTCAGAACTTGGAGGAGCTATGACTCTAGTTTGCAATACATTACCTCTGGCTTTCAGATTAGACACTGTACTCTTTCTCTGATTGCGGTGTTAAAATGATCCTCATTAACATGATGCTTGTACTTTCCCCCCTAAACTTGCACTAGAATAATTTTAGAGTAACTCAGATTAAGGCAATAGTTTTGCCTTTTTGTGTACTATTTAAATCTTAGTTTCAAAAACAAAACAAGTGTATCAAAGATTAGGGCCGATAACCCATTTTACCCCAATGCTCTATTTCTGTTTTATGCCCACAGGGATTCTATTTTTGTGTTGAAATGGCATTAAATAAACCCTCTGACATCAGCCTGCCACAGCCTCAAACATTTAGTCACAGCTAAAAAAAACAGAGGGCTAATATTGCACATATACTGTAGCTGATGTGTTTTCTTCTATAGTAGGAAATGGTCTGGTCATGTGGTATTGTTTGAGTCATTAGATGGACAAGCAGTGAACAAATTGGTAGCACAGGCACCCAGGATGTTCACATCTCTCTCTGAGCTACCACATTTCATTACATCAAAGCCTGGAGGGCTGCAACCTCTCACTATACACATCTCCCTTTTGGTCCTCCTGTTTTATCACAAATCTGTTTGTAATTTATGAGATTATTAATGACGAAGCTTTAAATTGGCATATATATAATAATATGAAATGTTTTTGTATTACCTCCATCTGTGTATTTCCTAGCACGCCAACATGAGTGGATCTTTAAGCTGTAAAACACAAACAAAATACCCAGTTTTTTTTGTCATCTAGCAGCAGCACATATCAAGCTATACAAGTGTTCAAAGATCCTAACAATTGCTATTAAAGAGGTGCAAGCAATGAATACACACCATTACATAGTTATAAAGATGACAAATACATGTACATGGTGCACGTTATGAAAACCCAACATTACATAATAAATAAATAACATAGAAAAAAAAGTATATGAATACATAGATATAATTAAATAGTTTCCAGTAGTTCAACAGACAGCGCATCACAATAATCAATATTTTATAGGGAATGGAAATACTTTTATTATTTATCAACCACTATGTTCATGTTGAATTACACCAAAAAATAAAAAACAGAAGAGTACACATAAAAAGGCAGAGCTTTTGAAAACTTTTCCTTGAGTATATTACATTTTGTCAATGCCTTCCACCGAGTTAAACTGATCTGGCACGCGCATTGACAGTGTGATTAACCTACCTGTCTCACTAATGAGTAATGGAAGTTACTGGGTTATCAGTAGAATTTCAAATTCAGGAACTACCACAGTTAAACTGCAGACTTTATTTGATATTTTAGCATGTGGGCTTGTTTGCTGTCTGGTCTTAGGAAGGCTGGGTGGGGGTCTCGGTCTCGAGGACCTACATACATTTATTTATTTATTTTAAATCTCTGCGCGTTCAACGAAGCCACTGGACCGAAACATGCTAGCTGCCAGCAGGTGAGGGGTGGTTAGCTTCTGCCAACGAAGACTTTCTGGTAACTCCAAAGTTGTCTTTTTAACATGTTGTGTCTTCATAGCAGGCAATATAGGTTGTCCTCTTGACATTACCTGGGTTTTGTTTAGAGTTGGAAGGGTATGAGAACCACTGTGAAGACGGGGCTTCGGGGAATCTGCGTGTAAGTTACTCACCGGGGCTAAGCTAGCTGCTGATAGCCAGTGACTAAGTTAACCTAGTTCTAGTGGTAGTCTGGCTGCTCCTTAAACCACGTTTTTTATTTCCACACATGTAAAATGCCGAATATGAGAAGTGTGGCTGTGGCGGCTGTACTGTTGTTGGAAGGCACCTTCGATTGAGCTGGGCAGAGTAATAGACCTTTTTCATGGTAACTTTAGATATTTTGAGAAGAAAAGGAAAGCGCAGGTTTAACTACCGGTAATCACATTGATAATGGCTCTTTTCCGAGCTGAAATACTGAAATGGAATTCAGCCATTTAAAATGAATTAGCCTACACCCTGTGCTCTGTCTGCTGCCATTTCAAAATGTATGCCATGAAAAGAGCGGTTGGTAATGTGCTTTTTTTCAGTGACTAGGAACAGAGTAATTTATTACATAATCAATTATGTGAATACATTTTAAAGTAGCCTGCATCTCCACGACTGATGGGATGAAGATGCCCCAGCCCAGAAGTACTTTTTGTCAAGTTTATGTAACTAAAATTGGTTGAGGACAGGGAAAGATTGTCTAAAAAAACCCAATGTTGACTATTGGTAGTAGATACGAACTCTGGGGGAGTTCAGCCCCGACAAAACGTGGCAAAACGTTTCTTTAAACTGAAACGGTGGTGCGTTGACCGCCGTGTTGTGTTAAGCGAGTGCACTGCACTGCCTTTTTAATACGGTGGTGGTTATAAACACGTCTCCGCCGATTGGGTAGCACCACGGATGTATGGGTAACACCTCTGACACCCACCCACCAAACGACAACGACGAAAACTACATCAAAGCCAGTTGCACACCGTTTTGAGATTGAACGTGCTTCTGGGGCACACCGTTTTACTACGGTTTTCGGGTTGAACGACGTGTTTCCTCGAAACGGTGTGCAACGGTCTTTGAGGCACGTGTTCTCTCGTTTGGTGGCTGTGTCAGATGTGTTACCCAATCACAGCGACGTGTATACAAACCCCGCCGTATTAAAAAGGCAGTTCGCTTGCACACACAACAGGGTGATCAAGGCACCATCATTTTCGTTTAAATAAACATTTTGCTACGTTTTGTTGGGGCTGAAAGCAACACTGGTCTCTAGGTAGAAGTTGAAGTGTTGAATGGCACTGTTGCAGCAGTACATGAGGGTCAAACTAATTCCTGTCTTGGCACATAATGGAAATAGGGCCATTTAAAGCTGTTTGAACACAGAACACAGCCAGCACAAAACAGCTTATTTGCTGTAAATTGTGTGTGCCATTTAGGACTAAATCCTACATTGCATTTTTTTAGTAGAACATTGATAAGTTCTTAGGTAATGCTACGAAAGCTGGTCTAAAATATCAAAAAACTTTCCAAATATCAATTAACTTATGTCGTTTGTCATTTCAACTCTACCTGGCTAACTTTTTTATGTTTTTCTAATGTTAGTTGCTAGTTAGCTAAGTGTAACGTTATAACTGGCGTGGTTGAAATTGTTCTCTGTAAGGTCTGCAGCCTGTCCATCTGCATAAACTGGTGGTCGTGTCAGCCTCGACCCCATGGTCACTCTCAGCTCTCCTGTTACAATAGTCAGTCGCTCCACTTCTATACAGTCCTGGTCCTCTCTGCTGCTCTGTTAAATAAACTTTGTGCAGGATGGGCCACACTTCTGCTAGCACTCCAAATTAAGTAAAGCTATAGATGTTATTACTGTAGGCCTATACATACTCAGGTTTCAATTCCATACTGAAATGACAATATGTAATGTGACCAATATGGATATGTTAAAACTAAAAACGTTGGCCAACTCTTCTCCAATATACAATTCTTTAAGGTCAAGGTGATGCAACACTGATGAAGGCAAGATAGCCAAAAATATATATATAAGGAATAAAGCATGGTATGTTGAAGTAGAGTTGTGCAAAGTGTTTCATTTTGATGGACTTGTACTAAAACTCTGGTCTGCAGCTCAGTGTACTGTACTGTGTGTACTTGTTTGCAGATAAAAAATGAAAATTTGAAAATGACCATAGATATTATCTTAGTAATAGTTAGTAGTGTCAAATTTATTTAATACTTACTACAACAAAACTGGTTTATTGTCTTGATTTCCTCTGTTTTTCATGAGCTCCTTGGAAAGATCCTCATGCCCTCACACACTCACAGTGTTGGACTGTGATCATGACATCATTTGTCATTATGTTCAGTGCTGAAAACATTCTGTAATAACTAGGGTCTTGTGGAAATCATTCATCACTGATTTGAGGTTTCTTGGTTTTATAAGGATTTTTGTATCGCTATAGAGAATTTTCTTCTTTTGCTGAATGTGTATATACAAAGACACACACCAGTATGTGTATGTTAGTGTGTCTCTGTGGAAATACGTGCCTGAATGTGTCCACATACAGTAAGAACACATATTCCTGTATGTGTTGGAGCAGGGGTCAGTCATAGTTATACTATCAGCCATGTGCAGGCTTTTCTGCTCTGGTGAGCTCTGATCTATGTATGGTGTGACCATGTGTGTCAGCACTGAAATGCAGGATTTACTGGTACTGTTGATACCTCACCGCTTTGCCCACAGCACCCATGCGAGTTTTCCTACCAGTCAATTACATTTTTGTTCCACAGATTTAAGGCACCTGTGAAATGAGGTTTATATCAGCGGCCTATAGCCTATCTTTGTGGTCTGGCATTATCTAGTCCAGCTGCAGACTTGCTGGTAGAGGAGATGGCTCTATCTTGTATAGCCATGCTGAAAGTAGCTTAGCTGATCGCTGTCCATGGTACCCACTTGCAGCTTAGCTCCTCTTTGAGTGCTGTGTCTTTGCGTGTGTGCAGCTTTGGGTGTCACCTCACCCAGTGACAATATATTGTCAAAAATGTGTTTTTTTCTACAAAAATCAACCTCTTTCAAGAATGTATGCAATCTAATTGGTTTCATGTTGCCTAGAATGCATTTGGTTTATAAATTATCAGTGCCTCCATGAGGACCATCATCATGAAAATATATGCAATTATGATGAACACTAATGGCACTATAAAGCACTCTGGGCAATAGCATCCACCAAATACTATGTACTATGTTCTCAATCAATGCATAGGTCCAGAGTTATTGATATTATAATGGTTATCAATTAATATTTTCATGATGCGATTTTTTTAACAGGTGTCAACTTTCAAGTAAAGAGTAAAAACAAAATGAAATAGGTACTGGTGAAATTAAAGAAAGAAGCTAATTTACATTGCCTTAAAGGGAAAATCCGGCACCTTTTATGTGGATATCCAGTCAGTTTTGTCAGTTAATCTAAGGTACTCAGTGTTGCCAAGCAAATTAATTCCTGCAGTTTGACCATTTCTTTATCACACTTAGCTATATCGTTACCTTCAAGCCATGTATATCAAGTAAATTTACATAAACAGTGACCTTAATTAACTTTTTGACTCACCAGCCAATGGGACTGGTAGATGAAAAAAACCACTGGCCAAGCACATGTTTTACTGGCCAAAATTATAAATTGCCTTTTTGTGTCACATATACATTCGTTTCAGTACATTTCATTGAGATAATAAGGTATTATGTTGAATACAAACTTAAAGAACAGGCCAGAGCAAAATTTGAATTATTATTTTATATGTTGATCAAAGGTTAATCAATTCAAGCCTGAATGCAACTCAAGAAGTCTTGATCTCAAAATTCTACTGAATTATTTGCTATTAAATGTACTTAAGGATGAAACATAAAAGTCCACCTCTGTCCAAGTGAGGAGTAAAACTTTCATGCATAGTAATGCACACACACAGGGGTTGGCGACATCATCCAACAAAAACTGCCCAGGCTGAAATTCATTGCAGCAGAATGATTCAGTTTCTGTTCATTGTAGGGCAATTTGAGCAAGGTACCACCAGTTGCTGTTTGCTCTCGGCGGCTCAGGTTCTGGATGATCCCCGCCAGCCTAATGAGGCCACAGCCTCAGCCTCTCGCCGCGGCAATTCTTCGGCGTACTCTGGCTCTAATAAATATGGCTGAATATCCGAGTCAGCAAAAACACTGTAAAATGTATACTCATCCATAACATCCTTTGCACACATACTTAGTTTGGAATGCCATTTTCGCTCTTGGAAACGTAGTTTACAATACAAGCGAAGACAACAAAGAAGTTCTGTTTTTGTGCAGCATCTAGAGCACACCCCCCGCTACCCAGACGCGGAAGCTAGAAATCCAAGCTGAAATCGCTTGTAGTTCTTCCATGCCTCCAATTACGTCACTGGATGCAGGAAGAACTACTTTGCGAATTTAGCTTTCTCAGTCAATGTAGCACTAAGGGATTTATTGCTTCAATTAACTACATATACCATCAAGACTGACTGCACATCCACTTAAAATCTGCCAAATTTTCCCTTTAAGCTGTATTAGTAATGGAGTAACTGCACGTCAATAACAAACAGTGTATCGTGTCATTTGAATCAGAGCAGCAATTTGATTTTTCTCTTGTGAACAGCTGTTTTCTTTTTGTAGCACATAAGATCATGATTATGCTGCCATTTATCACCCATGGATCAATAGCACAGTAATTACACCTCTGCAGTCTGGCTTATTTAAAGGGCTTGCCCTCTCGCAGTTCATCTCTAAAATGGCAATATGATACCAACCGCTTGTGCTTACCTAATGTCCCATGTCTCCATAGCTATGAGTGTTAACTCAATTAATGTTATTGATCAAAGGCATCACTTTTTAATTTGTGCTGCTTTGATTTAAAATGTTCTATATGTAAAGAATGATATTCACATTTCAACCTTTACCTGAGAGTCTTCTGTTGTATAACCAAGGCTTTTCTACCGGTTCTACTTTATACCATATTCCTCTGTTCATAGCCATTCTCCCTGAGGCACATGTTGACTCTGTCTCCATTTCTGCATAAATTGTTTGGCAAAACAGAATTGTGTCATCAGGCGGTAATAGTAGATAAGTATCCTAACTAAGTGTGTGTATTTTCCAGTGAGCTGCTCTTTCCTAACTCTCCACCCTTCTGTTATTTTCTCTTTTCAGACAGCAGTGCTTTGGATACACAGGTTTTATGTCATTGTTTTTCATCAAGCACTTGGACACTTGTGATTGCCCTGCATGTGCATATGTTTGTGTAGATGTTTGTAAATGTGTTTTGTGGTGTGACGGTGTGTGGATTTTGTGTCCCCCTTGAATTGGATTTGAAATAATGTGTCTACCTGAGTGTATCTCTGAGAGTGTGTGTTAAGATAAATTGTAAGTGATATCTGTAGATGGAGAATGCAGCATGTGCCTTTGAGCCATCTTGCTGTCACTCTGTGCTTGTTATCCTTTTATTCCTCTTTTCAGAAAATGATTTGTGTTTCAAACTGGACATTTTGGTCAGTGAGGAGGGAGAGTTACACAATAGGCAAATCTGGCCTGAAGCACCAAGAGCGGCAAAACTCTCAGTCTTGAGCCCACAAATTAAATTGATGTGGAATAATTTGGTCTTTTGCCTGTGGTGCTTCCCTCCCTTCTCTCTGTGCTGTACTCCTCCTCTCCTATCATTTATCTTATCCTGAATTGACCTCCAAATGTACTGTATTTTCCCAAGTACATTCTGTATACTGTATATTTCTTTTGTTTTAATTTAGCTGCTGTTTGCTTTGTGTTTAGCTGTGCGTGCTTACCTTGTATTTCTTGTTTAACATTGTGTGTTTCTTCTCCCTGCAGCCTCGCAGTCTTTTGGATCCCAAAGTGCTCTGCTTGCAGTCTGGAGGGTGAGTGGTGGCTCACTTCCTGATCTGATCAGTTCACAATTACACAAATCTAAGATGCTGTGCCCATGCTGAGGCACATGTTACACAAATGTTACAGGCACGGGGATTCTCTGGCATGCAGCCCCAATTAAGGTATCATGCTCCCTGTTTTGTGACATAGCACAGAGAGAAGATAAATATGCAAGATGCCTTCACCACATCTATAAAGGAACATATCCTCTTGGCTTCACATACCTGATTGATGTCTTACTCAGAAATGTGCATGAACAATTAATCATGAAAAATAAAGCCATTAATAGCTAATAATCATATTTAGCCCCCATTACCCCAGCTCATGCCATGACTATGCAGCCATCTGCAGCATGCATTGTGCATAAAGGCGGCGAGAGCCAGGGGTCCTAGGGTGAGGCAAGGGCCGGCGCAGCTCGTCACGTTGTGTATCTTTAGGGTCATACCACTGATGTCGCTGAGAGGGCTGACAGAAAAGCTTGAGGAGCTTTATCTGTGTGGAGGCATTGGGGCCCTGATGTCATGTTGAGGTCATTAGAGAGGCTTTGAGTGACAGTTGAGGTGATGCCACTGAGAGCCTCACGGGAAAGGAGCAAGACTGGTGGGAAGGCAGTGACGGAGCCGCGGAGTGTGCACCAGGGAGTTAGAGGATGGAGAGAGCAAGAGAACTGGAACTGAAGTGTTGTAGAGACTGAGAAAAACCCATTTTTGAGGCGTGGAGTCTGTTGTTTGCATAGTTTTTCCTGCAGTGGGCTTCACCACTCAATTGACCTCATATTCAACATTCATAGTATGTAATATATATCCAGTTATAGGTATAATATGTATCAGTAGCAGGCATCACTGCAGCATTACCCTGTAAAAATGTAAATAACATGGAAGAGAGAGTCTATGGGAACAGCAGAGGGTGAGAGGGATTGCACGGAGCGCCAGTGTAGGTGGTCGGCACCATGCGAAGC
The DNA here is from genome assembly GCF_020085105.1 of Siniperca chuatsi. Classification (NCBI taxonomy): domain Eukaryota; kingdom Metazoa; phylum Chordata; class Actinopteri; order Centrarchiformes; family Sinipercidae; genus Siniperca; species Siniperca chuatsi. The sequence goes on from NC_058042.1 coordinate 24,679,451, forward strand.
ACAGAGGAAGGGGTTAAACAGGTTAGGTAGGAAGCATGATCCATGGTGTTTGCCGGCTGTGTAAATCAAGGCCCCCCTTTCACCGTAGTAATGTCTCCCCCAGCATGGCATTATTATGATATTAATACACCTTAAATCTGTCTGCTTTTCCAGGGCTGGCAGTATTCTTTATGGTATTGACAGCATGCCAGATTTACGCCGCAAGAGGACAGTGCCTCTTGTCCGAGACCTGGTGAGTCACCTGCCTCAACAAGGTTATATGTGATTCATGTCAAATGTATCTAAGTGACCCCACATTATACCACACTGGTGGAATCCTGCTCTGTGTGAGTATGGACCCCTGCTGAAGACAATAATAACTTTACTGGGAACCTGATAAAATGTGATGGTGCTCTAGAGTGACAGTGTTTGTTTCTTATCATTATATAATATCCTAGGACTAGCCTAGGACTGATAATAGCCTTAATATTCTTTTAGCTGGAGTCTCTGCAACAGTAATGGTTATTGAAACATAACTTAGTTTGGATTTGTGATTTTAATTGCAAGTTTGTTGCAGCACACGATTGGGTTGATTGAAAATCCTTTCCTCCCATAAGTAGACTTGTTGTGTAGTTTCAAAATGAAATAAAATAATAATAAAAAAATCACATAAACTTTCATTGTGATAAAAACAAGTCAGTAAGGAGTTGATTGGTGATAAAAAACCACCACTTAATGCTCTGGCTATTTAGTGTAGAGCACTGCCTTTTGGGAATGTTAAATGTAACCTTAGCCATAACTCTATGGCTTGATTAATTAGCCTAGAGAGGGTGTTTAAGACATTGCATCACAGTGATGCTCCCCCATTTGTTTTTATTGCAACATAATGTGTCATAACATATCCCACAGAGAGGCCTGTTGCAGTGCAGTCCACTTTAGCGCTGTGCCACATGGTTAGTCTCTGTGAAAGACAACAGGCTGTCATGCTGCAAATGTAGTATTTATGTCTGTTTATAACCATTTGTCCATTATGTGCTGCACAGTGTGGGTCTGTCTTGTGTATGTTTGTTTCTCATCTTCATGTATTTTAGTCAAAAGGATGGAAACAATTATCAGAACTCTTAAATTGAGTTACTTAACAACCTGTTTAATACGTAAACATTCTACTCTTTAAAATTTTTGAGTTTCTTGTGAAATAATATGATTATGTAGCTTGATGTCATACGCATAGATGCTGATGAATGTTTATATCACAGTGAACAACATGAGTTGATGCTGTATTTGTCCATATCTCTCATGAAATTAATAACCAACAATGTCTTGGTAAGTATGGGTTGTCGTTTTTTATTTTTTTGGATTTTGCGTGTATATTTGCCATTCCTACATAGACCCATAACAGCTATGGGTGATATTTTTCAGTGAGTTGTCAGATTTCAGCCTCGCCGATGCTTGGCCATTTTTCTTCCTTTTTTTTGTTGCTCGGCAGGTGTCGAAAAATTTTATTTAACTTGAAATGTTGACAACTCAACCCAAAAATATATCCGAGAGACTTCATTGACTTCTGATTTAACTGTGTGAGGCTTTTAAATCATGTAAAAGTGACACTGAGCAAGCCTTTTACACGTGGGATGAAGTCAGTAGTCTGCAAACTAATTGGTCCCCTTTCATGCCTCTCCTTTGTCAATGTCCCCCATTTGCTGTGTGATTGCTTCAGGGCAGCGACAGCGTTTGATTGGAATGGACAGCAGGGTTCCCCCATCTTATGGCGGGATGCAAAAAACATAAACAAACAAAAAAAGCAAGTTGAAAATCGGTTCTCAAAACATTGAACACTATATTGTAGCCGTATTATAGACAACATCTGGACACAGGGTCATATTGTATTGCCCGTAGCAACCTCAGCAGTGCTGGTGCATGCTGATAAACTTACATCAACACTCAGAGTTCATGTAGAGGTCACGTTCCCTCCTACATTCTCCATGGCTTCCATGGATCTTTACCATAACTGGGCTGTGCAGACAAGAGGGTCGTGGTAAAGACTGATCCAATATTGTCAGCTGTCCATGTCTGCATTCCTCTGTTACGTAACTTCTTCCAGTATGGGATAAATGTTTATCAATCTTTGGTCACCCAGACTCAGTGGATATTAATATAACAGCTAATTTATATGTGTGTATTTGTGTGTGTGTGTGTGTGTGTGTGTGTGTGTGTGTGTGTGTGTGTTACTTGTTTTGTGTTTGTGAGAGTGCCTTGTGTGGGCGTGTGCTGTTTAATGTTTGAGTACGTTCGTGAATGTCTGAGCAGATGCGTGTGTGTGTGTGTTTGTGTGTGTGAGAGAGTCGGTGTTGTGCAGTACAGCTGGCTTCACCCATACGTGAGTGTGTGTGTCTTCTCTGTTTGTCTCAAACTAATGTGCAGAGCAGACAGCAGAAAATATGATCAAAGCTTCATCCAACAGAGAACTGAATATAAATGCCAAGCATGACTGCAGTTTAGTAACTTCCAATGCATGAGTGGATAAAGAATCATGCAATAGCTGTATAATCTCTCTTGATGAATAGTTGAATCTTTCTAAAGCTCTGTGTCCTAACCAGCAGTCCTGCATGGCAATTGAGACACCTATGTGCTCAATATGGATAATAAATACAATTTCTCTGCTGTTTGTCCTTTCAGCATTCACCCTCCCACTCTTTGTTTAATTCAATTTTTTTATTTCTTTCATTCTCTATTCATGGCCTCCTGGAAATCACAGGCTTTGGTAAGCTTACTTTATGTCTGTGCTTGTGCACAAGTTAAGAGCAACAGATGAATGCTTTGTTATTAGACACATCCATTACAGAAACCTAAAAAGTCTTGTTTTTTTAAATCTATTGTTTGGCTATTATTTAGCTAATTTCTCTATTCAAACGATATCATATGTGTAATATATTTCTACTCAGGGCTTTTCTTCCTTTTACAAAATATTATCACCCATTCACAAGCTGTTTAACTCTATATAGATGTGTGTTCTACATGCCGCTGTGTGTAAATCTATTGAAATACTGCATAAAACTGCAGACAGGTAAAATGGGTCGGTGGATTTATCCCTTTTCATCATCTCTCGTTTCCTCTTCTTCTCTCAGACCCTCACTGCTCGAAAGGCAGGCATCTCGTTCGCTCTGGTGAACCGGTCCACCCTGAATAATGAGGACCTGGTGAGTACTAACATGCCTGCAGTGCCTGCATGGAAAATCATTGTCTGTTCATTGTGGAGTCTTAGTGGGTAATGGAGGATTCTGCAGGGACATGATATGCTGGACCCATGTTCTCATTATTTTTTAGGGCATTGTATGGAGAGGAGGGTGCTGGGACTCTGACAAACTTTTATAGCTGTGCTGTTTGCTGCAGCCATTGTATTTTAGGGCCCGGGCTCACGTTGCCAGGAATACAGGATTCCAAAATGAAAATTAGATGGATTGCATTAGTTACTAGCCCATTTTCTTTAGATGTATATACAGCATGCCATCATCTGTCTGTCTGCCTTTCTCTGTCATGTAATACATACTGCAGTTTATTAAAATAGTCTCTGTGGCCAGCTACTCACTCTTTCTGCTGTGCTCCTTCTGTCAGATCATTTGGCTGAGTTCAAAAAATAAGAGATGGGTCCCATCATTTCATTTAGACAATTCCCTACGATTAATAATAAGCACTGCATTGAGGAAGACAGAGCTATAGAGAAAGGGCAGAATGTCTCAGTCGATGGTGTGAGACACTTTTGTATTGACCTCCAAAGCTCTCTCTGCGTTAATTGATTGCAATTCTTCCCTCCCAGAGGGAAGACAGCGTTATAGGAGGCAAACAGCTGGAGAAAGCAGTTTCTCAGGAAGACAAACAAGCAGACAATTTCATATCCACTGATGTTCAACAAGGGGCCTAAGCCTACAAGATTACTGCATTCAAATGTGCTCTCTCTGTACATCATGCACAAATATTTCATCTTTTCAAACAAGAGACGTGGCCCTCAATTTGTGCACACTGATCTGTGTGCATGTTCGTATCACTTATCTATTTCAAACACGTGACTTGGTCCTCATGGTCCACATGCCCAGTTGCCCTAAGTTGAAAGGGTCTTGATTGCTAATAGCCATGGGGTAGATTGAAGGGGCTTTAGGGATGAACAACTCATGTCCCAGATGAGGAAGAAATGACGTGATAGATGCACTGTGTTAATTGGTGTACGAAAGGAGCTGTTTCTTGGGCAAATTTGGAGATTGCACCACAGTGGTAAGTAAAGACTTAAACTTTAGGGATAGAGGTCCAATATTAGGATTCAGAGCAAACAAGAAAGAGTTTAATAAGTGGTGGTCGAGGGGAGCTGAGTTCCGAGCAAAGCTGCAGATTGTGCGGTCTTGGTAAGTAGGACGAGCAGATGTCAGAGTTTTATCTGCTGCATTAAGTCCAGGAGAGTGCTTTCCTGTGAGGACTGGGAGAGTACTCAGTAAACGGCCATATGCTGTTTAAGAGTGTAGGGTAGTTGGGGGAAGAGAGGAGAAAGGGAGAGGGAAGGAAGGGTGAGAAAAGGAGGAGAGTATGAGAGAAGATCAGAGCTAAGCTTGCCATCATGCCCCCGTGGCCCTGATGTCACTGATCAGGCAGCCGTATTGAACAATCCGCCTTCTGCTCCCTGGAGAGATGTTTGAACCTATTTAGAGTGCTTCCTTTTTCCACCCTCTATTTGTCTCATCTCTGCCCCACCCCTTCCATTTTTTTCTCTTTCAGCTTAATACATTTGAATTTGATTACAATGTCTAAAAATCTGTCATTGCTATAGAAGTCTCTTTCTCTTGATGATATTCTCTTCCTGCGTCATGTTTCCCATGTATCTGCTTTTTAGAGCAGAAAGGAACATTATGTGTGGGCCGGCTAACGGTCTGTGTGTCTTCTCAATGTTCTGAGCTGCATATGATCTGAGCATCCAGAGCCTTTTAACAGTGACTGTCAACATAAACTGGGATCTTGCTTACCTGCTGAGACAATGGCAGGGACGAAGGAAGAATGGAGCCATGATCTGACATGGGTCAAGGAGTATCTGGGATTAAGATGTGATGCGTTGCTTTAAGTCAGTTCAGATAATCAGGCAGGTTGTTAACAGCAAAATATACAACATTGATTTTAAAATGCTTGCCTGTGATTTCCGCCCAACTAATTTGGGTTACTTTTGTGAATCTTGCCAGACAGAAAAGCACATTAGACTGAGTTTAAAATACTTGCGATTGTCTAAATTTTATGCCAAGGTCATGTGGTTTGCGAAAACCACATGGATTCCTTGTTAGGGCTGAGATAGTACAGTAGTTAAAGCAAAAGATTAGAGGTGTAGAAGGCTGGAGCAGGATGAGGAGGATGACAGTGTCAGTGAAGTGGTTGACAAGGACAATAGGTGGTGAAATTGGAAAGGAGGGGTGAAAGGAAGAGGAGGAGAGATTAGATTCTTCATGTTGCTCTCAGGCAGAGGCTGCAGCTGCCAATCAATTCTAGCAGTGTCTAGCACAAAATCACCAGGGTTACCTCCCAGTGCCACACATGAGACTCACACATGCAGCACTCTTCCCACATCTGCTGCACAGTGTGACATGCAGTGTCAGGACTCAGACTGAGGAGGCAGAGAGAGGGAGGGAAATTTAAAAAGACAGAAAGAAAACTGTGTCAATGAAATAGATGAATAGTAAAATACTACTGATGCAATGGTAAAAGAAACTGAAATGTAGTTCTACACTTAACATGCTAAGTACCATTCAAAACATTTGGTTGGCTGGTAAAATAGAGGCTAAAAAGATAGATATTTACCAGCCAAGTCAACTCACTGAGATAAAACAGTGATTGAGAGGTCTCTGAGGTTTCCCACGCTCATAGACATTTTGGCTCACTCATCTCCTTCAGGCTGTGTCAGTATTGGACAGTTCAGTATTAAATTTGGTGAGGAGCAGGCTTCCGGGTGTGGCCCTGGTCTAGCTCGTGTGTAAGTTGTGGATAAATCTCAGACATCTGCTTCATCTCATCGTTCTCAGATTAAAAGGGAAATCTCTCTGTCTCCCTGTGTTTCATTGAAGGTCCTCCAGGGCTCAGCAGCATCTCTGTTGCATCAGCGAAGTTTCACAATGTTAGATAGCCTTGTTGTCCTGTCATCTGGTGCCATTTAATCATCTGTGCAAGTGTGTGTGCGTGTTTGTGCCTGTATGTGTGTTTGAGTGAGCAGTGCAGTAGTCTTTGTGGTAAAGTGGAGAGCTACTGTTCAAGTGTTAAAGCACATTGTCAACACACAGGGTGCTGACAGCAGAGGGAGGGGTGGAGGAGAAGGGGTGAGGAGTGGAGAGCAAGTACCTCTTGAAGATTTATTTAATCACCATATATCTCCTTCTCTTTCACTGTCACTTTCTCTCTTGCTTGCTCTCTCTCTCAATCTGGATAATGCTCACTTTTAAAAACCTTATTTACAGCATCCATTGATTCTGCCTTCAAGAATTGGCAAGTCCCGGCCCGTTTTCCAGTTCTTGTAGATGGCAGGGCTGCTGCAGTAAAGTATTCAATCTGAAGAGGCTTCTGTTACACAGCAATCAGTCTACACAGGCCTCTAGTAGACTTCAGTATTTTTTTTCAGTAAACCACTCAATGTGAACAAAGCCTGTGGGCTAAGGATGCTGTTAATCTAAGCTTAATGAGATGTAAGGCTGATTTACTCTCATACCGCTGACCTCTCCACTGATGATAAGGTAATCAAAAAAGGATCAACAAAGACTCCTACAAGTTCTCTCTTGGAATAATGTAATCTCTTAGATCCCTTTCTCTAATAAAAGAAACTGAAGAATGCTGCAGTACTGATGAATGATAGATGCAGTTTAGCCAACTTATATAATTGCCAAGATTACTGTAATGTAGAAGTGTATTGTAAATTTCATCCAACTCAGACTACAGATCAGTTTGAATTGAGCCCACTGAAGCTGTTTCTGTTAAACTTCTAAACTTTGACTAAAACTTTATGTTATGATATCAGGATATTTTGGTCCCTCAGAAGGTGCAAAAGTATTCCTCTTTTTTTAACCCTGTAGACCCCATAGCGGCCCAGAGCGCCCGTTCTATATTTCACCATAGCGCCCAGGCGCGTCCGTCATTTTAAAGTGAGCTTTGTATTGTAGATACTTTAAGCTGTCATCAATAACCGGAACCAAAAATATACATCGCAACGTTGAAATCTCTGATTTTTTTTTTGCGGATTTCCACCCGGTTTCCACTTGTGCATTAATGTTAAGTCTAAAAAGCTAAAATAATCGTCCCCATCTTTATAATCTTATGGATGCCGTAAGAATGTGTAGTGAGAGAGATCCTGACCCACAGTGCATTGTTGAAAGCGACACAGATATTGTAAGTTTGTTGCACAAAATCACATTACATAATCACGTCAGTAAACAGCGGGACCTACCCGGCTCTCACTGCTGGAGACGAACGCTGTCCAGGGGGCAGTGTGCTGAAGAGCCGGTAGGGAGAACTGACCGGGTCGCGACGACTTTCCCAAATATAAATTTGGCGATTTGTTCTTGTATAAGTTGCCAAAGACACTACCCACTACCACATTTCTGTTGTTAGTTTTTAACTTTGCTGTCTGGGTTGAAGTGTGGGACACGTCTTATTTATTTTGAAAGCCTATCTTTATCCAGTGAAGCATCTGTTTTGGTTTCAGAATATTGACTCACAAAGCTAACGGGGAGAAATGTTGTGGATCACATTCTTGTTGTAAAATTGATTTGGGGTTACTTTATCTTCATTTAGAATCCATTGCATCTCTCATTGAATATTTTGATTGTTTGGCATCATTACAGTTATTCATTTCATATTATGTAGGCTACACCTAAGTAAAAATAGGCTAAAGAGGATGTTATTGGTCCACTTTGAGTACAGTTTGTAGTGACTTGCAGTTTTGATAATGAAGTTTCTTACAAAGAAGAAAAAGTGTGTGTGAGGAAGATAGGATAAATTGTGAAATTAAAGGAAATAACTATTTACAAGTTTTAGTGTTATTTGTTGTTGTGTTTGGTGTTTTTTTATGTGTTGAATCAAACTCGGTCTACACAGCTACACATGCCACATATTTGGTATCAAATTAAAGAGTAAGTTGTGTTTTTTTTTAAATGAACACAGCTTGTGATTGTAAGTTTCTTTTTGTTTTGAGCTGTTTGTTTGGACTGAGTAGGAAAATGCTCATTTAATTGATGCTGCAGCAACATTCTAGAATTCTACTGGGGTCTAGAGGATTAAGTACTGATCTCTAGATGTATTTTGAACATTTCTGGAAAGCAATTTTAGTACAAAGTTGTTTTTTATTAACTTTTGAGGTTGTTATTGGATCTTATTTTCTCTACTTAATGGTGCCATGAAAGTTTAACAACATGCGAGAAACCTCCTCTGTTTCTCACATCCCCATATCTTTTCCATCATTGCCTTAATACCTTATTATTTCTTACACTTTCTCAATGCCTTCTCTTTCTTTTCAGAAACTACATGTCTTCAAGAAGACTCTCCAGGCCTTGATCTACCCAATTTCATCCACAACACCCCATAACTTCGAGGTGTGGACGGCGACTGCACCCACATACTGCCATGAGTGTGAGGGGCTGCTGTGGGGCATTGCCCGTCAGGGCATGCGCTGCTCAGAGTGTGGCGTTAAATGCCATGAGAAGTGCCAGGACCTGCTCAATGCAGATTGTTTACAAAGTAAGCAAGTAGAGTCGTCCCGTAATGCTTTGATGTACAGTTCACAAAGACTTTGAAACTCATAGCCATGTGCTCACAAAGTATAGTGCTGTATGGGTCTGTGTGTGTGTGTGTGTGTGTGTGAGAGAGAGAGAGAGAGAGAGAGAGAGAGAGAGAGAGAGAGAGTAAATGATTTGTGGCTTAAACAGCATCATATAGAAAATGCATTCGATAAGGTGCATTCATTCTCATTTTGATACATGTTTGTTAATTTTCATGATCTTACAGTCTGATCTTATGATTGACAATTTTTTTTGCACTATTAACAGTCAAACAGTTAATAAATCATTATTAAAATCAGTTAAATCTAAAAACAAGATTTGTCTGGGAATCTTTTAAGTGTGCACAATGCTGTCTGGCACATCTGTAATCTTCTCCCACATCTCTATAAATACCAACACTATACTGTAAGTCCTACAGTACACGTAAATGCTGTTATGGGGATTTGTACATATTACATATCTCCTTGCACTCATTGCTACAAGTGACATGGTGCATTTACACTGCTCGCTCAGTCACTGGCAATCATTACAGTCTCCAATCAGCTTTTTCAATCATGCACACCCGTGTTGTTACAGTGTAGACTAATAGGAACAATGTGACCTGCAGTCTTCAGGATGATCCTCACGGCAATCCTCAAACACACTAAGTGGATTAGCTACACCCTGGCTGTTTATAAAACTCAATGTTTTATAACAGTTTTATACTAGCATAACAATGTTTTATTGTTCAAACTGCGATTCATCTTTATCACGTTTCAATCTGCACTCGTGAACGCACTCTAGATACAAGATACTGTGATCAGATACAGAGAATTATCTGTCACATGTGCCTCTTTTGTCTTACAGACACACATTCATATACTGGAAATAAACACACATATACACACCAACATTAACGTGTGAATTTGGGATTTGTAATCCTGTCAGTCATAGTGGCGCACATTAGATGAGTTGCTGGATGCTGTAACACAGTATTGTACACTCTTGCAGTATTTAAGAGAAAAGAAAGTTAGCTAACCTTAGTTATTTAAAAAATAAGATACATATGATAGATACCCTGGCACTGGATGGATCATCAATTTTTATTCCACTTCCTGGGTATTAAATATGCAGACTACTGCACCTAAGGACTCTGTAACTCTTGGCTTGTTTTAGGGGCAGTGGAGAAGAGCTCTAAGCACGGGGCGGAAGACAAGACCCAGAATATCATCATGGCTATGAAGGAGCGCATGAAGATAAGGGAGAAGAACCGTCCTGAAGTGTTCGAGCTGATCCAGGAGATGTTCCACATCTCCAAAGAAGACTTCAGCAGCCATCTGAAGACAGCCAAGCAGGCTGTGCTGGATGGGACCTCCAAGTGGTCTGCCAAAATCAGCATCACAGGTTAGCCTGGCTCCTGTGATTATTTTAGAAAGTTAATTCTTCAAACCATCCACTAAAATTTTTATGATGAATCTTACCATTATAGAATCTGCAAATTATATGGAGTTATTATTAGCTCTCATTTACACATTAATCATCAACCAACTGAATATTGATAAATGCTTTGTAACTAGGGATGTCCAGATACTGCTGCAGGTGACCTTTGACCTTTAGACCATGACCTATAACCCTTTATCCGGCCTCCAACACCAAATCAGCAATCTACTTATTAATCTCAAGATCTTGGTCGTTAACTTCTGACACTGAACCACAAATGCACATTTAATTAGAAATAGAAATTGGTTAGGTAATTTGTGGAGAAGTAATTGTTGATAATGCCATGAGGGTTACTACTGCATCACTGTTTTGAGTACGATAATTGATGATTTTTTGGTCATCATGTAGAGATCTACTCTACTCGACTCAAGGCAATGACATTTTTTATAACACATGAATTTTAAATAGGAGCTTAGTCTATGACATGTAGCTCTAATGAAAATAATATACAAGTTGAGCAGTGCGAGATCTTGTCCAGTTGCAACAATGCTTTCCAAATGGTGGCACAGAAAATACAAAGCATCTGAGAGGCAGTAATAAGGGGCAATGATGGCTTATTATTATAGTGCAAGAGCACTTGCTGCAACTGACAGAGATCCTTATGTCTTTTCTGAACTCACTAGCAGGCTAGTTTGTACGGTTTACTTTGGAAGCGAACCCCCCACAGCTGCACATCAAGCTCTCTCAGAGATGTCAATCAAAATGTCATGCCTCTGAGTGCTGTTTGATAGTACAGCACTTCACAGCACATTCAGAAGGAAAGTGATGTTTTTATTATGCATATTTTTTGCTCTTTTTTGGGGGTACTATTAGTTCCTTGGGTTACGTAATGGTTTGGTTCATTTAACAACTCAGATTAAACAGTTTCTCTTTTTGGGGTCTTAAAGGGAAAATTGGCAGGAATCAGTGTTTTTCCTTGTCTCACCTAATCTCTGGTATCTTTGTTTACCATCCTATGAAAGGGAATAGAACAAACTTTTTTGCACCATTTTTCCCACCCTGTATGATGACATAACCCCTGCTGTTTATCCATGTTTCTGAAAAACGTTAACGTCATCATCCTCAAGGATTACAAGCCTCTTCTTTCATTTCACTACTTAATTTACATACACATGGTAAATACTATCACTTAATCACTGGGTTTAATTTTATTCCTAGTTAAGTGGCACAAATAACGTCAGGAAGTTAGCCTCATAACCTCAACCCTGGACTACAATCCTTCTCTGTGGTAACTGTGCCAGGCCCAGCTCATTTATTGCTCACCTCGCATTTCTCGCAGTGAGTGTCAATACACCAGAGAGAAACAGAGAGGTAGGGAGACAAGTAGAGAGGGAGACAGAAAAAGAATGGGGATAGCGAGGAAGAGGTCTGTTAAGAAAGAAAGAGGATAAGAAAGAAGAGAGAGAGGGAAAAGGGAGTGAGAGAGACATTGGAAAGACCCAGGGTTGCCTCGGTCAATTTCCCAGGGGCTTATTGAACGTCCCATTTTTAAAATGTAGTTATTGAGTTGTTATTTATTTATCATTCATTAGATAAACACTGACTGGCACTGACTCTGCATCACTCTCAGCAACCATGAGATATTCTGTGTCTGGTTAATGTGGACACTACAAGGTCTGGCATTGAATATGAACCTGACAGACTATGATCAGCTAATTAAAAAATCTACAAAAATGCACTGTTCACATCATTATCAAACAAACATGCAATGAGGAAAGTATATCACATTACTGTATATGGATATTATTTTCCTTTACTTAAATTGTCTTAGAACAATTATATGACTTTTTTTTTAAAGCGCTGCTCAAACGCACCCCAGCAGAGTTCAACGAATTGTATGGGAAAACATACTCAGTCTCCTCTGTTCAGTGTCCATTCTTCATACCACATGCATACTTCATCTGTTTATGCTTCTGGGTATGCCCTCTCTGTTACTCTACTCTTCTCTAATCAATAGCAATCTTACACTTTTCTCTCCTTTTGTACTTATAAAAGTTGCAGTGTATTTTGTACTTCACAAATGGCAAAACAAACCAAGAAAGCAGTATGGTAATTAAATCACCTAAGTATATTTGGGAATTAAACAACTTAATAAGGATTAATCCAATTCCAAGTTGGTGAAATACACACCAGGTCCAGTGAAACTCTTACTCTTTTATCTTTTCGCGTTTTTTACTGTCAAAAGCCAATTATAACAGGCAGTCATGTAAACATGGTTTCAATTCTTTGAACGTTATTTCCAACTTTTATTGCTTAAAATTGTAAAATCTAAACCCAAATAGACTAAATAAAGGATTCTAAGGGATTTGAATTTAATAGGCAGATTCAGTACTGAATTAAAATGCTATCAAACCCCAACTCTGCTCCCAGTTTACTCTATTTAGGGCAGGGGGATGCCCAAAACGAAGCCACACTGGAAGGTGTGGCAAAACGCCGGCCTTCATAGAGAGGGTGAGAAGCCATAATCGTAGTAGTTGTGTGCTTTTTCCCCTCTGCACATTTAGCCAATTGGGTATGATTGTTGGATTGTCTATTTCAGAAAAAATATCGGATGCAGGCCCCCCAACTCCAATTTAAAATAGTGTCGGGTGGGGTTTTTAGATGCCGCTGCATGATACGACAAGCACTTTGTTTGAAGAATACTGACCCCACTATATGCATGACGCTATCTCAGACCCCTCTTTTACTACAGGAGGCATTTGATTTTGAGTACTCCTGGAGAAAGCAGGCCATGACTCTTCAAACCTCTATAGCCTGCCCACCAACTCCTGTCAGCATTGAGCTGAGGGATATATATGTACCCTGAATTATTTAGACTGTCACTTATGCATTTTTAATGCCCCAGTGTCCTTTTTCCCTTTTATGGCGCTGTGAAATACTACTGTCTCTCCTTCTCAGCACCTTCGTCTGTGTGTGTGGAAGTAAGATACTGAAACACTGTTCTTTCTTTGAAGCCAAGTCTTAGCGCAGCATAGACATGTTGTAGCAGTGGGCAGATGCACAGGGGTGGAATCTACCTATAGCCTGGATGTAGGAATAGATAAATCATAGATATACTCAACATTTCACATATACACAAAAAGATAAATCATGGCTGCTGTCAATAAACCAAAGAGCTGCTTTGTTGCCTCAGCTTTTGGCAAGTGCACAAAATTGTTGTAGGCAGTGGAGGAAGTGACAAGGCCTTGATTCTTAAGCTAAAACCATAGAATCAAATAAATGTAATTCATGCAACTGAGTAATAAGCACTAAAATAAAACATAGAGGTAGATTCATGACTGGGATTGAGATCTGCTGTGAAATCTCACCCACCAGGACAGGGCTTCCTATTTTTGACTTCCAAAATAATATCCCCTTGAGAATTAAGTTATAGATCAGTAATGTTATTATGAAGTTCAGGCAACAGGCACCTTCCATCTATAAAATCACATTTTCAAAACCATAAAATGGGTAAATATGTTGCTTGTGGTACTTACATGACTTTTCATTTTTCTCCAAACCTGTCTTGTCGCCAGTCATGAGTGCACAGGGTTTACAGGCCAAGGATAAAACTGGTTCCAGCGACCCCTACGTCACTGTCCAAGTGGGCAAAACCAAACGCAGGACGAAGACCATCTTTGGCAACCTCAATCCGGTCTGGGATGAGAAGTTTTACTTGTGAGTGCTCTCTATTAATTTGACTTCTGTCCTACCAGATAATCCCCACTAAGATTAAAAATCATCTGTTCAAGGGAATCTTAAGGCATTAGTAAATGGCATCCATCAGCGTAGACAACACAGGTCTTAACCCATTAAATCCTTTCGTGCTTCACCACTCAATCTACTGACTATCTCTCGGTTGCTCTGTTACACTTTGAGCACCAGATTGATAGGTTTCCTGCATAAGAACAGTCTAAGAGCAAAGGTATACTAAACTGATGAATTAAGCTCTTCTGAACATGCCTCTAAAAACCAATACAAAAATAATGTGGACATCTAATTTGACCCAGGTTGAGCCCAGCCCACTGGGCATCAGCACATCTTATGCATTATTTATTTATTTACTTATTTTTGGTTCTTTTTTCTTTTCTTTTTTACTGTAATCCTGTCTGGAGATGGTGCACAGGGGAGCCACTGTTTAAGGATCAGGGAGGATTTGTCATGTTTACTTAAACCAAAGAGAGTGAAGCTAATGGCATTTTTTGATTCATGCAAGCAGTGAGTTTTACAGCATCATTCCCTTGGAGGTTTCTGTCTATAGTTCTAGGTCTTATTTGTGTAAGAAATCATATTTTTTTAAATGTGAAGGTATTTTTTAAAGTTTTGTTAGAGAACTATTTTGTATGCATGTTTTCCCGCGGATTCTTAAAAAGTCTTAAAAGGCATTGAATTTATTAATGTAAAAATAAGGCCTTAATTGGTATTAAAATGTCTTAATCTTCAATCTTTCAAAAGTCTATGCTAGCTAGCTGTTAGTGTACCCCTGATTACATGGAGAAGTGCAAATTCAACGAAAATTGGCTATTTAACCAAGATTTTGCAGCATGGCTGAAATCGGTACAAGGCAATGCATACGAGGCTTGGTGTATTTTGTGCAAAAAGTTTTTCATACTCAGCATGATGGGAATCAAGGCGATGGGATCTCACATGCAGAGTGACAAACACAAAATTGCCAAGAAAGCCCGGCAACAAACGGCAGATATTTATGTTACAATAAACATTTGGGCAAAATGTATGTATATACTGTATATATCTGTGTGTGTGTGTGTGCATGCACTATGCCAGTTACAAAAAAGGCTCCACCTGTAATGAGACTCCAGTGGTAGCTGTCATAAAACTCTTTCCCATTACTATAGGGATGTAGATTAATAGAGCGATACATTACTGTGTGCTTGGCAGAGAGAGAGAGAGTCTCAGACTAGTGCAGCAGCAGCAGCCAGTGCTTCCTCCGGAAAGGGATTAGTTAAAGAAACTACTGCAGATACTGTTTCGCTGGCTGTCGCACCCAAGATGTCATTAGAACAAAATGTAATCAGTCGGTTTTAATTCCAAAGCCCAACAGTCTGACCCCATCTGAAGCCAAGTGCTTTGGCCACCTCTGTTCTATTTAGCAGAGTCATTATTGTGAAACTTCTGTCAGCTGCAATGATGCAAGGAGGACATAAAGCTTTCACAAACAGATAATCCTTGCTATGAATGCTACAAATGTGGAGATGCAGAGGAAAGGTCATGCAATGTCTTGAGGTAATTCTTCCTTCCAGGCAGAGGGCCCTTCTCCACACACACATGCTAGGCATGCACACTCACTCACACACACCCATGTGCGTACACAAATACGCACATTCTCTCATTTGAATCTAGGCAGGAATTGTTCTCCATATGTAAGATAGGAAAGGTTCAGGAAGTGTCGTTGTCTGAACTCATATTTATGCTTGAATTGTGCATTTGACTGTTATTCTCGTCCACTGAATACCCCAACCTGATGAGCTCTCACTGAATATGCTATTGTTGTTGTTCATGTTGTTCACCTGGTGTAATCATCTTCCAAATTGCAGTGAATGTCACAATGCCACTGACCGCATCAAAGTGCGCGTGTGGGACGAGGATGATGACATCAAATCACGGGTGAAGCAGCATTTCAAGCGCGAGTCAGATGATTTCCTGGGCCAGACCATCATTGAGGTTCGCACTCTCAGTGGAGAGATGGACGTTTGGTACAACCTAGGTATGTTACCCATATGATCTCTTTTTGAGTCTTCTTACAGATAAAAGTTATTAATTAACTGAAAATCATGGTGGCAGTTATTATGGCAGTTATCAAGATAAAATGTTTACTTTATGTGATTAATCGATTATCAAAATACTTGCAGATTCATTTTCTGTCGATTGGGTTGACTAATTGATTAATTGACTAATCATTGGAGCCCTACTTGACAGTTTTTGATTTCAGTGTTATGGACACATTAGGGTTTATATGCCACGAACATATACATGTTCATTTACACTCTTCACATGTTCATTTAAACTCTTCACATGTTCCCTTACACATTCCTGTTACACTGTAGCCATTAAATAGGATATAAGTTGAAATGTATGGTCAGATAAAGTGTGGTCCAGTTGAGATCACCATTACTATCAATGTGCACCACCTTATGCTGTTAATGCAGGATCTTTTACTGTTTCCGCTCTCAAACATTACTGGTTTCTCCATGCTGCATGAAGTTGAATGGCAGCATAATGGGAGCTTCCACTTCTGTTGAAGTGTTATGACTGGCGGGTGCTGTCTTTGTTTGCCTCTCTAGCTAAAAGGAAGCAATTTGTGGTAATAGTGACCCCTGTCCACTGCTGCTGCTCTGTGCCTTTTAAATGTCCACAATGAATGTTTAAACAGGCCTTTGCTGGTGTGGGTGTCCACCCTCCAGCTGCTCTCCTCTCTAAGCCTCTTCAGCTCCTCTTCAATCTGGGCTTTTGCATTAGTTTCTGTGACTTTGTCACGTCATTATTTTTCACTTGTCTGTCTCTTGACCACTTGATTGTCGAGGAAAATTTCACTCATTTGACACAGTAGAGATGAATTGTATATGAGAGGGCAGAGGAGGGCCATTTTAGATGCTTACTATTATGTACATAAGACCCTAAATTACATAGTTAGAAGGCTATTGTGGATTTGTGTTTCCAGTGTCTTTAAAGTCTGTAACAAACCACAGCAGCTGTGGAGTCGTTAGCTTTCAGACCAGTCAGGAATGTGTATGCCTGCATCTTTGTGTCTGTGTGTGTAGCTGTATGTGACATATAGTACATGTGTAGTATGTGTGTTAATATTTGCTTGCGCAGAATCAACTCCACATCTCCAAACCTACAGCCCATCATAGCCAGTGATAATGTTAATGCAAATGTTTTCTCATACATTAAAAGTGCATGGCTGAGTGTAGATATGATGTCATTCATGTTTTACAGGACATGAGGTCACGCCATTAAGATGGTGTCATTAATGTCTTTTGTTTTTAATTTTGTAGTGTTTATATGTCATTCTGTTATGGTGTAGTCAAGGACAGATTCCTACCGAAGAGGACAATAATGTTGTGTAATGTATTGAATTGTACATTCTTTCACTGACTGAGGTCAATCCTTATGTGCTTGAGCTTTTCTCTTTTGTACTGAATAGAATAAATCTTCTTAATAATAATTTTTTTTTAAATTAGGTCTTTCAGCTAGTCTTCCTAGTGCATAGTAACTGTACTGTATCATCCAGGATAAAGAAAATGCTACTGTATGTTTTGTAATAGAGATTGTGGAGTTTAAAAAGTGAGCAAAAATGTTACTTTACTATTATAATTTCTGTGGATTTAGGAAGGTTAGCCAACATGTGCCTACCTAGGATGTGGCTTGTAATTGGTAGTTACTTTTCAGTTCATTTCCAGTTATGACTAATCCAGCTGGGTTGTGTGTTACAGATAAAAGGACTGACAAGTCTGCAGTATCCGGTGCCATCAGACTCAAGATCAGCGTGGAGATGAAAGGGGAGGAGAACGTGGTTCCCCCTCACGGCCAGTACACATGTTTACATGAGGTAACCATCATAATGTGATTCAGCATTAGGCAAAATTAGTTCTCACTCAAGTCCAATCATCATCTTTGGGGAGCTAAGCATTAAGTTTGCAAAGACAGTTACTAAAGAAAAAATAATTTGTTGTGATTACATTGGAAAGCAAACTAACAGGATTTTTCAACAATGAATAGTCACAGCATTGCAAAAAAGGTCTTGAAGATGTCTCCAGCTGTGATAAAGGTCTTCATTTGCTGGCGCACATCACACAATGAAACGTCTCTTTTATTACTTGTTGTGACACTGTGCTCCATCACCGCAACCTGTTCTGTCTTATCTTTCGTGCCACTCACAGAACCTGTTCCACTACCTGACCGAGGTGAAGAACAACGGGGTAGTGAAGATCCCGCAGGTGAAAGGGGACGAGGCATGGAAGGTCTACTTTGACGACGTGTCTCAGGAGATAGTGGATGAGTTCGCCATGAGATATGGAGTGGAGTCCATCTATCAGGCTATGACGTTAGTACCACCCTGATCTATGGCCTTTTACCTCACCAATCTGTCATTGTCTCATTCAGCAGAGTGGAGGAGACAAGGAGAAGAGAGAAGGAGAGCAGAAGGAGAAGAGGAGTAGTAATGATGTCTCCTCAGCAGAATCAGAGTTTGGAGGACTATCGAGCTCCTAAGTTTGATTGATTATTTGCTGGTCTCCTGGAAAAACTCCCAACTTGCCTTGGTTACATTGATCATGGACACACATAAACTTGTCTTGTTTCCCTCTCTCCCTGTCTCTCTGATCCTCTCTGATGTGACCCTGTCTCTCCATAAATGTCTCACACACACAAACACAGAGGCACATGCAAAGACACACCACCTGAAACATTAAAATCATTGAATATTGATCAAGGTCATGCAATGCCATGTTATACTGTGCAGTGTTGATGTAATGGTTACCACTGCATAAGTCTGCATTGTGCATCTAACCTATTTATCTTCAAGTGCACTAGTGGCCGCTATAGCTTTGTTTTTGTCGTTATACAGCAGACATTGATGGACAGTTTTACTTAGTCCTGCACACCTCACTTGGTGCAATGTTTCCCCTACCCAAAAATATTCTGCATATATTATTTCTTCCTTTCAAAACTCTTTCTGGTACATGCTGTATAAACTGTGTTGATTGAAAGTTTGACAGAATACTGCATTTACAATATTTCACCATTGTTCACCACCAGACAAACAGGATATGAGCAGTTGTGGATGTGTAGTCATTCAATTTGAGCTTTAAACTGATGTTAACTAAGCTGGTCATGCATTACTACTGCAATAGCACTCTTTTGAAAAGTCATTTTTAAATTGTATTTTGTTACTGTTATTTGGAAGTAATTTCAGACACCATCTACATCTTCCATCTGCTCCGGTCTGAGCTCCCTTCAGGGTTATTTAAAGGGGGAAATAAACAGATACAGATACAGTAGCTTTGCCTTACACCCCTTATCTCTTGTTAATTGTTTGCTTATAACTTCTATTGCATTTAAGTAATTCAGTGAGTAATTATGAGTTAATGAGTATCTGCAGCATCACCACATTGTGATTTCAGTCTGAGCTGCTGTTTGAAAATCTCAAATTGCATCACCAAACTGCACCTTTTAAGGTCTCCTTCTCTTGCAGAATACGGTTGTTGGGCAGTCCCAGTAGCTGACTATGTAATTAGTTGCTGCCTTAGTAAATCAGACTCTAATTACACACAGATTGTGTTGGCAAATTGAATGAAAGGCACAGCTCACATTTGTGCCTTCATGTCCAGACATCTGGCCACATGCTTCCCTGAGATGAAGCAACAATGACAAATTGTGTTGCTTTTATGGTCTTGACATCATTTGCTAAAAAATGTAAAAAAAAACATAGCAACATAAAATATTCTTGCAATGGGTGTTTTGATGGCTTGTAGCAAAATGAGACCAATGGTTCGTTCAGCAGGTCTTTGGATGACTAGTTAGTACACTGTACCCTGTTTCTGATTTTTAGATTTTAGATTAGGCCCCAAGCATGTTTGATCCATCACCCCCCTACTCTCCCACTTTTCTGATACCAGTGATCATGACTCAGCCTCATATAACCCACAGCAGGTCCTTTATTTACCCTCCTCTGCTGCCCCTGTAGGGCAAACATGTCATTGGGTTTCTGGGTTTTGCTGGGTTATTTAAATGCAGACAAGTGAAGCAGTAAGTGGCCGTATTACCATTTTTTTCATGTGGAGTTAATGCTTTAGACTTGAACCTTGTTTAAGCTTGGCGTTTCTCATATCTGAGCTTATTATGCTTCATCAGGAATTTATGAAAGGCCCTACCTTCCTGTTTTCTTCATCATAGAACCTTGACTTCCAGTCACTCCTGACATGATGGCTGCATAAATCACAGCAGCTGTGAAGACTCACTCTCCCTCCTGTGCCCCCCACAACAACCCCCAACATACCCCTTCCTCATGTTCGTTTTTTCTCCATCTCACTCTATCACCGCTCCCTCACCTCCAACCCCCCTGTTTCTCATCATCTTTTTCTCATTTCTCCCAGCTATCTGAGACTGTAAAGTGATATGTGAGTGTGAGCGTCTCATCCGCTGGTAAAAACCAAGGCAGGGTAACACTAGGCGAAGCAACGTCTTCCTCTTGAAAATTGGCTCAGGACATCCAGCTCTAAAAGCACCATGGGAATTCAGCGGATGCTATCATCACTCTCTTTGCATCACTCCCTTTGCTCGCCTAACCCCAAGCGCTCCTGGGTAATTTGGAGGCTGAAAGCAGAGTAATTAAATAGGCCTCCCGATGAGAACATGTTTGTGTTCCTATTTGTGAGTTTGTGTGCGAGTGTGTGTGTGTGTGTGTGTGTGTGTGTGTGTGTGTGTGTGTGCATGGGCTGCACTCAGGAGGGGGAGTAAATCTGTAATCATTACTCCACATAACTCGGTGCCTTTTCTAACACTCAATTTATGAAGCAATGACTTACTGTGCAAGATGTTCTTAGTTTCAAAATCTCTCTACTCCAAGCTCAACATCCAGGTTCAAGATACTTATGGTCACCTCTAACATGCTGATTTCACAAATGTCCCTTAATATTATACACACACACACACACATATATATATATATGTATGTATGTATATACAACCACTAATTTCTGTCTACAGCATGTGACTAATATCAATTATGTGTAACGTAAACTCAAACTATATTTATAAAGCTCAGCCTACTTTTTCTGACTCTGACTCTCAGGTATCTTTACTTTAAAAAGCGTCTGATGAATCCAGATGTTTGTTTGCTATGGGGGACGCCGGAGGCTGAAAAAGAAGCCCTCGCGTATATTATTGTCTGTTGCATTAAAGTAAACATACAGATTATTGCACATATATTTTTTATATGTGGTATACTATCTATAATAACATGATCCTTTATGTGCTGTATAGATGGCAGCCAGTCTCGATGTTTACTAATAGGTATCAGTGAATTATAACATATAAGGTGTTCCACATGGCTTGTGAAGCAGCAGTATGATGTGTTAAAAGGAGCATATGTTCTTCACTCAGGCAGAGATCCCTGCTCAAACCAGGCCTTTCAGGCTCCAGCACTTAATTACTGCTGGGTAGTGCTGTTGCAGATGTGTATCTGTGTGTGTAGGGAAGCAGAGAGAGAGAGAGATCATCACAAATCTGAAGTTGCAATACATGTGCCTCTCGCATTGTGTGTAGTTTAAAGTTCAGGGAGTTAAAAAGGCGCTGGAGACAGGAGAAAAGGAAACAATATTTATTTAAACAGAAGACATCAAGTTTGCAACAGTAAAAGGCTCCTGCTTCAGTCCCTCCCCTGGGAAAGAACCCTGCATTGTATTGAGATCTAGTTTATACTGGGTTGACATATGTGGATTCACCTCAGTGGAAAACACATTAGCAAATGCACATACTGTGCTTAAGTTTGTCTCTGTGGTATTTGTTACAGAATGAAACAAACAAGTAAGTTTAATGGTACACAGAAACATTTAAATTTCTCTCTTTTGTTTCTCTAGATGTGATTATATCACAGCCCCCACAGGATCCCTTGATTTATTATCAAAATTTACTTGCTCCATCTATTACTTTGCAGCCTTATGTCCTTAATAGTATAGGTTATACAGCTGTTATTTATGACATTAAAAACATGTTCTCTCTTCAGCAGTCAGAAGAAACACTGTACTGTAGTATGTCTGCTCACTTTTTGTTTTTTACCGTTGTTACTGTAGTTCAAAGCAATGGATAGAATGAAATAGGCTATGGGATATTTTTTAGCTAGTTTTCTTAACTCTGAACTACGTTTTTTTTCCAGTGCTGTATAACTTTGTGGATTTTGAGGATTACTGAAGAGCATGTCAATTACTTGATCATTTTCTCTGTCTGGAATTGTCTAGTTGATGTGGTGGTCTCAGACTGTTTAATGTTTTTTCATATGATTGTCCATTGATCCTTGGTGGAGAAAATATCTCAGTGTTGCCCAAAAATGGCACAGCACTGCCCCTTGTGCTACGTAGAATAATAGCTGTTTTTACTCCCCTGCAGGCACTTTTCCTGTCTGTCCGCCAAATACATGTGTCCTGGTGTTCCAGCAGTGATGAGCAACCTGCTTGCTAATATTAATGCCTACTTCGCCCACACCACCACCACCACCACAACCACTGCCTCCGCTTCTGACCGATTTGCTGCCTCTAACTTTGGGGTAAGTGCACCTATTATAGTCTGACATCTGCAGACATTACAGCAGTGATATAGTAATATAGTGCTAAACGAAAATGTGGGTTATCTATGGTCCAGTTAGCCTTAAGTAACATCTACTGCTATCTTATAGTCTGACATTGAACCCTTGACATCACTACTTTTTGTTTGAGTTATTTGTCTAAAGCAAATTGTGCACTTGAAATCAACAAAATCTCAGAGGTTGCCAGTGCTTTCCGAACTTTTAATAAGCTAATGTTTTAAGGTATCAAATAATATTTCCAGGCAGTAAGCCGAGTCTGGCAATATATCTAAACTACTAAATTTTGTTCCAGGAACTAAAAATGAATCACTGCAAGCCATAGCAATGTGCAGAGTGTTGTAAATTTTTAGACACGATGCTTTGGGTGTGGTGGCTCTCTGAAGTGAATTATGGAATTCTCATCTTGACAGAGGGAGAAATTTGTCAAATTACTGGACCAGCTGCATAACTCACTAAGGATCGACCTCTCTAAATATCGGGTATGTATGAGCTTACATTTTCATGTGGTGTGCTTGTTGCCTGAAATCATGTTCATGTCTGTCTCTGTGACTTTTGTCACTTCAAAAGAAGGATAATTTTTACAATTTGCTGTTAAAATTCACCTCAAGTCCACATTAATATTATGTAGACAGACGTGGACATTGGTGGTTAAGCTGCAGTAGCCAAAGTCAGAGGCTTCATCATTAAAGGTGGGGTATGTGATTCTAGGGAAATCCAATACCATGACAAATACCATGATATAGAGCAAACAACGACACAGCAAGTAATGTAACTAACGTTAGCTAGGTTGTTGGTTAGCAAACTGTCCAAACAGTTGCTGCTGCGAAGCTAACAGCCAGCGAGTGCAAGCCAGCAAACCAGCTCCAGACAGCGATACACACAACTCTCCTGCTGCTATAGCTAACATCACAACAACAGCATATCTTGGCAAACTAGAAAGTAAGCTGAATGTCTGTGGGCAAGTCATTTAATGTTACCTAACACACAAATCATGGCTGGAATTGTGTGGCCTGGTCTAAGCCACTTTGTTTATTTCCCATTTACAGAGCCAGGGCTGTGTACAAACACCAGATTTTTTTCAGTGCACACACTGAACGGACAGCTAGTGGACCATGAGGAGATATTGAATTTGACAAAAAGACCAGTGTTGGATTAGAATCGCATACCCCACCTTTAACTGCTAGCTACTTAACATAGCTACATATATATAGCAGCAAAAACCTAGTTGGTGCAGAGAGGGGAGTGTAGAGAGGGAGGGACAGCTAAACTCTATAAGCTCCTGCTGGAATGAGGCAAGAAGGCCCATAGGAATAGCCAGTAGCTGGTAACTATACATATTCATTAGGGATATTTATTAATGACCACATTTTTTGTAAAATATGGCAAATGACATTAAATACTTATAGTTACTTGTGCAAGCTAATGCAATCATATAAAACAGCGCTGTAAATGTTACTGTCAGACATGCTTTGTGGTAACAAATCTGTGGTACAGTTATAAGTCTTAGTGACAGCGTTGAATTTTCTGGTTGACCTGTTACATCTATACTGTGTATGTGTTTGATGTAAACTGCTGCCTGTCACCATTTCATGCCTCAGTAGGCTACATGTCTTTGTCCACAAAGAGATTAATATTTTGTATAAAATGACTTACATGTAGTAAACTAAATTATAAAAAAAAACAAAACCCACACAGACTGTTTACCTGCATGCAACCAAAGCCCGCTCAAATGTGATTGATCAATACTACTTGAACTACAATCAGACTACAAACAGACTACAAACGGTAACCAGAACACTTCCGACACCGAAATCATGTCTTTTGCCTACAGATTCTGCATTCTTATGCAGACATCTGTTTATAGAGATTAACCCTGCCCTATCCAAACTATATGATAAAAGGTCCCAATCAAACATTAGTTTAGATTAAACAACCCAAAAAAAGGCAAAGTGAAGAAACTGGAATCTGTCAATCAGAAATTCATCTCTGACTGCCAGAGATCGGCCAGCTGCAGGTCACTAAAGGTGCCGATATTCTACTCAGGCAGATTGAAATCCTGACAACAATCCCAGGAGAGCTAATCCTGTGAGACACCACACCCCACTACAAACACACACTCATTTGCCTGACCCTGTACACGCACATGTACATCCATACACATGCGCTCACATGCAGGTACATCATACAAATGTGCACAGAGCTGTGGACATGCACACAGGTCCAACCAAAAACACTTCTCTCTGTCTCTTTTTCTTACTAACACATGCACAGACACACAAACCCACTCTCTAGCACCCAAATGTGCAGACATCCACCCTGCTGTTTGACTGCGACTGCTCACTGACTCACACACAGGTATGCACCTGAGCAGCCACACACACACATCTCCACACTTCTTCCCAGCTGGTGGCATTACGTAGTGAACTGTAACTGGAATATGACCCTTTCGCCTTTAACGTGACACAAAAGGCAATGTGTCGTTGAGTGGGTGATTGCTTTAGTTCCCCTGTTCTTTGCCACGGCTCGCTGTGTGAAGCCACATGTGATTACAGAGACACACCCTGATCCCGCTGTCTGCCTTCAAAGGGAAAAAAAGAGAGGATGAGAGAAGGACAGCAAGTAGATAGCAAGAAAGAAAGCGAGAGAGAGAGGACTTGAGGGAGACAGAGAATGAAGTTGCAAATAGTGAGGGAGGGATAAAGAGGATTTTGAAAGAAAGAGAGGTGGATGAAACATGTAGACAGAGTGAATTGGGGGAGATGGGATTCGGACAAACAGGGACAGAGTTGGAGGGAAAGAGAGATGGATTTGGAAAGAGAGGAGAGGAGAAACAGATGAAGAATGAAAGGAGGCATGGCGGGTGGGCGACAGAGGAGAGGGAGGGTTAAGTGAAGGAGAGATGGCCTCTTTTATTTTCCAATGGCCTGGCTGTCTGACGATGTCACGT
The DNA here is from genome assembly GCF_020085105.1 of Siniperca chuatsi. Classification (NCBI taxonomy): domain Eukaryota; kingdom Metazoa; phylum Chordata; class Actinopteri; order Centrarchiformes; family Sinipercidae; genus Siniperca; species Siniperca chuatsi. The sequence continues at coordinate 24,704,940 of NC_058042.1, forward strand.
TCACTGAGAGCAGTCACAGAATATCACATCGGCTTCACCTGCCAGCACTGCCCTGCTGCTCTCTTGTCAAGCCTGCCACAGACCAGTGGTTCCCGCGCACACACACACACACATTCACGCACAGTTCATACTCCTCTATTCATTCTCTCACTTTCTCCAGCCGCCCCACAGAGCCGGCCTGCCACTATTGGACAGTAATAAGATTCAGATCTGGCTACCCCGCCTGTTCACCGTATGGATTTCCCTATAATGACATTCTGAGGGAGATTGAGTTTGCTTTTGTAAAACTGAGGGCTTGAATCAGCAGAGAGGGAGCCGGGGTGCAGCTGCCACTCTATATTTTGCTACATATGCATTTCTTCCCTTTAAACTTTATTCTAACAGCTCTGATACACAGTGACACCTTGTATAGCCAGTCTGTCCCAACTGGGATTTGCAGGTTTCTCTGGGTCGAACATAAAATCTCAGTATTCAGAGCATGCTACGAGGGATTTGGGCTGTTGGCTTAGTTTGGACAGTTTGATGTAAAGTGATGTTTGTTCAGTAAGCACCCCTGGGAGCTGTGCACTATTCTTTTAAAATGGAACTCTGTGCGGTATTACATTGGGCCTTTAGAGAAAATGTTACTTAATGCAAACATTTGTTGCTTTCTACGGTGCACTAGTTCCTGCTCTCTCCTCCACTAAAAAGAGTAACAGAGAGAGTAAAATAGTTGTTCCATACTGTACCTGTAGCTCTCTACAATGTGATTGTGTCATATTCAGTAAGACTGAGGTGTTAATGGAGCTGATAAAAAAAAGCATCACATTAACAAAAATTATACTTCTGGGATAATATCCACAAGGTTGCTCTTTAGCACTGGCTACATATACTTCACAGTCTGCTACAGAAGCATACAACCAGCCTCTGTCATGCTCACATGACACAAATATAATTTTCTAGTGTCTCGAGTCAAAAAAATGTTTACAGAACAAATAGTTGCAAGTATTTGGGATAATCTTTGCAGAGCAAAACCTTCATAATCCAGAGCTAGCCCTTTGAAATTTACGACAGACAATGCAAAAAGCCAAGCATAAGAGACAAACTAGTATCATCTTTCACAGAGTGCAGAAGATAAGACACCTCTGTGCCAACTCTGATTGGGGGGGGGTTATGAAAGGTATTGAAAGGGCATAAAACTCAAAGTCACAAATGTATGAAGCTCTGCTCCTAAACTAACAAGAAGGACACACTGATATTCATTGTTCATAACCATGCATGTATATATACACGGTTGTACAACATAATGTTGCATTATATCTAAACCTCAGTCCATATACAGCTAAAATGTATACCCATTAAGTATACTATTTATACCATATAACTTCAATAGACACACAAAACCACACATACTCTGTGGCATATGCCTTCATGTGCAGGGTGACCAGTGCAGTGTTCCTGTGGCAGTTTAAGGTCCAGTGCCCATCAGTGCATGACTGCTTTTGATCTTTTTCCACATGATTACCTGCACTCGCTCCACTTGTTGCCTAGTGTTTGACCAGGAACTCTTTTAGTCATTATGCTGCCTCTCTAATCTGCAAAGAGCATAATAAACAACTTTCAACCCAATGTTTCATCACATAAAGAGACATATTACTCGTTAAATGTTAAAATACAGTGATATTCATACATGGTAATTAATGGTACCTCATTCATGGTAGAGTTAAATGCATTAAATGAGAAGAAGCTGCATCAGAAAGACACATAACCTGGAATCATCATCAAACAGTTCAGCTGAGTAATTAAAAAATGATGGTCAAGTCAAAGAAAAAAGTCATTTGCTTGTGTTTGTATTTATATATATGCTGACCTTTTATTTATATTGATGATAGGCAGTCACTGCTTTTGAGTTTTGCTCTCAGTGTAGGCACTGGCCCAACATAATATTCAATGTAGACTAGAAGGAAGACAAAGAACTAAAAGCTCATCAGCATCACTCACTCTTTGTCCCATCTCATAATGGACTTTCTGTCATCTTTGGAAGGCAGTGCTGATGTTGTCTCTACTTTTGGCTCAGAGATGGATGCTTTGCTTTTTTAGTATGCTTGCCTGCTTCTGGGCAATAAATCTGTTTCTCTTCCCTTTGTTTTTCTGCTGATGAAGTTGGAGTTTCTCATTTCTGGTCTTTGTGTAGTTAGACATAGTGGCTGTCAGAGGTCTGTCACTGTTTTTAGAAACACTGAACGTTGAGTTGAATTTTTGTATGTTGGTTAGCAATAGTAAGAAGGTGAAGTAAAATTCAGTTTCTTGTGTTTTGTAAGCAATGCTTTACTGGTTCACAGGTACATGCTGTTTTTAAGCTATGAAAGCATCCCAAACTTGGTTTCCCTCCCTGAAGCTGTGATTATAATTTAGCCAACTCCCATTCAGTTGCTCCTTGCTTTTCACAGATGTAGTTAATAATGAATGCATTTTTGTGCACCCTTGCCATCTGCAATCAAACCAGGTTGTCAAATATCAAATTAGATTGATAGCTGAGATCATAACATTTTGTACGTAAACATTTGGTTTTTGTGAGGAAGCCACTTACCTCCTCTGCAGCAACCATAATGAGTGTCAGTGAGCACTTGACTTTACTTGATTTCAATCACTATAATTACACGACTAGATTACCTTTTGATGTCAGAGAACCCACTAATTAACAGATTTAAAATGCTACACTGTGAAGCATTTTTTCCATTTAAATGTATAGAATATGATAAAAGATTTTATTGTGTTTGCAATTTGAACGAATCATTAATTTCAAAACCAAGTAGACTCAATGGATCGGAGTTCCACTATCACTGAAAGGCAGACTGCTAGTTGTGAAAATTGCACAGTTTTTATGTGCAATTTCAGCTCTTTTATGGGTAATTTTCTTCTCCTAGATAAAGGTGTTACTGCCTCTGTTGGAAAAGTAAGAAAGTTTGACATTACTTGAGGAATGCAGGGACGTTAGTGGATTAGCTATCATTATTTTTTAGAATGACTTTTTAGCAATGAAATCACATTGCAGTCTTCATTGCTTTCACTCTAAAACTGATGCAATTCCTACACCCAAAATAAACAAATAAAACACATTTTGAACTGTTGTTATAACTGTTTAAGCACAGTGATTTCAGGAGGTGTATAGATGGCAACATTCAAGGTTACAGTGGAAGTTATATAATTCATGTTTGAAAGGGAACGATGGTTTTACTTGTGTCTGAAAGCGGTTATTGGAAGAAAAATTTCAGTGTCAGCAGAGAAAGAAAGGGTAGTGACTGATGGCTAAATACAATCTTTCAGATAGAAAACAAATGATGAAATACTAATATAACTATATCGTTCATGTAAAAGGCACTGATGCAAACTGCATTTTGTCTTAGGCAAAAAAAACCCCAGCTCAAACTGATTTTCTTTTTTTCCCCATCAGCAGCCAAATATAGTTTAACTGGTCCTAATTTGCTTGTGCAGGATGTGTGTCAAGCTTGTTCGCCTGGAGGCTGTTTAGTTTATCTTTATTGGGGACTACACTTTCACCTCTAAACTAGAATGCTCCTATTAATCATGAATCTAGAAAAATAAAAACTCTTAACTCTCAGTGGACCGCTGACTGTCTGTAAAGCATTAAAAGACCATCCACATCCACTATTTCTTTCCACTATGTTGGATGTTTTTGAGACCAGTTTCCAGGTTGTGTTAAACAATTATTCTTGAAAACTCCACTGTCTGTTTTGTGTTTTTTGCTTTTTCTTTGAAAACTGGTCATCTTGAATCATTTATCAACCCAATAAAACCTCTATGCTGCTCACGTCCAAAAGATGTCAGGCAAGCTTTGCTTCTGCTGATCGGCTTTCTATCTGATCTCAGATAGACCTCTCCTGTGCTTGTGCTGTCAAGCCTACAGGCCGCTGTGAAGATTTGGCTCTATTTCCTGAATTTCTGTTGTTCATTTATCGACAGGTAGAGGAGGGATAGAAAACAGGCAGAATTTGAGGCAAAGCACTGAGAGAGTCGGAGAAGTAGGATAATGTATGGGGCAGTGATGCCTTTCCTCAGGGCTGTCAGGGCTTTATATGCTCCCCGTCACGGTGCTCTGCAGTGCCTGATGACTTCATGGCCCCGAAATAGAGGTTTTCATCAGCAGAGACCTCCCTTGTCCACTAAATGATTAGACAGACAGTCATTTCGTTATGATTGCTGGGCGTTCCTCTGTAATCAATTTCAATGTTTTGGCCTAAGCAATGTGATGTAGTGGGTGGGGGTGTGTGACGTTAAAAGGCTGCTATCAACAAGATTTCCTCTCTCCTCATGTTATTTTCCTCTCTCTCTTACTCCAGGATAATTTCCCTGCAGGCAACCCAGAGCGTCTTCAAGATCTGAAGTCCACTGTTGATCTGCTGACCAGCATCACCTTCTTCAGGATGAAGGTAGCTTTTGTGTATGCGTGTGTGAGAGAGTGCGTAGGTTGTATGGGCAGGGTACAATTTGAAGGCTGATGGGGGGAGCATGAAACTCGAATTAAGAAAAAATTGAAAGAAACATAAACATTGTAATAAATGATGATGGAGCACAATGTTAACTAACCTTTGTAGATGTCTAAAATATGTGTATTTATTTATAACCTTTTATCACAGAAGTGTTGTGCCCTTGACTGAGTGACTGAGACACCTTCAGTACTGATCATGGCTGTAAACTCTCCCAACATTCAATTATAAACATAAACTCAGATTGATTTTAGGCACGTTTCATTTAGGTGAAATCTATTCAAACTCATAATTCCTGAAAACCAGTCCCTCTCAACACCACTGACCATTCAAATCCAAATGATTTATTGTTGCATTTAATTGCAGGTTGATGCAATGGGGTTGTGTTTGTGTAATGTGTGTTGACCTGCATACTACAGTAAGCCTCTATGTTTAAAATGCTCCCAGCGCTGTCTTGTTTCCTCTCCCTCCCTCTCCCCAACAGTATGCCATGTCTTGACTCGTCTTCCGCTATATGAAAAGCTCGACTCCAGTCAGCTCTCTTTTGGCGGGAGTGGTGGTGTAGTCCTGGACCACTGAGGCATAGCTAAGATGGCAGCTGTGAGCAAAGGAATGAAAACTGTCACTTTAGGTTATCAAAGCTTTCACTCTGTGCCATGTCCATGCTGAGCTTCACTGGTGTATACACACCGCTGCTCACACACAGGAGCTACAGTGTTACTATACGATATACTGCACACACACCTAAATGCCAGTCTGGCCACATGTCAATTATGATATACATAATAGATGTAAGAAGGTTGCAATTTTTTCCACAAGGAAGTGATATCCATGGATTAATATTTCAAACATGTAATATGATATGTTATCACTCAACTGATGGATGGTACTGTACATAGAAATGCATTTAAGACACAGTGACTCAGTCATTGATTTGGGTTGCTAACATCATATACAGTTTTTATATAGTATAAATTGCTATGAGAGCTGGGAGAACACCTAACCCTGAAAGCATACATTTTATCATTTGTGTATTTGTGTGTGTGCAGGTACAAGAGCTCCAGAGTCCACCAAGAGCCAGTATGGTGGTGAAGGACTGCGTGAAAGCGTGTCTGGACTCCACATACAAATACATTTTTGATAACTGTCATGAATTGTACAACCAACTCCTCGACCAGGTAAACATCTTTCAGATTCTTTTGACTATCACTACTAACCAATCTTTTCAGCTCATTAAAGTCAGGCCTCTACTGCTGCACAGGTACACATATAGATTCTCTACAACAGCTCTGCAAACTCATGCCATGCACAAAGTGAATAACTTCTAAATCTTGAGATCTCTGTATTCCTCACATTACATCTTGAAGATGTGGTGACGCACACACTAAACAATGTGTCACTTCAACACTTAATGACTTCTCACTTGGATTTAGTTCTCATGTGTCTTGAAACCCTAAAGTCTCAAATCATACACAAACAGGATTTAGCTAAAATACAGGTTGAGCAAGAAGAGTCACTGTACTACAGTTGTGCGTGCATTCATTTGTGTCAAAAAGATCAAGAAGGTGCCAGGTTATAAGGTGTGGAGAGTTAAGAGTCTAATTAAAATAAGGCCTGCTGCATTGATAATTGGCTCGTTGGTCAGTCAAACCCTTGACCCAATCACTTTCTCCTCTGCCTCCTTCCTAAATACACTGGCAATCAGAAGAAGAACAGGGAGGCAAACTCTGCTTTGAGGGTTTTGCCTTTTATGTCTGGTTTCTTGTCTTGAAGAATGATGTGTTTTGTTAGTTGGTCGAAATCCTGTCCAAGAGCTTATCACTCATCTTGAGGCACTTTTTACCTTAAAAAACATTGCCTGGTCTGTGGCTGAATCAACCAGCGTTTGTACATCTTACAGCAAATGCTGAAAAAGCTGAATATTAATGCAAACTGCAATGGTAAAAATGCATTTGTTTGCCCCTGTTTTAATATGGGACTTGTCTGCCACCTGTTTTGGTGGCTTTAGTGTTCTTTTGTTTCTTCCATTATTCCCTGGGCTTACCATAACCCAGCCCACTACTGGCCCATTCAGAGCAAACAAACACTCAACAAAACATTATAAAAAAAAATTCTAACAAGAGGATCCTATTTTTATGGATAGTACACACAGGTTAATGGCAAGCAGACTAATAAAATCTAGGCCTACGTGTTTATTGTTATTGTAGAGGTTCTTAATATTTTCTGCATTTCTGAATCTTGATTTGATGAGTAAACACAGTGTGAGCAAAAGCTGCTAAACTTTAATGAGAGTGACTCACAGCTAAGCTGCTCTGCTGATTCATGTAATCACATTTAATTTACAAACTAGCTACTCAATATCTGGTAATTAGCCAGGCAGATAGGCAACACTAACTAGATAACTGGCACTTAATGGAGTCTTTATAAACTTACTGCCTGCACCATAGCAAAAAGTAAGTTGTTTAAGCTTGGTGACGTAGCTTGCTTAAATTCAAGTAGAAAAATCTTCCTTTAATTACTGGTAGTTTTTAAAAAGTCATTTATATCGAATACACTTCAGGGAAACTCCTAAATCACTTGTTGGAAACTTAGGTAAACATACTCTGCACCCCCTCTTTCACCTCATGCCTTTATCACGTATCACCTTCAGCCTGTCATAAAGCTGACATCACGCCTTCCCTTTCAGCTTTGGTGTGCTTTGTGTTGATGCGTGACAATATAAATTCAACCCAGCATGGCTTGAAATCAGTAGGCTGTATATCATGATTGACATTTACCTGACAATAAAAATGTACACCGTGTTTATTACAAACTTTGCATGAAGGACTTCAACCTCCTAAGAAAGAGAGAGTCGGTGGTGAAGAGCCATATAAAAGCAGCCAAATCACCATCTCATCTGTTTAGGGCTCTTTTAGCTCTAAAGTGTCCAGATGGATAATGTATGAGCAATACACAAAATAAGTTTCAAAGTGGACAATATACATAAACTGGCATGAAAGTATGCTGCCATACTGCCTCCTCATGTAAGAATGTATCACTATCATGCCATGAGCAGCTGGAAGAATGTTCTCATAATAAGAACTCACAGACTCAGTTAATTGCATTTCAAAAAAAACAGCATCACCCAGTCCTAAGTTAGGGTTTGCTTTTCCGAACACATGAAGATTTCCATGTGCTAGTTTACTTGCTTTGGCCTCGCTTGAGTAAATAATCAGGCAACAGTCAGCTCCGCCTGATTACTTTACGGTTTACTTCCCAAGGAGAATGGCCACCACACCACAGAAGATAATGTCTTTTAAGATAATGGGTGCAGTCCGCTCAAAAGTTGAATAATAAGCTTCCTTTGTTTAAACAGCCTGAGGGGTTGTAAGCAATTACCAAACCGGAGAGATAGACACTTTCGCTAATTACATCTTCGTCCACCGCAGCTTTACAACTGACAGCCTCTGCATCAACGTTTCCTCCGCGGCAGAAGAAAGACATCAGCTTCACCCCAAAGCAAATCTCACTGTGACTATAAATTATTATGTTCACATACACTAGGTAGCCTTTGACTCAGTGGATAGAACATTACAGACCCCAATTCTCCAGTTGCTAACAGTGACTGAGTGCGGCGACACAAGAGCTGACATGGTGGCCAGGCAGGCAGTGAAGTATCCCAGTCACAACGAGGCATCTTGCATAACATAACAACAAAGCTCTCTGTTTCTGCCTGGGCGTAAAATGACTGCGGGGAGGAGGGGCAGGGGGAATCTAGTTTAACAGTTTCTTAAATCCTGGCAGGAAAGGGAGGATTTTGAAAAGCAAGACGAAGGGGAAATAGAAAGAGGGCAAAGGAATCATGGAAAAGGGAAAAAGGAAAAACAACCATAAGTTTCTGGCTCATCTGCTGTGAAGGAATGTGGAATGGCAATGATGGCGCACAGACCAGAAATGCCTGGTAACATGCACATGCATCTATGAAATGCACATATATATGCACACATGCGTATGCATTATGTAAATATTAATGCATAAGTAGACAAATGAATAGAAGCAATCTGGATTTGAGGCGTGAGGTTGGTGATCATTGACATGCGTGCACAGGCAGGGATCACTGTGCCTGCCATGGAGGAGCTAGAAGGCTAGCAATTCAAATTGATTTGATAAGTATCTTTCTCACTGACATCATCACATATTTGCCAACAATACCCAAATGGTCGATTTAACAGTGTTTGAAGAAGATGTTGTTTGTTTTCAGAATGTGTGACTTTGAGTGAATTTTTCCATACATACAATATGTACATATACAAACTATTTTCACTGTGCCTTAAAATGCATTGCAACAGCTTCAGTTCCACCCACGGCTCTTTCTCTTGGGAATTTGATCACATTCTCAGAGAACATCCTTCAATCAGAGATTCTGTAATTTGTGTCACATTGTGAGAATTGATGATGAGCCAGTTGTATGCTAATGCTGATTTCTCCCACGCAGGGACTGAAAGTGCTAAACAATAAACATAAACCACTAGCTACCCTCTAGAGGAGTGATACGCTGCTATGAATATTTTTGCTAGTGCCCCCTACCACCCCGTGCACTGAAAGTGAGAAACTACACTGTGCTCTTTTTTCAGTACAGTATTCACCTCCTAGCGGAACTGAGAGTGAAGCCCATGGGTGTGTTGTTAACTGTAAAAAGACAGCAGGCTACTTAATCACCTTTAACAATGTGTTTGTACCTACTTGAGGTGAATACAGATGAGCAAAGGGAGTCTACACTACATTTTAGTGGGATGCATACTGCATCCAATATAGAAGGGATGACAACCTTCAGTGTCCTTCATACATGCATACAGCTATGCATGCGCGCGCGCGCACGCACGCACACGCACACACACACAAAGATACACGCACAGACAGGTTTTGCATAGCTGACTCACCTCCTGCAGAGATATTTGTTTCATTATTCATGCCTCCAATTTAACAGAAATTTACCTTTCTGCATGTAGTTGCATATCTCCCCCTGATGGCCCTGGCCTCTCATACTGTACCGGGCCATACCTTTTTCTTTGAAGTAAGCATCACCATTCTAATTTCATATTATTTATTTCTTACAGTTATGATCTAAACTGATAAATTCCTCATTTTCTTTTCACTGGTAATCAGTTGTTAACCTCTCGATATTTTGAATTTCATGATTAATGGACCAAGCAAATCTGTCTTTGGAGCTGCTTGCCTTAATTTATGATCACACTGACCAGTGCTGTTTTACTTCTCAGCCATTCTTCTCCAGTTCTAGTAGCGCATACTGTAGATGATTTACTCTTCTGGGAACATATGAACCCAGGTTAACATGCTTCCAGTTTAAATTGCAAGTCCTAACACAGTCTTTGAGTTAAGATTATGTTACATATAAAGCTCAGACTGCCTCCACATTGGAAACCAGTGCATTTTTCATGTCTTGCTACATAGCAAAGTGAGTAAGTGAGTATGCAAATTTGAATTTTATGAGCCTTTAAACAATATGATGCCTGCGATGAAGCCTCCTGTAAAATGCGTAGTAATCTGTTTTCATGACCATGGTACATAAGATGATAGACTTAATATTTGCAGCCCAAAATCCAAATGATTAAAGTAGTGAACCCTGGGTTGACACGATCGACTGTCACAGAATCAGCTGTAAGCTCTGTCTGTGTTACTTGTTCCAGTGAAATTAAATTCTGTAGCTCCTCCAGCTGCAATGTCTTCAAGACATGCCACAGCATTACATTACATCACCAGATATTTAAGAATCAACGTCATCAGACACAAGTTGATTATTGTAGGAATTGATAATATTCTAAGGATTGTATTGATGATGAATGGACTCATGTTGCATTTCCATTTCCCCAGCTCTCACTATGTCTCCTCTGTGTGCTGCACCAAAGTCAATATGCTTAAGGTTGTTATATAATTCAACCTACATTATTAAATAACTGATTTGAACATGTTTCATTTTTAACACAATTTTCTTTTCATCCAAAATGCATTTTGCTTTAGTCAGAGTTATATAAACAAATGTGAGAATGTGTATTGCATCCTCTTGGGCGGGTATGTCCACATAGTCCACAGTCATAGGTTATATTTGTCATTGTCAGTGTGCATAAGCGTGGGAGTGTTTGTATGTAATCATGTCTGTGTATGAAACGGATCTGTCAGTATGGCTGAGTTTGTTCCAGTATTCTCTGTGGGCTCTGTTTTCTGTGTGCGTGCCCTTGTTCGTTTTCTGTGGAACCAGTTCATGGCAGAATGAAAGACTATGACAGTTACTTACTGACTGGGGATCAGTGTGGTTACACTCAGTGTGGGGTGAACAGATGGTAGAGTCAATGAGAGGTTTTAGATTCAACACCTTTCAACCTGGGACAGCCACAGAGATTTCTGCAACACACTTTGATGCACACCCACATCTACATAAACAGGTTACTGGAGGGTGAAAATGCTTTTAAAACTTGTAAAGTTGTAATCCTTAGGATTTCAGAAGTGCAGTTTAATACTACAGGTCCCAGAATTCTGTGTGCAGCAAACACTTGTTTAGCAGCAACTTTGTCAGGAATACAACAGAAGAACAACCGGTGTTTCTGTTTCCAATGCAGCCAAACAAACTTGAGGTCAGTCAGTCAATACTCCTTTTTCCATCATGCTATGCGCAACTGCAATCTGATTTGCGCATGGCGCAACTAGTTTTTCATGCAACAGCAGGGCATAGTAACAGTAGTTGGTAACCTTACTGAGAAGTTGGAGGTGTGCAGCCTGCAGCTCTTCATCTAGCAGCTCACTGTGGCTGCTCTTTCTTTCTTGTTCTGTTACTTCCTGCAATATTTGTCAAAGACATGCCGCAAATGACCATGTCTTGTTTTGTGGACAAGACAAATACAGTGTTTCCTGTGACTGCTTCCCAATAAAAGCCGCCCTTTATTGATAACTAGCTGCAGTGGGAAAGTTTTCAGTTCAAAAAAGGTTCAGTTTGCATTAGCAATACATTAGCAGAACAGTAAACAGTGATACTGATATCGATGAAATAAAATTACATTACAGTAGTGCTGGATTACATACATGCCTAATTTTTTTCCTGTGACTCACTTGTGCATGTGAAGGTAATTTGAATTCCACAGGGCAATGGCGGACTCCGCCACCAATGATATTATACTCTGTTATATACTATGCTATATTCAGTTCACGGTATGTAAAGACATTATTGCTAGGGCCATGATTCTCACTGTAATGCACTCAAATACTGTCATAACACAAATGTCAGTAATGCGCCATCGAAAGACTCTGACCTGTTGATAATTCCTGAACAACTGCAGCTAGTGCTGGTTTATACAGGGCAGGTACAACGGCCTGACTAAAATGCAAATGCACATATAAGACACATTGTAGCAGGGCTCAAGCACTTTGACCATATGCTTAAATTCTGTATTCTCTATGACCCATAGACTGTATATATAGACCGAGTATGGTTGCATATCTGCAGCGATAAATACTCCTATATCATTAGTTATTGATTTGGCACGATCCGAATCTGCAGTGAGAGGCTGCCTGAATGCTGTGGGGTGAAGGACTCACCTTCCAGTCTGTTTTTGTCTTGTTCCGCTAATCAACACATTCGGCTGATGCCGTCATAAATTACATGTTTGAAGTGTTTCCACAGACATACCCGACTTCAGTTGAACAATGTCGGCATACGGTTTGACACTCACAGTTACCCATCGTAACTAACCGGGAAACTGTAATCCCATACAGTGGATCTAAATGTCACAGGAGGATCCTCTAGCTCTGTGTTTGCCATTCGGAGGCAGCGACACTACAGGGGCTTGACTAACAGCTAGCATGTAGCTAGCTGACTAGCATGCTGTCTAGCAGCTGTAGCAACTCTAAAACTCTAGAATTTCTGTTCCGTGTGTGCGAGTAGTTGACATAAATACACTATTTTGACAGTAATAGTTTGGGTCACAGGGCGTACCGATCCGAGGAAGTCGCATACTGAACCCAACGTCCTGTACCAAACGGTTCTGGACAAATACACGTACCGCTTACACCCGTAATTATTGCTAAAAAAATGCTGACCATAAATAGAATCAAAAATTGGCTTTGATTTCATGAAAATCTTAAGGTTTGTAATATTTAGAGTCTGGTTTTGGATGATCTAGGCTCAGATTAAATCCGGTAACCAGGCCTCATTTTACGTTTTTCAATTGTTCGGTTTTGTTGTCCTCATACTGTGAACATGTGCCATAGTACTAACTTCCTGTTCCTTACTTCTTGTTCGAGAAAGAGAGAGAGAGAGAGTTCAGTTTCAATAAATTGCAAATATAGTATCAATTGCATAGTAAATGTCATGTCAAGATGATATTATGACATGCAGTACAGAATGTAAATGCATTTAAAAGTCTGTTACGTACATCAACCGTCTTTGTTTGAGTTTCTCTTTGTGATTCCAGGCAAAAAATCATCATTACTGCTTCACCCTCACACACACTCAAACTGTCTTCTGACTCTCACCATCCTAATTTCCTTCTCTGTAGAGCCGGAAGCAGGACATTCCCCGTGAGGAGCAGGGTCCGTCAATAAAGAATCTGGATTTCTGGCCAAAACTCATCACTCTCATGGTGTCTGTAATCGATGAGGACCGGACGGCTTACACCCCAGTCATTAACCAGTATGTACTTCTTTATTATACTGCTTTTTACCAAGAAATGTGATCAAAGTGTACTTAATTGGTTGGTATGCCAGCTTTTGCAGTAAGCAATTAGATATTCTCATTACACATGTATTGTTGAACATTGTGTGAACATTATGATATTTGCATGTAACCATAATTCGCGAGTGTATTCTCCATTTTAATTATGAAGTATAAATGACCATACTGAAAACACACTTAACAAGCCAAGAGAGGCTGAGTTTTCAGTGCATGCTCTAAAGCTTCATGCTGTATGGTTTATGCCTAACCAATGGACATAAATGTGGTTGACTTGAAATGTACAATAATTTTTGCAGGTTCAAGGAAGTGTTATATATGGAAATACTGTAAAAAAACAAACAAACAAAAAACAAACAAACTAGCTGATAAGTAATTGTTTAGGTCTTTAATAATGCCAATGCTGATTAAAAATGTACTCATTTGTTCAATTTTTATATTATTTTTTACTGTATTTATTTATTTATTTGGCATAATTAAGACCAATTTGGGCTTCATTATTCATCACACAGGTTTAAATAGATGAGGGAGAGAGAGACCCATCTTAACGTATCAACTCATATTAATACAATTTTTGTTTTGTCAGTGAATGTGAGGGAAAACAAAAAAATCTCCTCGCACATCAGCTCCTCTAAATTTGAAAAATGTATTTACTGATTGTGGAGACATGAATGAGCGCAGTGTTGCGCAAGAAGTCTGTGAGGCTGCCAGAGAAGCCAGGAGTAATAAATGATTTTTTTGTATAGTGAGCCATAGTATGGATGGATAAAAGAGGAATGCAGTGTTGCTGAATTATATAACAGATGAGAGAAAAAAGGGATAGAGGGCTGGTTGTGGTGGTGGTGTCGTGGGAGGTGCAGGACCTTTTATGTTTGCGTCCTTCCAATGGTTTGGTTAGTAAAATCAAATAAATTACACGACCTGAAGAAAATGGAGTGTAGCTCCCTCTTAGAAGAAATAAGATTAAGCATATTTTTCTCTTTCTGTCTCGCTCTTACATATCCTCTCATACTCTTGCCTCCCCCTTTTCCTTTTCTCCTTCCTCTTGCTGATTTACGATGCTTATTAAGACTCTGTTTATGCCCTGAGCTTTCTCTCCTACACTGTCTAATGATAGATTTGCAATATTCATGCCCATTTCCTCCACATTCCCCTGGTCAAGTTCCAGAGTGACAGCCATGGCGGCGCTTTTTCACGATAAACCCAGGAGTGGACTTGTTGCCTTTAAATAATAGGAGCTGCTGCCAGAGGGAAAAATGTAGCTCTGTATTGAGAATATTTACGTGGGAATCTAGCCTAGAAATTTTTGAGTCAATAGACTGATCTATTGAATTTATTTTATGATTGGAAATATAAAATTGGATGCTGCAGTTGTTTTTAAAGTGTAAAGGAAAAGCTTTAGAGATTATTTCCTGAAATACTAGAAGTAGATTGTAAACCATCTACAGGCATGCACAGTAGCTGCAGATGTTACATTCATTTTTGCCATGAAGAGTTTTCATTGTCTGCCTTGCCTACAGTTCACCATGTAGGTGCATGACGAGACCGAAGAAGAAGCCGAGGTTGAGAGAAAGATTCTGAGAGCGATAGAGATGAAAGAGGGAGCAATTGTTTCTGGGATTCTTGTTTTTTTTTTCTCCAGTTGCCACTGGGAGCTCAAATCCGCCTTCTAGTCTCAGTGTTTGTTCCTCTGCTCCATAAAAGGATGTGCCGAAGGTTGGGGAGGGAAGAGGAAAGTGTGTATGTGTGTGTGTGTGTGTGTGTGTGTGTGCAGGATTGGGCATTGGTTCCTTCCGGAGTGTCGTGGCTGAGCAGATGATCACTGTTTCAATAGAAATCGTCAGACAGATGTGTTTCTTGTTGTAAACAGGGCGGTCAAAAGTAAAACATTTCCTGATAAATTGAACTTTCTCAGGCCAAGGCCCCGTCATCTATAAATGTCCTCCCATCACTGTCTTAAGATACGGATAATTAAACCATTGATATCACACATTCAAGCTTTGACTGAAAATCTATAGGCATTCAAAATAGCAGATTACTGGCCAAATAGGCTTCCACCTTCTCTCTCTCTCTCTCTCTCTCTCTCTCTCTCTCTCTCTCTCTCTCTCTCTCTCTCTCTCTCTCTCTCTCCTTTGCTGTGTCATTTCCTCCTGCATTTTTTCTCATCTTTAAGTGCTGTGCATGCATCACCATTCTGCCCCAATTCAACCAGGTCTGGAAATGACGGAGGATTATTAGATTATGAGATTCACCAACCATGGCTTCTTGCACATCTGTTAAGTCGTTTGTTAGAGATTCAGGCTGGGCCAAACCATCAGGCCACCCAGTCGAGCGTGTCACTATACGGAAATGAGTCTGATTGGATTTCCGTTTCAATTCCACCAGGTTTCCACAGGAGCTGAATGCGGGCAAGATCAGCGCTGAGATCACGTGGAACCTCTTTGCCCTGGATATGAAGTATGCAATGGAAGGTCAGTAATGCTGATGATCAGACAATGATCTCTTGCTTGAGGGCATAGAGATAATTTGAAATAGAGATAAAGATAAATTATATAAAATGATTGAGTGTTGGTGAAGAATAATAGGTTACACTTTATAACAAGGTACACAACATCCTGAGTAGTTACCACTGAATGAGCAACTACTTGTTAGCTATTCACTAAATTAGCAGTTAGGTATAATTTGTTTCTCTATACTTCCTGTGTAACTACTCGGTAATAAGTGTTACTGTGTTATACCTCTTTGTATCTGAGTGCTGTTTATTTGGCTGGTGTCACAGTGTTGTTTATCAGCTCTGTCTGGCTGTGGTCAGCTCTACTGCCTATCTAGATTACACTTGCCTGATTTCACTCAGTTGATCATTATAGAGAAACTGGAACTTCTTTTAATCCAGATAAACAATTGACCAATGGCATAATCATGGTGTGTTTGCGTGTGTGTGTTCCTGTATTGTGGTACCTATGTGGTCCAATTGTTTTCACAAGCAATATTGGATGAGAGGACAACCTCTAAAGTATAGACAGTTTACATATTATTTATGAGACATTTATGATTTAAAGTGATTTACAATTCAGTATTTGAGTTACGGCATGTAGGGATGAAAGCAGAAATGTGTGTCTCAAACTTAAACCCATGACTAGTGGGCAGCTTTTTGAACCATTACCTTCAGTAGGCAGTCATAGGTAGGTAGTAATGAGTCAAACAGTTTGTTAAATCTTATCCCCAAAACTGACCATAATTGTGGATATACAGCAGCCCTTACGAACTGGTTGCACTACTATTTTTTGGTGTGGCCTAATAAACACAGTATTGAACTGATTATATTACACTGTATAATCAATCAACTTCTTCCACTTCATCACTAATTACTCAAGAGTGTAAATTCGTCATTCCATAGCAGCCATTTTGTGCCTATGCAGTAAAAATGTAATTCACATTTAGTATTCTTGTTATCTTCAATAGTTTAGTATATACTTTGTCAATGCGAGTAAGACTTTTTCCAAAGACAGCAGAGACTCACAGAGATCAAGCAATAAATCTCAGATCTGCTCTGCTGGCAGGAAGACAGATGTGCCTTGTTTTAACGTGGGTTTTGACTTCAATCCCCACCCGCTCTCTCTCCAGCTCACCCCCCAAAAGGCAGCAAATGCCTCCTGGAGGTTATTGCGCTAGCTCTTTTTCAGGTTTGAGGCTTCTGGATCAAATCCCCAGGATATCAGGATATGTGATGGGGAGGCAGAATGCAGAAGGAAGTTGTGAATGAATGTTAAAATGGCTGTGTGTGCGTGTGTGTGTGTGTTTGCACTTAAGGACTCAGCAGGGTATCACCCTGGGTTATGACTTTGTGTGAATCTTTGCTCTGAAGTTGTACTTAGCTAAAGTTTGCCACAATCATGTCTTTTAAAAGCTATGAGGCGTTTTACGCTTCATTACCCAGAAATCATGCAATATGACATTAGTACACAGCACACACTATGCTCATCATGGTTATCAAATTCTTCTCGCTTTTGTGATCAATTTATGTCAAAGTCAGACTTTCTCTGTTTGTTTGCTGCTGTGTAGGACATGATTTTGCATTTGACTTGGGTGGAGAAGATTACCATTCCCAACACCATTTTGGAAATTAGAGCAAATTTATTGCACCTCATATAAGGGATTATATGGTATCAGCCATAGCCCCACTATAACATTTAGGTTGATGCAACAGTGTCTTTTTATACATAAGTTTGCCTGCTCCAAGTTGAACCTGTGAACCACTTCTATGTTAAACTAGGCATGATATTTGCTACTTTAATGATGACAGAAGAGGTAGAGAGGGAGAGGTAAGAGAGCTGGGATCTGATTGAGATCAAAGTTTGGGAATACGCTTTAGATTATGTGTAGGAGAAAAGGCAGAGAAGCACCAAAAGAGCTTATTGGTGATTTATCCTCATCTACACAGCACATACCCGCTGCTTTCTCCATGCTCAGCTATCTTGAGTTGCTATGGCAACCAGGTGCCAAATGAAGGCTCTGCAAACCTATATGCACACACGTGCATAAAGGAAGCATATACAGTAGATTCTGTGCATACAATATTATGTTATATATGAGATGGTTTTACATGTGATCTGCTTTTTGGATCCAGAATATGTATGGACTATATGCATATGAATGTTCCCATGCATCAGATTTTAATGATACATTCGTAGATTCATAGGTGTGTCTGCACAGGTGGAACTGTATTTCTGTGGTGACATAATGAGCAGCTATAAAGCAGCAAGAAGATGTCTGGATTATGTAAACCGAGATTGACATTAAATCACTAATCCTAACCTTCACAATTCCATTTGAATAATTCACAATCTTCTTTTCCTTTCGGCTGTTCACACTCTAACATACTTCTCTGCCACTCCAGACTTCCTCATACAATACCACAGCTCCTCTCTCGGCACCCTGTCATACACTTTCTCTAAATCTACGAAGACACAATGCAACTCCCTATGACCTTCTCTGTACTTCTCCATCAGCATCCTCAAAGCAAATACTGCATCTGTTGTACTCTTTCTAGGCATGAAACCATATTGTTGCTCACAAATGCTCACCTCTGCCCTTAGCCTAGCTTCCACTACTCTTTCCCACAACTTCATTGTATGGCTCATCAGCTTTATTCCTCTGTAGTTGCCACAGCTCTGCACATCTCCCTTGTTCTTAAAAATTGGCACCAGTACACTTCTCCTCCATTCCTCGGGCATCCTCTCACTCTCCAAGATCTTGTTAAACAAACTAGTCAGAAACTCTACTGCCACCTCTCCTAGACACTTCCATACCTCCATACCTCATCAGGACCAACTGCCTTTCCACGCTTCATCCTCTTCAAAGTCCTCCTCACTTCACTCCTGCTAATCTTGCTACTTCCTGCTCCACACCAGTCACTTCTTCTACTCTTCGTTCCCTTTCATTTTCCTCATTCATCAACTCTTCAAAGTACTCCTTCCATCTTCCCATCACACTCCTGGCACCTGTCAATACATTTTCATCCTTATCTTTAATCACCCTAACCTGCTGCACATCCTTCCCATCTCTATCTCTTTGTCTGGCCAACCTGTACAAATCCACCTCTCCCTCTTTAGTGCCCAACCTAGCATACAAGTCCTCATATGCTCTTTGTTTGGCCTTTGCCACCTCTACCTTCACCTTACGCTGCATCTCCCTGTACTCCTGTCTACTCTCTTCAGTCCTCTCAGTGTCCCACTTCTTCTTAGCTAACCTCTTTCTCTGTATACACTCCTGCACTTCCTCGTTCCACCACCAAGTCTCCTTGTCCGCTTTCCTCTTTCCAGATGACACACCGAGTACCCTCCTACCTGTCTCCCTGATCACAGTAGCTGTAGTGGTCCAGTCATCTGAGAGCACTTCTTGACCACCCAGAGTCTGTCTCAGCTCCTCCCTGAAGACTACACGACATTCTTCCTTTTTCAACTTCCACCACTTAGTCCTCTGCTCTGCCTTTGTCCTCTTGATCTTCCTCACCACCAGAGACATTTTACACACTACCATCCTGTGTTGTCTAGCTACACTCTCCCCTACCACTACTTTACAGTCACTGGTCTCTTTCAGATTACAACGTCTACACAAGATGTAGTCCACCTGAGTGCTTCTACCTCCGCTCTTATATGTCACCCTATGTTCCTGCCTCTTCTGGAAGAAAGTGTTCACTACAGCCATTTCCATCCTCTTTGCAAAGTCTACCACCATCTGTCCTTCTGCGTTCCTGTCCTGAAGACCAAACCTGCCCATCACATTCTCATCACCTCTGTTCCCCTCACCTACATGCCCATTGAAATCTGCACCAATCACCACTCTCTCACCTCTGGGGATGCTCTGCATCACATCATCTAACTCACTCCAGAATTTCTCCTTCTCTTCTAACTCACATCCTACCTGTGGGGCATAACCACTCACAACATTGAACATCACCCCTTCAATTTCCAGCTTCAGACTCATCAACCTGTCTGATACTCTTTTCACCTCTAGAACATTCCTCACAAACTCCTCTTTCAGGATAACTCCTACTCCGTTTCTCTTCCTATCTGACCCATGGTAGAACAACTTGAACCCTGCTCCTAAGCTTCTAGCCTTGCTACCTTTCTACCTGGTCTCCTGGACACACAGTATGTCCACCTTCCTTCTCTGCATCATGTCAATCAACTCTCTAGCCTTCCCTGTCATAGTCCCAACATTCAAAGTCCCTACTGTCAGTCCTACATTCTTAGCTTTCCTCTCTGCCTATGAACACACCTTCCTCCTCTCCTTCTTCGTCTTTGACCAACAGTAGTCCAATTTCCACCGGTACCCTGCAGGTCAACAGCACCGGTGGTGGTCGTTTATAACCCGGGCCCCGACCAATCCGGTATGGAAGCCATTTTCACGATTCGGATTTTTAATTTGGCATGTGTTTTACGTCTGATGCCCTTCCTGACACAACCCTCTGCATTTATCCAGACTTGGGACTGGCACAAGAAGACACTGGCTTGTGCCCCCTTGCGGTTGCATTATTTGAATAATTCACAATATGCTTGTAAAATTAACTGTGATAACTTGGTGTAGTATTTACTGAAAACATAGGAGGCAGCAGTCAAGACTATCAGTAGCCTCCATCTCGCACTAGTGGTATGTATTTTCACTCTCATTGCCTTCTGTCATAAATATGATGTTGTTGCTTCTCCTTCCATCTCCTTCCTTTGCCCTAAAGAGAAAAAAGTATTTTGAAAATGATTCTTCCATCAACCTTGTTTCATCATCTGACAATGCAATACTCTCTGAAACTGTGTCTCTGTTTTTACTGAAAGAATAGTGGCCTCTATACTGTATGTGTTGTGTTGTAACACACACCAGCAGATTTTGCACAACATCCAACTCACTGACATACTGTAAATTAAGTGTAGAGGACTGTAGGTTTGACAAATTAGAACAGTCCAAAGTGCTCTGATCACAACAAAAATAAAGGGAATACCAACAAATGATGTGTTGTTTTTTTGCTGCTAAATAAATACAGAATGGTGTGTCATCAGCATAAAGGTACATATTGCCATCAATTAGAGGTCAAATTAATGGATTTTTTTTGACATAATCAACAAAAGTTGTCATAAAGGTAACCCTTAGGGGACGCTTTTATTTGTTTCAGGAGCAAAGATTGAACACTACGTACTCGTGCACGTTTGTTCTGGGAGCTAAGAAACCACTGACAGACAACTGGTACCTAAACAAAAGCGGCTCTACAGGTTTATTATTTTCAAATGATAACAAGGCTTTTGCTAAAGAGTACAGTTTCATGACAGTACAGTAACTATTTAGATAATTAGTCTTTTCACAAGGATAATATACACACATAAGTAGATCAATAAAGAGATAGAGAGAGACAGAGAGAGCAATTGTGGCTCTGTGTGTATGTGTGAATATCTGAGTCAGGACAGCTGGGCATGTGACCACCTAGGGCGTTACTGACTGCTGTCACAGCAGGTTTGGGCAGTGTGTGTGTTTGTGTGTGTGTGTGTCTGAGTTGCCAGAGGGTGTTCGTGTTACAAAAGGAAACAAGAATCACGGATGCACTCAGTCACATATACCCTCTTCCTCGCTCCTTGAGCCTGAACCCTCTTCCCCTGCTTTGCCTCCTCTTGCTTCATCTTGTCAGTACATCACTGCCTGCCCACAGTGACACGTGCCAGGAGGAGGACATGACTGTCATGTTCCTCAAAGGATCGCTTTGTATGAATTATCGCTCATTTCTTGTTGGTACTACTGGCTGCCGGAGTTCTAGGTTTGGTTTGGTAGAGACAGGCTAGTAGTTAAATGAAGGAGAGTTTGACAGCTCATAAACCAAGTAACGGTGTGGTGTAAACATGCACATTGTAAACCACATTATGTGTTTTACTGTATAGATTGTCAGACCACATAAAAAACAGATGGTGCCAGTTGCAACTTGGAAAGCAGAGTCCACTTTTATTGATTGATCCTGTGTATTGCTAAGCAAGTATGTATGGTTGCAGGATAGCATGTCCATCTTTAGAATGCTTTCGTGTATGATACGCTAACATTAATATCTGACTATCCTGTCCACTAAACGTTAACATAGTGCCTCATAATACATTGCTTCTGTGTAACCAGTGTGGCTACATATCACTTTTTTCAAGTGGATGGTGTCAATGTGAATCACATTATGTATTATCAAAAACCATTTTACTGTTGAAAATGTACCTCATGGCTTAATGGACCAGCTAAAATTTTATCCTGCTTGTGGTGTATGCGACATTCGCTGCCACTAAATGTTGCACTGGAGCACCAGCATCTCAAACCAAAACAAATGGGTGTTACTGCCCACCAGACTCTGAAAAACTCCGGAAACACCACTCCGAAAAAACATCATTTTACCTCACAGATCATCGTAAAACACACTTCATTCCAACTGGACAGAAACAAAATAAATCTCACCAACACCAGTCTTTCCACTGTTCCAACAATCACCGACTTTGGTCCAAATAAATCCTTTATTCACCGCATTAGATGAAAAAAGAACCAGCTATTATATCCCTCACCTCAAAGTCAACAGTTTCACTGGGAGGAACTAACATGCACGTGCGGCCGGACTGGCTACCAAAACGGATTGCAACACATATAGAGGGAGTGTGACGTCATTCTCTGCTCAAACCACAGGGGATTTAATTAATTATTATTATTAACGGCTTTCTACAAATATAAATCCCAAAACAATCATTCAGATGCACATCGATTGCTTTGCTTGGGTCATCTTTGATTCAATGTTTTGAATAGAGTTTTTTTTTCTTTAATTCCTTACTGTGACATTTCCTGTCTCCCCTATCATGCTGTCAAACACCCTCATGCTCCTGCATGCTGTGCACACACGCATCCTGCCGTATGTTTGTGCATATTCCTTCATTTGTGCATGTACTGTTTGCTTTTACATAATGAATGACAATAATGAGGTGGTAGGAGAAGGTATACTGAGCCAGTCTAGGTTGCTGCCTGTCTTTCTCATTCAGACAAATCAAGTAACTCAGAGTGACCTGTTTACATAAGAAGGCACACAGAACTGGCAGGGCGGCTGACAGAGACACCCTGAAGGAGGCGGGCCAGAATGTCCTGCTTTGTTGGTCTGTGTTTCTCCATTTGTGTCTGTGCGTGCAGGCATGTTTGTCTGTACATTTGTGCAAGCGTTCAGTTGTGCTTGTAAGTAAGAAAAAATGAATGAGGATAAAAGAGGAATCTGTGTGTTGTAGGTGTGTCGTGTGTGTGCATTACTTAATGAAGTCTTTGATACATCCTCTGCTTCCCGCTCCGAGGCCTTTGGTGCCAGTGCTGGTGCAGAAATGGATGCTGCTAATTTTAGCATCTCTGTGTGAATCTCTGAATGTGTGAGAGGGAGAGAGAGTGACAGAGAGAGGTAGGAGGGAAGACAAAAAAGAGAGAGGATAAAATAAGAAACAAGAGAAAAGGAGAAGGAGGATATGAGAGAGTGAATGACTATGGCTGTAGCTGAAATCACTCTCATTCACTATTACCTACATAGTAAACACCAAAGGGGTTGTCTGTAGTTGTAAATTGAGTTTTCAGACACTTCAATCATCATTTTTGGTGACCGCTGACAGACAGGGTCACCTCAAAATGATGGGTGGAGGGTATCACTAGCTGATGAAAATAGGTGGAGATCCCCTTTTTCACCTTAATCAAAATTGTTAATATCAATATCTTTGCTGTGTTTTTCACAGAATACGTCTGTGATGAAGTTCTACAGTACATGCTGTATATCCACTGTAAAGCTGTTTAATGGCTGTGGTCTCTGGAGCATGTCAATAAAGATCCAGTGCTCCAGCAACCCATTAACTCATCTTCAGCCTGTTGGAACAGCTTCACTCCATAGAATATTTTAATTGAATTTCAATTAATGTACCACTTCAAGGGGGGTTTTGTTTCCACCAAAAGACGTTTACAGGGCTGGGGCATGGCTAAAGGTAGGGTGTTGTCCTCCAGTGCGATTTTAATAAACTACTCTGTTCTCCAACTGTTAAGTCTCTAATGCCTTTTTGCAGTTTTCAGCAGAGCACTGCACATTCACTTCTGATCTCTCTGTGCTTCAGCTAACAGCATATGGCTTTTTATATTGATAGAGTTTATAAAGCACTGAGTGAGCCTTGCAGGTGGTGCATTTATTTCATATATGCAGATGTCATAAATGCTTAATAAATTCAATAAATTTGACCAGTCCTGTTAAAGAGGATAATCTTCTGGTGTAAAAGATTTTTTGCAATTTTCATCTGTTGGAAATTATGACATTCTGTGCTGCATTCTTGTGGGTTTAAAATACTGTTAATGCACAGATCCACCTTTAAAGAAATGCTTGTACAATATGTTATTTTAGTGTCTTTGTTTCCATGAAGTTGATGAAAATAAATATTGATTATAAATGGATGTACAGATTTAAAATTAGAGTGTAATTTTGTAAATTACACTGCAATGGTGATTCACTATACTGAACCAGTTTGGCTGTGTTAATGCATTATATGTTTGAGTAACATCAACAGGAGTTAGTGTCTCTGTGGGCTCTGGTGTTATAGCAGAGCTGTGTCAGTAGGCCCCTGTGATACAGCTTAGGAGGCCCTTTGACAGAACTGGGTTAGAAGCCAAGATGAAGGAATTATGTCACAGAGAGAACTATACTGGCCTTGGCTGCCATTCTGGTCCTCCAGCCTTTTGTTTCGAGCAAATCTGTCTAACCACACGCTCCTATAGATATACTCACTGAATGGTAATTAGAGGATGGAAATGCTGTGGTGAACCGCTGCAGTTCATCTTAATATCCACGGCATTTAAATCAATGAGGCAAAGAGTGAGTGAGTTTCCTGTGAGTTTGTCTGTCCCTGTGGGCCGAGTCAGACAAGATGACATCCTCACCAGGGACCTTGAGCCTACTCCTCCCTCAGGACAGCCCACACTGTTTACAACCAGCAGGGTACAAAGACACACACATATACAACGGCGTATACATGCACAGACATGCACACACAGATATTAGGGACTTAGTTTAACAGCCTGATTGCAATACTATATCATATGCTTTCAGACAATGAGAGCGCATTTAAGCACAATTGATACTTTTGTTTATATATGTTTATATATATTAGCAAAAGCGCAGATGAAGTGGAATATAAATAGGATGGGTGTAGAGATTAATCATTATCTTCTCATCCAGTCATATTATCTATTGAATAGCTGTGCCAATCACTATGGCCTGTAATGAAGATGTCTCACTTAATGAAAAAGAGAGATCACACTGGCTTCTCCAGGCGTGCTATTGTTGTCCAGGAAGTGGAGAGTGGCAAGGTGTGAATGTATGGTACAACAAGACATTTGCATGATTGCATGAACAGAAAATTAACCATTACAATGCAGTCTGGAAGACGGGCAGTGTTGAAGAAATAAAAAAAGATGAAGCACAAGTTGTCCCCTCATCACTATCTAATTTTACTAAACCAATTACAGTCATCATATCCGGTAGCCAGGTATTTCTGGCTGAAAATATATAGAGATGATAATAGGAAAGGGCGGTGAGGGAGTTCAGTGACGTAAAGAGAGGAGTGATTTTTCATGGTAGTGTGTGAACTGTGTGTGTCCAATGCATCCAGGATGTTACTGGCACCTTTGTCTATGGTTTGCCACACATAAAACCAAGAAAACACTGGGTTATAACTGGCCGGTTTGATGCGCAAAGACCAGCATAGTTACTTTGTGGCAGCATGCTGTTGGTCTTGTGCATCACTTTCTTAAAAGTGGAAAGTGTAGATGGAGCACATATCTGGCATGCCTCCTCAGTCAAATGAATTGGTTTTCATACAATCTACAAGCAGTTTTGGATGATAAACAATCATTAATCTTTTGCTCATTACAGACTCAGCCTTACTGGCATTCCTGCTATAAAGTAAATGTGCCTTTTTGTATGTCAAAACATGTAAACTAGTTGAAGAATGTGTAATCAAAGTCTTCTAAACATATTCCACATATTAACATTGCAGTAAATATAGACCTTGTCCTTAGACATTTATTCTCAGTACAAAGTCAAAGATCCAGTTGGCACCAAAATTCAAACACCTCATTCTGTGTTACCTTATTTGCATGCAACTACTGTATTGCTGTGTCTCTCTTCTAGCCTTTGCATCATTCAAAGTGTGCACGGCACAAAAATGCCACACGAATGGAAAAAGCATGTTTCATTGTAGCGCTACTTGCTGAAGTAGCTTTCAGCTGTTAGCTTTCTTTGTGATGTTACAGCCTGCACATATACAGTATGTTAAATGCTTTTTTTTAATGTGTCAATCCATGTGGCACCACAAGGAGTCCCCAGGAGGCTGGATTTGCAGAGACAGCATAAATAAATAAGAATTGACTTACCTTCCAAAGTGACAGATTGTCCATTTGAAAAAATCTAATACCTGAGCATTACAAAATAATTAATCATATTGAATTTAACAGCCTGTAATAACATTTTTGATAAGGCCTTGACTGTGTTTGAAAACACAAGAAATGTCTGTCGCCTCCAACATTTTTAGCAGAAATTCTTAGATATAAAAACTATCTTCTGAAAAAAACAGATGACTCATTCTGAAGTCAGGCAGCTTTTGTATGTTTTATTGCAGTATTTTTTAAAACACTGCCCCCTGCGATCTAATTTTCCCCAGATTCTCTCCTCTATTCAAACAATCACATTGGGCCCAGTGAATGGAAAATTATATTCTTTTGCTTTCATTCAGAGTGTGCAAAGAAGCGCATTCTGTGCTTCCATTTTCTAGAGACAGGATATGAGCTTTATGACTCCCAAACTGAAGAGTTTTGAAAGATGAAAGCTTTTCAAGAACTTAATGCCCTTTTAACCTCTGGCAGATATTTTTGTCTTCATATCACAGATGTTGAAGCTTGAAAGAAAAATGTTATTGCAGAATATTTGGCTGGCACAATGAACCATTCCATTCGTTAAATGAAATGCAGTTACACGTGATACAGACCTTTTGTGTGTTAGAATACATTTGTCTTTAATAGCCAATGCATCAGTATGATGATCTTAAACAATGGTGCATACTCCTCATGCTGAAATTTGGTATGAATATTGAAGTTCCTCTAAGGATGTATCCTAATATCTTTGGTGACCCTGACCTTTACTCTAGTGTCACCATCAGGCCACTTGTAGACAAGAAATACAAACATGTAACGGGCAGATCTTTACTAACATGGAACATTCATGATCTCCAGAGGATGTACAATTCCACTTTGCATGAGCTCTCTAAAGCCACTGTCAGAACAAACTTTATACTTTTAGCTCCACTACAAGTACGGATCTAAGAATTACAAAGTTGTCAGTACAGTAAGTTGTTGTTACTGTAACATACAAAAAGCATAAAAAGTGTACAGCACATCAATCAAAGCTTAAGACCTCTCAGACTTCTTTCATGCTGTATGTACTTAGCCTTGTTACAGTAAATTAATCTCCTTTCATAGATTTTATGTCTAGCACAATATCTGTAGAAAAACAAAACTGTTGACTTTTTCCTTAAAGGTGGGGTATGCGATTCTAATCCAATACAAGTCTTTTTGTCAAATTCAGTGAATATCTCCTCACGGTCCGCTAGCTGTCCGTTCAGTGTGTGTACACAGCCCTGGCTCTGTAAATGGGAAATAAACAAAGTGGCTTAGACTGGGCCACACAACACTATTCCAGCCATGATTTTTGTGTCAGGTAACGTTAAATTATTTGCCCACGGACATTGTCAGCTTACTTTCTAGTTTGCCAAGATATGCTATTGTTGTGATGTTAGCTTTAATAGCAGGAGAATTGTCAGTATCGCTGTCTGGAGTAGGTTTGCTGGCTCTGGGAAACTGTCTCGTCCTCTCTTGCTGTTAGCTTCGCAGCAGCAACTGTAGCGGCACTTTGCTAACCCACAACCTAGCTAACGTTAGTTACATTACTTGCTGTGTTGTTGTTCGCTCTATGTAATGGTATCTGTCATGGTATTGGATTTCTCCAGAAGCAGATGCACCAAACTTGTTCTTCTTACTTATGTGCATATCTCATTGATATTTGTAATTAAAGATGGGGTTTATGTGAGTCATTGAAACCTTCTAGTCAAGCAGTAATGTATTATTTTAGCAAACGGCAACAAATTCCTATTTTGAGCTGTAAAAACTTATTACATTGAGTATGTTCAGGTATATATACAGTACATGTGTTTGAGTGGATGTAATGTAGAAACACACACACACACATACACCCTGCAAACACTCACACCATAACAAGGTAGCAGAACCTGGCTGGCAGCACCAACAAAACACCTGCTGACCTCTACTTTTCTGTCTCCCAACTGACCTCCATCTGCTTCCTTTAGGTGATTGTGAGTGTGACAGTGAGGGTGTGCGTGTGCAGTCAGAGCTTAGGGCAGAAAGGTTGACAAACTGTGATTGTGTGTGTATGTGTGTGCATGTGTGTGTCTATCCTGTATGTGTATAAGCTGCCTTGCAGTGCCAGCTCAGTTATCACTGCCACAGTGCATCCCTCTGTTCAGATATTACGCAGCCTCTGCGGCAGAATAACTGCAGGTCTTCTCTAGTAAAACAACCTCAACTCAATATTCACACTGTTTAAGCTACCTGCTCCTTCTGTGAGACAGACTGACCAGGTGAATCCAGGTGAAACCTTAAATCCCTCTGCAATTTCAGCCATCACAACTATTTCGGCCATGAAGGTTAGGTTTAGATGAAAGCAGTGATCCCTACCATTTTCCAGTGTTCGGCTCCAAAAGAAAATAACTGTAAGGTTCCGGGATCATTGTGGCTTTTCATATCAGTTATCGGCAGGATTTTGCAAAACCTTAAACAGTCCCCTTGTGTGGCTCCTGGGATTTGTGAAAAGATGTTAAAATCTATATGTGCAAGTTGAACAAACTCCACCTAAGGCATTCGCTATATGAGTGGAGAAAATGACTTGAATAGATAGGCATGCTGGCCAGCACAAAAAAATGGTACCTGACTTGTCAGTCAGTGTTGCCAGTTCTGTGATTTTCTGCTAATCAGGGTTCTGTTTCTGACACTCCTACCTACAGTATGCGTTAAGCCATGGTGGCTATGGCAACTATCCACTTTTTCTCATACAGTATTTATCTTCACACCCACTGTTTCTGTTACACTGAAAAGTAACACAGGTCTATGCATCAGAGACATTTTCTCAGGAGATATCAACACTGTCAAACCTTTCAATGAAATGTGGTAAAGCACTATTGTGTTCCATCTGGTTATGCAGTCCCTCAAATGAGTAATGCTTAAGCCTTGAGACACTGATATTTATACACAACTACATTGTTTTTACTATAACACTCATTTTAAGTTGATCCTAATTCTAAAGTTACACCTAACACAAATGTGTGTGTGCACATACATTCACACACAAACAGGACAGCCTGCCCTTGTCATTTTAATGAAGATTTTTGTTAAGTGCAGTCTAACCTCAGTTTCAAAAGCAGGTTTGAAATGAGCAGCAGTAACTAATATAACAGACCAACTTGAGTGGAGTATCTTCTCCATTCTAAGGAGTGAAATATTGCATTGTGTATTTGAATACATTATATATATGTCATTTACACATACATAAATATTTTCCTCGGAGCTTAGAGAGGAGTGTAGGCTGGCAGGCATTCATCAGAGTAAGCACCCAGGCTTATTAGTATTAAGGCACGACAGTCAGGGAGCAATGTGTGGATTTAAACATGTCTTTGATGTGGCGTGAATGTACAGTATGTATCTTGTATCTTCAAAAGAGTGTGTGAATATGTTTGTCTTTGTTTCTGCTTTACCATTTAGAAGCACCTGCTGTAAAATTAAAAAGAAATCTATCACACTCCTTTAAATTCCCTGATTCTTTAGCCTTGTGTAAGACCTGGTCTCTTGTGTCCAGATATAGCCGAATCCTGTCTCAATATAGCTGAGATGGGCTGGAGTTCACACCTGGCATTAGAATATGTCTCAAATGTGTCTCAAATAACCATTTATGATCAGATGTAGCTTCACCACACCCCACATTTTATTTGTGGAAAACTGTAACAGCAGCAAAAACAAAAATAGATATCTGCACCATAGAGAAAGGGATTGTATGGCTATTTGCATACTGAATAAAAACTACACCCAAAAAAAACTCCAAATGAGAAAGA
Organism: Siniperca chuatsi; assembly: GCF_020085105.1. Taxonomy (NCBI): domain Eukaryota; kingdom Metazoa; phylum Chordata; class Actinopteri; order Centrarchiformes; family Sinipercidae; genus Siniperca; species Siniperca chuatsi. The sequence goes on from NC_058042.1 coordinate 24,734,888, forward strand.
AAAGGTTGGACATAAAAGTGAAACTAGACAATGAAGAGTCACAGAGAGCGGCTAAGAGAGAAAGACTGAAAGATACACACAGGAAGGGGTGGCGTGAGACAGGGAGAGGGAGAGCATGGTGACTTGCCTCGGGTAACGGCCGACTTTTGGAGGTTTGTCATGCAATACACATACAGCATTTCTAGTACTAGGTGATTGTTCATTGCAGTTTAGGATGCCTTTTGTTCACACAACACTGTAATGTTATCAAATGTGGACTGACAATGTGGACTGTGACACGAGAGAGAGAGAGTGTTATTGGCTTTATGCCATTAAAGCCTTTGGTTAAGGTCAGGGGCAGACTGTGGTCATGGTTCAGTGAGCCCACTGTTTACTGTTAGTAGGAGATGGGATGCACCGTCTCCAGTGTCTAAGTCAGACAGGCTGTCAGCCCAACCACCCGCCGCCTTCCACCATTGCTCCTGACAGACAACAGTCATTATTTGCACGGCCACACGAGGGCGCTTGCTAGGAAACAAGAAAGGTCATTGTAATCGTTTGAACGAAACACCAATGCTGTTATATTTGGCCATGCTAGCAGCATGGCTCAATGGATGGCAATGTCAATCGCTCCACCGCTTTGGACCAGACCGAAATACATATACAAGTATTGGATGGATTGCCATGATACAGAGAAAAGAAGAAAAATAAATTTTTTGCTCAACTGTACTGTGTTTAGTGCTAATTGGCAAATGTTAGCATTCTAGGACGCTAAACTAAGCACTAGCTCCACCTGCTAAACATCAGCATGTTAGGATTGTCATTGTGAGCATGTAAGCATGTGGACTGTGCCTAAGTATAGCCTCACAGAGATGCTAGCAGCTTACAGAGCCTTTGCTCTTCTCTTTTGTTAGGGTTTAATCTCTTTCGCATGCAATGTTGACTAGCTCACTCGTCATCTATATTCTGTTTTATTCTGTGTTGCAATGATGGTTTCCTCTATTTTTTTTTTAATGATACAAAAAATTATCATGCTCCCATGATCCTCTATGCTGCCATGATGTTTCCTCATCGCCTCTGTTTCTTTTCCTTCTTCTTAGTGTCATTGTCTCATCTGCAGGAATGTAGTGAAGGCAATTTAGTTTACCCACCACTGCAGAATAGTTTTCTTCTTATTGGTCTTTTCTCTTTTGTCTCATATTGCGCTTTTCCTATAGAGCAGGTCTAGATCTGCTCTATAGGAAAAGCACAATGAGATAACTTCTGTTATGAATTGGCGCTATATAAATAAAATTGAATTGAATTGAACATCCAACTTCATTGGTTTCCTTTCTTTTCCCGCATCTCTTTTTTTCCTTGCGCCATCACCATCCATGTCTCCTCCAGACGATCCCATGGAAATGTTTAATTGTTCTGAAATGTCTACAGTGAGCTGGACTAAATGAATCAGCAGCCATGTCAGCTGACAGTCTAATCCATTTTTTCCTCAGTTTGTTTGCAGTTATTCAAGGGCTTTCTTTCTTTTGAAGGGAGCTGGACACATTCATAGGCTGGGTTTTATTTTCTTATTCTTTGATAGCTCAAGGCTGTACATAATTTAGCCTGTTAAGATGTCAGATTAAGAGCTACCACTGCTTTTTTATGCTTAAGATATTTGCACATTTCTATTAGTGTGTGAGAGTACGTGTCTGTACGTGTGCTTATGAGTTTTTTGGAGGAAGAAGCAGTTCAAAGAAACTGAGGTGCTGTTTTTTGTCCAGAGCATGTGCAACACATTTACTATATTATAGACTGAAAATTGATATTGCCGTGCTGCCCTACAATTTAACATGCTCTCTGGTCAGTCTAGAGGGGTTCCTATGTGTGAGAAGTATTACAAAACAAAGTTTCTCTGTTTAAAAATTGTGACTGTGATATACTGTATATGCTAACATGTGTGCTTCTCATGTTTTAATCTGCATTACAGAACATGACAAACACCGCCTATGCAAAAGTACTGAATACATGAATCTTCACTTCAAAGTCAAATGGTTCCATAATGAGTATGTCCGTGACTTGCCGGCCTTCAAGGGTGTTTCGCCTGAGTATTCTCTGTAAGTGTCCTCTCATTTTTACACTCACATGTACATGCAGAGATGCACAAACATGCATACACACAAACATTACTGTAGGAACAAAAGGATGCAGATACACTGTTAAGGGAAATTGCAGGAAATATTAAATAAATATATATGTGTTGAAATTGTACATAGTAGAATGTGATTACTAATGCATAATAGAACATGACAGGCTGCTTGTAACATCCAAGTTAAAACAAACAGGGCTACAGGAATCTAAGAGGAAACGATTGACTGACTCAGAGTTGAGAGAAATGCCAAGTCAAATTGTTCAATTGCTTTACAATGAAATGTTATTGCCTTTTGAACAAATTAAGAAAAGTACAGATAATTTGTTTGCTTTCACCCAAGTGTCAACATTACACATTTAAGTGTTAATTTTTGCTGCTAACTATTGCCCATCTTTACCAGATAAGTTAAAGTCAAAGTTTATTATAGCCTGATATCACAAAGTATGTCTCAAGGGGCTGTACATAAACTAAAACAATAATAACAACATTAACAAATATATTAAAATATTTAAAAAAAAGTGAGATAAACTACATATACAACAATATAACAAAAAATATTAAAGATACGAAATTGTTTGTGTTATTGGCAAAGCATTTTTTTTATCTGTACAATAATATACTCAAGTAAATATCATTTACATAAACAGAACCTGAGACAAAAGGAGGGGCCCAAAGACTGAACTCACAGGAACTTCACAGGAAACCTGATGAAGTATTTTTCCATATCAAAACAGTTTATTAATAATTTTATAATCATTTTGAATACATTTTAAATCATATTTCAATACCACATAAACCATAAGGAGAAATATTCTGTAATGGTTAACAATGTGAGTGTAATACATGTCAGACTATGAATTATTGTAGCTCAGATGTGTTTCTGGTTAATCTGTAAAATTGTCATGCTCGGGCAGTTTATTTCAACAAGCCTTTAAACCAGCTGATCATAAACTGTTTTGGATGAGGAGACAAATTTATAGTCTCTTCTTTTCACGTATGCCTGTTTTCCATTGTGCATGCATAATCATGTGCAGTAAAGGAGGGATAGCTGCAATATAAACACATGTAATGCAGGCAGGGAACGCAGTGCCCTCTCCCATCCAGCCAGTCTATCAGAGTAATGAGTCACCCTCCCCCACTGTCACTCAAACAGCATCTCTAGCAGGATTGATTCTTCCAGAGGCATACACATCATACAAACACACACACACACACACACACACACACACACACACACACACACACACACACACTGTCTCTGTATTCTTTCTCTGTCACCACACCCACCTTATTTATTGGCTTTCCCTCATGTAGCAGTTGCCCTTAGCCAGAGTACAAAGCATTTTTGGGGTGACATCCGTTGCTCTGAGGACAAGCTCAGGCACTATATTAAACAAGGAAATGGCAAAGTTAAACAGAGCATTATTATTCCACTAACAAATGTACTTCCTTACCCGACTCATCCGTCCTGGCCTGTCCTCTGCTGTCCTCTGTCTGAGCCTTGCAGTCTAATCTGTCCATAAACTGAAACTTGATATCAATGCCTGCATGAATTGCAGCCTTGGCAAAAACCACACTTAAATCTGAAGTCTTTTTAGGATACCTTTTTGAGTGTAAAACAATTTTCATTGATCTCACTTAAATACAGTGGTTCCCCTATAATTTTTTAATAACTATTAAGCCTTGGTCTCTGAATTGTTCTCATATAGTAAACCCCGACTCATCTGGTGTTCCAGACAGATGAGATAAACCAAGTGCTAGAAAATACTTCCAACTATGATTTGACCCTTCAATGATAGAAGGCTTTCTCTTTTAGGTGGTTCGAGCCATTTGTCATTCAGTGGCTTGATGAAAATGAGGACGTTGCCATGGATTTCCTCAATGGAGCACTGGAAAGGGACAAGAAAGATGGAGTGAGTATAGCATTGAATTTCTCAGTGTGTAGCTTCATATTTAACCAACCAAGCCACTTAAGAGTGCTTTCTTATTCAAAAGGACAGCCTGCTAAGACTGAATTTACCCCTTCAGGAAGAGGGTGTGGGGGAAAAAGGAAATTTCACACAGTCAAAAACACTCCTCGCCCAGAGACATGACAAGACAAGAATATGAATGAAATTTCAATAAAAAAATTAAAAACAGGAAGCAAAACATGATTTTCAGGGCAGTAAAAGACACAGAGGGATATTAGGTAATAATGAGAGGAAATGTGTATAAGCTTCACAAAACAAGTTTGGCACAGAAATTATTGCAATATATTGATGCACCTTCACATGTTTTTGTATGAATCTGTGTTCATATGTATCTGAATGAAGGGATGCATATTTGTTATGACGCTAATTGCAGCTAAACACAAAAAAACATTGCATAGCACTATACATTTTTTGTGAAGTTAAAATGTTTTGATGTTTTAAACTGAATAGTGAAGCATTTTAACTTTAATTTAATCTACACATTTTGCCCTTTTTAATGTTACTTCTACTGTAAAAACAGGTATAATGTTGTGTAATGTCTTCCGTGCTTTTTCAAGTCAATTACTCAAGTGACATTTCCTCGTGGGCTGGAAGACTACGCATGTTTAACAGAAAGCCTATGTTACAAAATAGGGACCTGAAGTTTAAAATTTATCAGTCTGTGTGCTGTGCATTATGGGAAGTGTAGGATCCAGGTTTTGTTTGGTTTTTTTTTTTTTGGCACTTGACCCATTCTAGGGACTGAAATCCCCAACTTTATGGAAGTGCAAAACTAAATTGCTTGAGTACTCTTTTAAAGGTGACAGTCTGATAATGTAGTCTGTAAAAGTTCATTTTGCTGATAACAGAGCAAAAACCTTTTGGCCTCCTGCTTATTACACAGTAACTTTTTTGTTACCACTGACTGAAAAGTCTTATCCAGGATGTACACTGAACAATGTTAATAGTTAAAACCATGATTCATTTTTACGTTAACACGCATATGATTAAAGATAACCTTTATGCCAATCGTGAATAAATGCAGGATTTCATATGCGTTCAATATATAACTCCACCAGAGTTTTGTAGAGTTTAAGTGTCACGTTATTAGTGTACCTCAGCAGTTGCTGAGCATTCAGGCTTAAAGGGTTAACAGTTCATCTACCTGCTAGTGTCATTGGCAGTGAGTGGTCTAGATTCCTGCTCTGTGAGTGATGTGATTATAGAGTAATTGATAGAATTAATTGAATGTTGTCTTCACTGTCCTAAATAATGTCTCACTACTATGAGGTGCTTAAAGGTCTTAAGATCGGAGATTCTACATCTGTCTCTTTCACTCTTTTCCTTCCCTTCTCGTTTTCCCAACCCCTCCATCATTCTCTCTACTCTCATGTCCCTCTCTCCCCCTCTCTTTCCTGCAACAGTTCCAGCAAACCTCAGAGCACGCCCTCTTTTCCTGTTCGGTGGTTGATGTGTTCACTCAACTTAACCAGAGTTTTGAGATTATCAAGAAGCTGGAGTGTCCAAACCCACAGGCTCTGGCTCACTTCATGTGCCGCTTTGCGAAGGTCAGGCTCTTTGGAATGGTCCCCCATTGAACCCTGAATACTCCTGTGGTAGTAATAACTCACAGTTAAAGAGTTCCCCATTGATCTAAGGAGACTCTAGTATATTTATTCTGTTTGATATTATCTTGTTATTAGGTTGTGACTGCTTTAATTTTTTTTCAGTGAGTCCCAGAAATTAATTAATAGAACAGCAAACAAACTGTAATTATGAAACTGTCTCTCTCCCTCCCTACAGACTATCAACAAAGTTCTTCTGCAATATGCTGCAATCATATCCAAGGACTTTCCTTTGTATTTGACTAAGGAGAATGTGGTAAGTGCCCACTCAAAATCTGCAAGTGTTAATAGCAAAGGTTTAAAAAGAGTTGGGGGTTTTTTGGTCGAAATGCAAATATGGTAAGTGAGATGATGGTGTTTGACTGTCTCTAATAGCGGCTTGCATGGAGACCATGTGGAAAACGTTTCAGATCGCAAACTAGTCTGTTCTACGCTCAGCATAGAACAGAGTAGGTTGAAACGACTCTGTCTTCTGTAATGCACTTAAAGTGTCTCTATTATCAGAGTTGCAATTATTCATCTCACAGCCCTTAGCTGATAGGGAAAAATCATTGGTATTTTCTGGGCTCTCTGTCCATTGTTTAATGTGACGGATGATTAAAAGCAGAGCCTTCTGAGTGGTCTAATTATCCACACTGGATTTTAAAGTTGCAGTGAGCGATAACACAAGAGGTACTAGCGGAAGAGGCAGATGTTTCTTTACAATGTTGACAGGCTCATTACAATTGTCCCAGAGAAAAAAGGAGACAGGACTGAACAGACAGATGATGGAAAAAAGGAAATAAGAGGCAGATGGAGTTGTACAGTGGCAGGATTACATCAAATTAAATGTAATCTCTAATTTGTTACTGTGTGTCTGTCTTTGCCGCCAACAAACTGAAACATATATTAAGAGAGAGCTGTTGTATTGGTTCCCAGTGGTTCCCAACCTGTGTGGCGTCTGACCCCTTCAATCAAATCAATGTCTATGCGTCAAATGCCATAGTGTGGACATGAGTTGTTAAAAGTTTGCTTCTGCTTCTGTTTGGATTTTCAAAAGCCTAAATGGGTAAAAGTATATAATAGTTTACTTAAAAAAGCACAAATTAGACAAATGTTACAATAATAAATGTCATTTTTTGTAAGAGAACATTTCTGTAATCATCTTCACCCTCAGAGTTATCTTGGCAGCCCTTGGGGCATCCCCAGGTTGGGAACCACTGATCTAGAAGACCTGCTTTTGCAAACATAGTGCTGATATGAATACATATAGATAATATTTGCAGACAAACTTGTTAGCTTAGCATCACCCTATTCAAACATCATTACCCCTGTAAAGCAATACACCACCAATAGCTGTCTTTTTTTTCCCTCTTTAGTATTTGCAGTCCTGACTAATATCACAGCAGCCCCTGGCATTTAACTGATAGATGATGATACATCCAATGCGAGTGTTAGTGGACCAAACCTTTTATTCTCTATTTTTCAGTCTCTCTCAAGCTAGAGATGTGTAGCTGAGGGAACTCTCCATTGCTTGTATTGAGCTTTAGATCTAATCACTCCCATACAAATTTGCTCATAAATCTAGTAGAGAGCAAGCCGTTATGTGCTGCCACAGAGACACTATTGGCTCCTTTGTGCCTTGAAAGACACCAATCATCCTTCTCCTGTGGGGCGCAGAATTATCATTTTAGTACTATCCATTACCACTATCATAATTTTGAGGTGTTGTATGTTTGTCAGTTGTTTTTTGGGCAGATAACGTACATAATATGACTGACTGAGCATTCTGAAGAATTATGCACAGTCTCCATAAAAAGCAGTGTGATTAATGTCTGTCATCTGTTAAACTTGTTGTGGAGCTGTGAATCGATAATGCCTGACATATTCAGTGCAGACATTTCTCGCCCTGTTGTATTATGTATTGCGTTTCCCTGCTGACTGTCGATGTCGTGCAGAAACCTTGCATCTTTGTATAGATGATGTGTCAGGAAATCAAAACTGATGGATTTGACTGTTTTTACCCGTTTGATGTTTTGCAGTGTGTTTTCAATTATATGGGCTAGTCTCAAGTTCACAAACTATACTACAATTACAAACTACTACAATGTCAATAGCTGTAAAAAATAAAAATAAAAACTAAAAAAAACAGGAAAATCTAGGTTTATATAGGATGTCAACAACATTAAATATATATTTGTTGTTCTTCTGACACATAGGATTACTATACAAAACAATCTAACTATATTATTTTTTGTACTTTTGCAGCCCTGCATCCTCCTCAACAACATTCAGCAGCTCCGTGTCCAACTGGAGAAGATGTTTGAGTCCATGGGTGGCAAACAGGTCTGAGCCTACCCAAGTGTATCTGCCTGCTATGTCTGTGTCAAGTTTTGAGCCAATTCACTTTCAGAGATTTTCTCTCCTTTTTCTGGTATATAATGTATGAATGTATGAATTATTACAGTGCAATTCTGCATTGATCTGCATCCTCCCACTGGAAGGTCAAACCACAAGGTTAGCTAAAGAACAGCAAATTCAGTGTCTTGCTAAAAGACACTTCAGCAGGGTTGATACCAGTTAAAATCAGGGCTTAAACCGCCATCCTCAGATCAGCACTCTGCTGTGAAATAAATGCTGTGTCATGATTATGTAAATTATCATTTTGATCATGATTTATATGAAGTGAAAGTGAGTTGACCCTAACAGCGTTGTTCTGTAATCCTTCCATCAGTTCTGTACTTAACCATCTAATAGACTAATCTGACATGTAGTTCAGTTTGCTAGTATCACCTTTTCAACTTCTAACTATAAAACAGTTCCTCAATAACTTCCTTTGTGCCCCATCATTATTTCCCCACCTCTAACCCCCCTTGTGTATAACATGTGTTGCCTTTTTTATAAATATTGAGTTAAAACCCTATAAATCTGTGTTGGGTTTGAAGCACCTTTGAATATTTTCCCTCTCAACCTGTCTGTCAGTCTAACCTGAGAAGCAGCAGCCATGGCTTCTTATAACTTACACGCATGTTTCTCTCCAGTATCTAACGCCTGTCTTGCCTTGCGTTTTGTCTCCTGTCGTTGTGTCTCCTGTTTCCCCCCATTTCCTTTCTGTGCTCTCTCTCTCTGTCTCCAGGAGGAGGGGGTTGTGTCCTTCTGTAAGGTGTGTGCAATAGGACTCGTCAACACCCCTTCCCACCATTTACCGAATGATACGAAAAAGCACGCCCCCTCCCCCCGTGCCTCCCGCCACCCCTCACGCTCCTACGCTTCTCACCCCACCCCACCCCCAACCCCTACAGCAGCATGTGCCACAGAGCATACGGAATCTGAATTACCCATCACCCCTCTGGACAGGCTGCTCAAGCTCACCATCCCCGGCGCTTAGGGGATCGTGGCTCAACCCAGCCGATCCCATCTTTATTTTTAGCTTGCTTTTTTTCCTGTCTGCCACTTCCCTATCCATAGCTAATTTAGAAGTGCAATATTTATATTAGTTCGTTGTTCCCCCTTTTTTTCCCTGACGTGAAGAGCAGAGTCAGATGCTCACCAAGTTGCTGGCTGTGGTTTTGATCATCTCTATCCATTCCCCAGGCGGCAGCCACAAAATGCTTCAGACAGGATTTTTCAGACCGTGTTTAATGAGCTTCTCAAAAACGTACAAATCTCTCCAGCTGTGCCCTCGGCTGAGGTGCTGCTACCTCCCCACAGTTAGCAGATCTAGACCTGGATCACTCCCATGCCATTTCTTTACAAGTCTTTACATCCCTTCAGAATGTAAAATTATGGATATTCATTGTTAATGGACAATCAGGTAGTAATTTCTCTTGAATAGTAATTATACAGCCATGGTGTATTTCAGGTGAAAGTTTTCCATTAGTTTCCTCTCTGCACAGTAGCCTATTCATTACAGAATAGTTCCCTATCAGCAATTAACTCCCATAGAGCCAGTGTAATTACCAAGAGCTGTTATCATAGCATTACCAATAACAGAGATTAGCAATAATTTCTTACAGTGTCCACATTTATGGAATCATTATGGACTGATCTCCCCAGATTGGTATTAGGCTTAATCTTGGGTGTCGGCCTGTTTGCTAATATACTTTTCTCACTTTAGAGATGGTGGTTTATTAAACCTTTATTTACTTCGCACTGTTTAGGACAAACTATGTTTCAGAATAACAACCTGCCAGTGAGTAGATATTGTATTGTTGAAACAGGCAATGGGAATCAAAGCTGGGCTGCTGTTGATAGGCTGTCAGCCAGAGGAGAGTTTGTACACTCTGGATGTCCGTCAGTGTCGAGTGAAACTAGCTACCATGGAGGAGCCAGGTGCTCCATAGGTTCCAAAATTGATGTTTCCTTTGCATAAAGTTGAATTCAAATAACAAAAAATGTTGTCAATCGCTTAGTGCAATACATGTTTAAGAATTTCTTGTGGTGTCATTGGTACACATATTGACAACTTAAACTAGTTTCTGACAATGCAGATGGAAAGTGAAAGACATTAGACACCAGATCTATTCATAATACTCAATATACTTGTACATTTATATAAATAACATTCTCAACATTATATCCCATTTCCGACCTAAACCAAGACCTTACCTTTGACCTGACATTTCAGAAGATGAATCTTTGATATAACTACAAAACTGCTTCACTTGGCAAGACAAAGAAATGTATGCGACTACCTTTGAATGGAGGCCTTTGACAGAATTGCAGTCTTCAGGTATACATTTGACTGGAGCATCAGGAACCACACAGAGTGTGAATGGAATTTTTTCCTCTCAGGATGCGACAGGTGCCTCAGTTTATCTAACAGCGGGGTGAATTTCCTGTGCCAGCATTCCCATTAAGACACAGTGTCCTTTAAAAAAAAAAAAACAGAATCTCAATTTCAGAGACTGCCAGGCTACAGATTAGAGGCCCAGTCTAAAACTTTCCCCAGGCCAAGAGGAACTGATAAAAGACCAAGGCCTACAGTATTTTTCTGCTATCACTTGAATAGATGTTATCCGTTACTCAAACAGTAAAATTACGACTCCAACCTCTATGGGCAATTTTCTCTGTGACAGAAAAATCTTGCATGCTGCGATCCTTTCCATTGACGTGACAGCAGTATGAACACATGCGCATGTGAATACACGTGCACACACATATAAATCTATCCCATTCGTGCTGCAGATAGAGGAATGTCTGCAGAATAACAATGTCTATAAAAGGTTTAGTTTACACATCCACTTCCCAGCTGAGCCATCCGCCATTAGAATGTGTGAGATGAGCGGCTCCATGGCTAAGCTTATCGGGTCTAGTGTGACGATCTGTTATGCATGTCTTGCGGTGCCTGGCCTCACACATCCATCTCAGGCACTGAGCCTCAGCGACGTGTGTTCTCCACCCCCATCCAAAACATCAATATTTTGACATTTGTACATGGCGAACATAATTCACAGGTACTGAGACAAACAGTGACACATTTCACTCATACATGCAGTTACTGACACACAAATACACTCACCCACACAGCACAGCACAAATATCCACCCATGCATTTTCTCAGAATATGCTCCAGACCACAGATGAACACAAATATCTGCACAACCATCACATGCACATGCATAAATATGGCGCAGCAGAAACCCAACACATGCCATGCATGGGCACATATATGCTGTGAATCAATTTTGCAAATGTGTTTGTGTGGGCTGGTACTCAAAATTATTCATTGCAATGTCATGTCTGATTTGTCAATATATCGTACTGTAGATATTTAGGCACATAGTACATGGATTTAAGAGGCTTGTAGCAAAGTATAGTTTTATACTGTAGTTTTTATATTTTATATATTAATCTAGATACACTAGCATCTCCTGAATAATAAACACAATTTTGAAAAGTTGCACACTCAAATGAATTTCATAGTGAAACAAACAAATGACTAATATTTTCCCCTGCAGCAACAATTTCCCTCCTGAACATAGAAAGTCAGTCAGCGGTTGTCAGTATCAGAATATATGTAGATACGAGGATTTATATATATATTTGACAGTAAGCTTTATTCCCCTGAGATGTTACAATGTCGAGGCTGCCTGACAGCATACTCTCTCTACTGTAACTTATGTAGTAGTGCACAAAAATCCCTTCCTTCCCTTTTGAGAGACCACTAGCACACCACCAGCGCTCGGAGGTGAGCCGGCCATTTGTATTCAGAACATCGCTCGGCACAGATGGCAGGCAGAATGAGTGGGAGGCCACCAGTGAGGCAGGTTACCTCTCCTCTGTGCCTGTCGTCCCACACCCCCAACACCCCCAGTTGAGGCAGAGATTCAGAGTTCTAGTCAGTGTGGGCTAGTGTATGAAGTGTAATGATGTAGTAACTGTCTGTCTTCCACTGACAGCTGGATGCAGAGGCCAGTGATCTGCTAAAGGAGCTGCAGAATAAGCTCAACACGGTGCTGGATGAGCTCAGCGGAGTGTTTGGCTCCAGGTGAGCATTAGTGTGACTCTACATGTGTGTGTCTGTGTGAGATCATCTTCGTTAAGGTTAACGTCTCCATTCATGTCTTGTTCTGTCAAAGAAATTGTACTACAAGACTGCTTAGTTATTGACAGACATGTACTCAAACTATAATTGACTTGAGCGCTTGCTGTGCACCATGCTTAGTGAGCACAGCAAGTTCCTAAACATTCCAGCTTGAACAAAAGACACGCCTGCTCCTAACATCTTTTCAATAATCGAATAGGAACAGCAGGAGTGAGCTTGCACCTCCTTAAAGTTACCTCATTGCTTCAGCCTAATATATGGGCCCAGTAACAAAGGATTTTAAGGATTGTTGTTTTCCATCACACAGTTTCAAACCTGTGATCGAGGACTGTGTGAAGCAGATGAACCAGGAGCTGGTTCAGATGAAAGGTTCAGCCAAAGGCAGTAACGCTGCCATGGATGCAGAGACTGTCCTCCGGCCTCTTATGGACCTTCTGGATAAAAAGTGGGTATATACTGAATGCAGGGTCAGAGTTTAACCTCTAACATGTAAGGCAGTTTTGTACTTTGGTCTTCAATAAGTGCCACCCTCTTTTGCAAACCAAATGAAAGTCATTAATTTAAGTTTCAATAGGCTCAGCCATCCATTGCTATCAAGTTTGAGAGTTTTGACCTTAAGGTGATGTCAGAATAAGATTTCGCCTGGTGAAATTTACTCGTGTGGTGTGACAAAATGCAGACAGGACAAGAAGTAGCATTGATGGGGTTGCATAAACTGAGGAGCTAGCATGGCTAGTGGGCTTACAATGGCAGTCCACAAAGTTGTAAATTATATTTACGAATCAATATTATCACTTTACTGTTACAAACCTCTGCCACTGTCCTTGCACTCGCTGCTTTTTTTGCTGCTTGTATTATTTCAGTTATATCACCAATGATAAAACAATTTTTCTTGAATAAGAGACCAATCCCACCCCCTCACTCAAACTGGCTGGACATTGGAGAGCCTCACAATTTCACATGTCAAGGTTCAACCAAATTGAACTCTGTTCGAAGTGAAACCGGCATCATTACATGACCGGAAAAGAATACGTCTTACCCGGTTTTTCATAGAAATGAATGCTAAGTGAAATCTGGTGTGACAGCATGTTTAGAGTTTCTGAATAGTTTGATTAGTTACAGTTAATTTTGGTATGTGTGTGGTTGTATCAGAATCTATAAAGTCAGGTAGATTATTAATGACACATGGCTACCGTTAAGCGTTCAAATTTCAACAACCTCTACCCACTCATGTGTATGCCCAGTCCTCTTGAAACCACACCCAGGCATGTTAGGGGCCACTAAAGTACCACTGAAGTACCACATCAACTATGGCGAGTCCTGCTTATTACTACCTAATGTTGATCCTGTCTTATAGATGGCTCATGTGTCAAAATCTAGCTTTAAGAGCTTTATTGTTTAGTTGAAGAAACAGGTACTTATACATTGCACAGAGATGGTAGCTGCTGTGTCAGTAGTGTTAATCTAATGAATGTAGAATAGAAAATCATTTTCTCTACAACTTCTCGGTCACGGTTGCTCAAACACTGCTCTGTTCACTATTTCTCTCTGTGTGTTTGTTTTTGCCCCTTGTCATATTAGATGGCTTTCTGAATGGGAAAGTAAGCTGCTTTGAATAGAGCCGTGCAAATAACACTATATACTATAATAACAATGTTTCTGATCCAATTAGTTTTTATGTTGTACAGAAATATCCTTCTTTTATCTGCCAGTTATATTAAAAGTGTCATTGGTGTTCAAACAGATCAGTAACTAACTAACAACACAGAGCACAAAGTTTATTAGCACAGCGGGACTACATGTGCAGTATATTGTAAAGGTACAGTGATGCCATGATGAATGGAATGATTTCTATTCAAGTAGAGTTTTTCAGTTCCTTTTTAATTTCCGTTTCTAATTTCCAGTTTAGTTTTGATAGATGAATAAAAAATAAAATTGCCCAATGAAGTGAATACAGCAGTATAATAATCACTACCATTTTACATTTGTTTTCAGAAAAAAAGAGAGACCAACATAATCTGCGAATGTCTATTAATTCAACCTAGGGACTGTATTTACTTCTGTGGCGTTCTTGAAAGAACCATAGCGATGATGTGGCTCAGCTGAGCTCTGGGAATCGCTCTCAACCATTTGTCAAAGCAACATTGAGGCCAATGGGGTATTATAGGGAATCCTCTTAATGATATGGAAATACCAAATCCTTCCTCCTGTCTCTGAGACCCTGCTTGCACAATAGGGTGAGATTAAAGCATACAGCTGCTGCATTTATTCTATGAATCACAGGTGTTTTTCTTTATTTAATCATATTATTTATGAAGACGTCATCGCTTGGAGCATTCAGCCATGTTGTCTCAGTTTGAGACTTGTGCTTTTGACTGTTGACCTGACAAATGCCCTTCTTTTGCCACTTTGCAGTTTGATGTTATTTGCCAAGATTTGTGAGAAGACTGTGCTGAAACGAGTCCTTAAAGAGCTATGGAAAATCGTGCTGAACACCATCGAGAGAACAATTGTTCTTCCTCCACTGAATGACCAGAGTGTGAGTTTGATTAATTATCTGTCTCTTTCCCTTTTCTGTTACTCCTTTCATCTCTCGCCCTACCCTCCACCTCCCTCCTCTTCTCCACCTGTCTCTCTCTCATTTCCTCCATCTGTTCAGCTCTCTCCCTCATAACACACAAATTACTGTACAGGAGATGAAACAACATGGCATCTCTAAATCTTCACACACGTGGAGTGAATTTTTTCATACTGTTAATCCTTCTGTAAGAGCTGGGTTGACATTTTTCATCTCAGCAATATCTTATTTACTGTTTTTGTTGTTGTCGATGGAAACATGAAAGTGCAGTTTAATGCCATCATGTCAATCAGTTTTCAAACATTTTCTTCCCTCTACCACTTGGAGTTTACAAAATAACTAGTGCAGCTTTAAAACACAATTACAGTAATGAGTTCATGTTTAAGATTTTGCCCCTTCTGTCCCCTATCATCTGTTGCTTATTTTGTTCATATAATCATTTTTTTCATATTCATCTATTAAGTGTTTCCTTGGTTATTTTGCCATAATGGAAAAATATCTGTCTCTCCAACAGCAAGGAGCTCAGATGATCTTCAATGCTGCCAAGGACTTGGGACAGCTGTCCAAACTGAAGGTAATTTTTGGATGAACCCAAGGCAGGTGTTGCTAATCTCAGCACACAAACCAAATACTGTCTGAACCCTATAATGTCTGATTCTAAAGGGATTCTCAAAGCTTAGCCGACTCAGTAAAACATGCATTATGCCTACACATACACTGAGATCTCTAATTATGCTGAACATGGATTATATATTATATTGTAAACAGTATATCAGAGTGCATTATAGGTAATACAGATATACACAGACTCAATGCACTACAAGAAACTACACCACACAGTCCATTAATCCATATTTAAACATATTCATATTTTAAAAAAGTCTTTTTGTAACTAAATGTCAACATGAATAACATCATGACAAGCTACCAAAAATATTAAATAGATGTTAATTTTTCTCTCATCCACAGTCTAAAATTGTTTAGATGGAAATATGCTAGTAGAGGGTTCAGCTAGCACCTGCACCTAACTGTGTACTTTACCTACAAATTTGGATCGATGGATTATGTCATTTGGAAGCATAGTCATGTAAGCTACTGTAGGCTTTTGCGTTGTACATTGTAACTCGGTGCAACACTAACCAGGCTGGTATCTAATTGTTGATGTGACCGGAGGATGTTTAATCCCTCGAGCTCTGTGTAGTGAGGCGTTGGAATGGATCGGTGGTTTCACTAACAACTGCGGTATGACAGTACCTCAGAGAGGTCTTTTAGCTCTGAGTCATACGGGTGATGCGAACCGAATGTGTGTTTATCACCATTTATATGTGTGTTTACCTGTTGGTGTGTTCATACTCATTTTTGTGTTGTGTGTGGCAGATGTCCTTTGAGGGAACTTCTGGTACTGTACATCAGTACACAGATGAGTAAAAATATTAGAAATCATAGGAAAAAATCTGTTTGAGCCATGAAAATGAGTTGAATCCAAAGAAAGGGCCTTTTCCCATGAAATAACATCTGCATTACTGGGTTTTCATTAGAGAGAAGTATTTCTTCCTGCCTGCAGCATTTAGTTATTTTGGGGCTTGCCATGACATTGTTTTCACAGGATGGGAGATTACTGGATCTGTCAATACAAATCAAGTGGACCCAGTGCAATTTTGCAACATTGTACACGCCTCTTCTAGGGTGGTCATGTTGATTAAATCTTAGCACCAAGCAACCAACACCAAGCTCATGCAAAAGTTCACAGACTTTTCTGCTTTTGTACACACGAGGGGCCAGACACATGAAACTGTGTAGATTAAGACCAGCGTTTGTAGCAGTGTTTGCATCTGTGATTTAGTTTCTTCAAAGCACCTTTTCATAAAACATTAACGCCAGGAACAATTAATGCCTATGCCCTGTAAGGGAAACATCTGGGAAATAAGGCAGTGCCAGACGTTATTTGCTGTAATCAATTCACAAATTAGGAAAACGTCAATTACAATTGACAAAAAAAAAAAATTCATGATTAAAATAGATTTTTAGAGCTGGTGTGAGACAGCAAGGCTCAGATTTATCATACATTCTGCAGTTGACTGCAACTGGTGCTGTTTTGGCTCACCTAGGGTCATCACCATTATGCTGGAGAAACATTTTAAAATTCAAAGCGTTTGATTGCAACTTGTGTTCCCGTTTTGCCAACTGTAGAGTGTTTGACTTGATCTGATATCCCTCCAGGAGCATGTAATTCGGGAGGAAGCCAGAAGTCTGACTCCACGACAGTGTGCAGCCATGGACCTTGTGCTTCCCACCATCAAGGTGAGTTTCATGTCAATTATACAGCAAGAGACACCTGGATGGCTAAACTTGACCTTTAAAAAAGACAGGGGAGCCACACGAGGCATATCGGAGCAGAGATATGCAAATTGACTTAAATGAGAATTTTGTAAATCAAAGACACTGTAAACTGGGAGGCTGTGGCTCATATCATGTGCTTGGGACATCATGTCGAAATGCTATTGACCCCCCCTTTCTATTTTCCTCTTTTTTTTAAAAAATTTATTATAGGCTGGTTAAAGCAGAAATCTAAAGTATGGCAAGCGTTGAAGCTGGAATTTAAGTGGACTGGGAGAGAAGCAATGTTTATGTCCAGATATTCACATGCTGGAAAAGGTGCATTTACAGTACAGGTATATCTCAAATGGAAACTAGAAGAGTGCGCTCAGTAGAGTGCAGATTCTCCGCCAGGCCTGGTATCACCAAATGGCCTATGAATAACACCCAGGAGACCACTGTTCATGTCCTGTGTGAAGCCGAAAGTCAACATTGACTTATTTTAACTTACATACGTAAGTTAAATGAGGTAATGTGTTTAACTTACGTCACGTACGTAACATAATTTATCATACTTAACTACTGGCCGGTTAAGAGGAGTCGAGGTTATTATAGTTTTGCATTTTTCCTTAGTTTTTATTTTTATTTCATTTTGACTTTTTGTTTTCAATTTCAGTTTAGTTTTAATGTTTAAAGTTTTTAAAGTGGGTTTGCTAGTTTAGTTTTTATTTTTTGAAAATGCTTAATTTTAGTTTAGTTTTTAGTTTTAGTGTTAGTTTTAGTTTTTATTTGTAATATCGGGTATTTGTCAGAGATTCAAAAAGGTCAGAAAAAGTATTGCGTGATAAAAACAAACACAGCTGGCGTAAAACTGGCACAGCTAAAAAATTCGAAGATAGATTTCATATCCACCTGAAATACTAGGCTTGTGTAGTATGAAATATATTGACAAAGACGAAAACTAAGGACATTTTCTTTCTAATTTTAGTTTGTTTTTGTTTTGTAAACACATAATAGTCAGTTTTTTTGTAAAGCCTCGTTTTTATTTTTATTTCAGTTAACAAAAATTTTTCACATTTAGTTTTCGTTAACGATAATAACCTTGAGAGGAGTGAGGAGTCAGCAGTCAATGGCAGTATAAAACAGAGCAGTCAATAAAATAGATTTTTCAAAAATTGTGAATCACCGCAGCCACGAGAGGTCGTTGAGCATACAGACATAAATGTGCACAAAAAATATTGATGGCTGATGGGTCCAGTAGTATGCAAGATTAAATGCGGACAGAGACACACACGCACACGACCAAATGCATGATCACCTCCAGGCTTAAGCCTGGCAGAGATAAAAAACATAATCCACTGAGCGTGTGTGTATTTTTTATTTTAATAAGATTAGACTAAAATGGAGAGAAAATGTTTTCTTCACTGTCACCTCACAAATTGCAAAAGAGACTTGTAACAGAGGCTGTATATCCTTAATGTTTCTTGATGACACACAATGTAGTTCCAAGAAGATGATGCACCCAAATTAAAGTGCTTTCAACACGCTTGAGTAAAAAGTACCATTATAGTTTTAAAAACACATGACACAATCCTAGTCTAGACCCATCTGAGGATAATTAATATCCAGGAATATGAAGAGATGCCCAAAGCCTCTCAGCAAAAGAAAGTGTGAAATGCAGCACTTTTAATTTACTGCCATACGACTGTTTGTTGTAAAGGGATATGAGACAATTTCAAGACCACGCCTCAGTTCTACAGGGACAAGAGGAGAGTTATGGTGAGGTGCCACTGGGGGAACACTACATCATAAAGTGCCGAGAAAACTAATTGATTCTGCTGTCTCCAAGGTAACTACCTGCAGGTTTAGATCAATCATGTTGCTGGAATTCTTTTCATCATTATTCCAATGAGAACAGTCAATTAACACAGTTAAGTAGTGCCTCAGGAGAGTTGGCTGTTCAGATCAAGAAATGCTATGCAAAGGGTTACTTGCATCATATTTTTCATATTTCATTATTGCATATTGCAACACCTTTAAACCTGTAATCTAAAAAAGACAAAAAATTGAAGAGATGCATTGAAGTAGCTCCACATATACTGTAAATATTGACTACTAAAAATATATATGATTGACTACTAGTATGCCCAAATGTTACCCCAGAGGTAATACCAGAGCCTAACATGTATAAGTGCAGTAATGTGGCACGTGCCTTCAGATTCGTACAAGCAAGGATTATAAAGTCTACTTAGTAACTAAACCACACTATGTAGATATTCCACAGTATATCTACTTGAATATTTGGCAAGTGTGCATTTAGTGATTATCCCACTGAAAATATTTCATCCACACTGATCTTTGAACCTGTGAAAACTAATGGGTAGGATAATGGGTACATGCACTGGCCCATAAAGTGCATATGTGACAAAGTCATGCAGTCCATTTAACTTATTCCCGATGATGCACCATTTGGTCCTTTCTTTGAACTCTGACCTGGGAGTGATTGTATAAGAAGGGCAGCTGTTTCTTTCTCACCAAATCCAGCTTTGTAATTCTAAAAAAATTTGGATGTAGTGTATTTCAGAATGGATGCCATTTTTTAGATGTCATGTATTAAAACATAAAGACCCATATCACCTGTTTTTCCTATAGTCAGAAATAGGTATTACATACTGTAAATGGAAAATATATGGGAGTACTTGTTTGCGTCATCATCACTACACTCAAGAGAAGAGTGTAACCTCACATGGTTACCACAAGATGCAAACCCCTGATAAGTTTTGAGGATAGAGAAGAAAAAAAGGATATGATGAAAGAAATAAAGAAGAAAAGAAAGGACACGAGGAACAAGTTTCAAAGAAATTAAATGAAATAAATAGGGCAGGATATAAGGAAGGAGGGAAGGAAAGTTAGAAGGGAACGAGGAAGAAAGAAAAGAAAGAAGAAATATTGGAAGAATGGAAGTTTGGCAGGTAATTGTTGCCAGAGGCAGGGTGATATTTTGCTGCTGGGTCAGCCGCTCTTTTTGCCAGAGGGAGTGTAGCATTGTAGCCTAGTGGTAACACTATGGGCATCTTCCAACATGATGCATCGTTGTCCTTGATAAATACAGCTCAGTGCATCAGTTTTGATGCCATGATGAGGTGATTAGTGTGGTGTTTTTTATGTGAATAAACATAAGCAAAACCACAACATGATAACAATACCTTAAAAATGCCTCAACAACAAAATGAGGCAAAACTATTCAATACACACATAACCATATGAATACTGAACTCATAATTATTTCTTTATCATGTTAGGAAATCCTTAAGAAGGCCAACCTCTACTATTTTGATTATGCTCTCAGAATGTAGCTTCTGCTAGTACTATGTACAATTGCAGTTTTACAAAAAGTACAGCGATATCATCACTAACAGTAAGCTTAGCCTTGGTTTCAATGATCATTTGTGACAAAAAGCATAAACCTTTATTCATAAAATGTATTTTTTGTTTGCTGTAGGCTATGTTTTGTATGAATTATATGCAGTTTCCCATTTAGTGTGTGCAATTTTATTTTCTTTCCCTTGATAATCTCCACCCATGTCACTTCCTGCATGCCAGATTATGTATAGTTCAGGAGGCCGAAAACAGTGCCTCCTACTGTGCTGAGTCACAGTTGCACAAGTCAAGAAATATTTACCAACACCCTAGAGGGGCGTCATTCTATTTCTGATGAAGATGATGTGGCTCAAATATCACCTGGCTGCTAAATACAATGTGTGGACCCTATCTCCATCTACTGTATTTTTTTTTTTTTTTATCCAGTGCCTCTAAGGATATGAGATTAGTGTGTATCAACTTTTTAACTTAGACCACAACAACAGACCCTTCACTAACTCTGCAAATACTCTTTTGTTCCTGTAATGATCATGTGTTACAGAGGAGAGCTAGCACATAACAAATGGCTATAAAGGGTTTAGAAATGTGTCTCCAAGTTCCTATATTCATCTGCTTTTCTTTTCAGCAACGCCTCCTTTCTTAATAAGATCTGTCCATGGCCACCCTCCCACCTTCCACATGTGGGATGGTGACAGCATTTGAAAAGAAAGCAAAGCCTTGTCTGTCCTCAGCTATCAGGCTTATCAGCACAAATGGGCATTAACCATCCAAGCATGGGTTTCAGATTTAAATGCATGGTAATTAGCTACAAAAGTGGCTATTACTGCTGTCTCTTGTCTGGTCTCTCTATGTGTCTGCTCCTCCTTGTAAAATATATACTGTCCATATAATCCAAGGCTATTCTCTCAGCCAACTGTAACCTGCTGTCGTGTATAAACTCAAAAGACGTTGTCATCATGTTCAAAGTTATTCCAAGTTTCTGTTTACCTTCGAAAATTATAAATCTGAGCTGCTCTTCTTTTTTTGTTTGCAGCAATACTTCCATGCTGGAGGAAACGGGCTGAAAAAAACCTTCCTTGAAAAGAGCCCTGATATGAAATCCCTCAAATATGCTCTCAGCCTTTACACTCAACCTACAGATGCCTTGATCAAGAAATATATATGCACCCAAACCTCTCAAGGTAAGGAGCTAGCCAAGGTCAGGCTCAATTAGGTTTCAGTTCAGGGAGTGGAATTACTTCAGCATTCAAATACTGAAAAGCTTTTGGGTTAAGAGCAGTTTTCTGTGTCCATAAAAAGTGTCTCACATGGGTAGGTTCAGACTAAAACAAAGTTGCTATAAAGGCAAGAAATGTAAGCAAGACCAAGTGATGCTAAAAGATGCTTAGATAGTGAAAGTGGCTAGAAAGGTGCGGAAAAAAAGCACAGTGGATACAATTGTGCAGCGGCACTTACCACTTTCTCCAGACACTAGTTAGTAAACATATTCTCATTAAACTTGATAAACTCTACATTACATGTCTGCAGCCTTTCCCTACTACAACCATATACTCTTTAAGTGATAAATGAAAAGGAAAGCCTTATTACCACCAAATCACTTGCTGCTTCTATTGGTATTTAGAATTGATTGAAAATAATCTGACTCCAGTCCTGGCTCATTTTAACTTCCACATTGTTGTGTTTTCCCATCAGTCTTGGCTTCCTTTACATTACAGTATGTGCGTCCTGAGGATGTCTCTGTGTCACTTTATTTTCTTTAGGCTTTTATGTGCAGTGGAACTGTATAAGTCTTTTGTCTCTTTCACTGTAAATAAAAAAAAAAAACAAATAAGCAAAGTTATCTGTGGCCTCTTCACCCCATACCCTAAAGGGCTTTAACGCTCCCATGTTCTCTCTCTCTCTCTCTCTCTCTCTCTCTCTCTCTCTCAAGATATATGTGTGTATGAATGTAAATGTATAAATTCCCTCTTGTGCTCCCCCTCTCTCTCCTCTTTCTCTCTGTCATCACCGACCCACTTTTACTCTATATGTTGTTGTCTCATTCATCTGTCTCTATATGGAACTTTTTTTCCCTGTCCCTCTCTGTAACAAGGCTGAAATTCTCTCTGGATTTCCAGAGAGATTCAAGAGGGAATCAGACCAGTGAGGCGTTGAAGCTTTAAACTCCTGGTTGCCTCAGTGTGTTCAACCTTGTGGAACGTTGCATAGGCAGGCGGCAGGAAACAGAATGGCAATGGGAGAAAGCTAGGCAGCCAGCAGGCCCAACCAGCGTTCTCACTCTCAGTGACTGGCAGATGGGCACAGACGCACAGTGTTTCACTGTGTGCTATTTTGAGATTGTTCGTTACGTTTCTCCTCTTCCTCCGTCATCCCATCCCTTCCCCCCTTCGGAGTTCACACCATTTTCCATCACACCATCGTGTTGTTGCTCTCTATCTGAGGTGGTCTAATGTGATGTCTATAAGTGGAGGTAGTGAGGTGGTTGATGTGCATTAGGTCAGTAAACAGTGTGGGGATGTGCTGATGCTTGATGGAGCACAGTGGACACTGTTTCATTAATCATCAACCCCTGTGCTCTGGCAACGACACATTTAGACCATGGCATGCACTAGTCTATTCCTGCCAAGTGAGCGCTCAGAAGCATGCGTGTGTCTTTCTGCTGTTAGGGAGCGGGCTGAGGTTGTATAGCTGCTTTATGCTTCAGTGGAAATACAGTACTAACAAAAATAAAAACATATTTTCTTCATACAGTAATTTCATGTGAATATTTAACAGCTTTCTGTTTATAAAGTAATCTTCTGTTGATTTGTCACCTTGTGTGGGTTACGGGTAACATTCTGGTTGTTCGAAGCAACAAAGGTGAAACATGCAATGAATTAAACTGCAACTCTGCAACAATTAATATCTGCTACTCACCTTTCTTATCTGTTAGTTCCTTTTGTTAGCATTTTTCTCACTTAATCTGCTGACCCTCCTTACTTCCACCTTTGTTTTATCTACTTCTTCTTTCTCTTATCTTCCTTATGTACCATTCATCTTATTCACAGTCTGCTCCCCCATGTTCCTCAAACTGCCCATTGCAGTGCATGTCTATTAATTATTTCATAAAGGCACTAACTGACAGTGCCTTGTCTCTGACTCCAGTCAGAAAACAGACAGAATCTTTTTATTTATTACATTATTTCAGCCCAAAGCTGAAGTAAATGTGCTTTGTTATTGCTCTGTTAATTTACCACAAGTCCAGGGCTTAATTGTTTAGCAGCAACGTTTTTGTGCCCTCCCCCAGCCTCTCAGGGCATCATTACAATAAATCAGGAGGCTTGTTTCTTCACTACTAGCTATAATGGACACTGCATGTTTGGCACACATTGATCAGGTATTGGATCAACATGCCCCTTCATCAACCACACCTGACTTGCCTTCCAATGTTCACTGGGTGAAACACACGGCAGCTGAAATGAGGCAAAGTGAGACACATGGTCAGCAATCACTTCTAATTGGTTCCTGGCAACAACATGTCCCTATGTTACTGAAAGTGTAATGCACACATAACTGTGCAGGGTGTGATGCCCAAAAGGGTATTTCCTCTTTTACACACTATGTTTTTGTTCACTCTTGTCCACTCGCTACCTTTCTGATACATTGTTTTACTTTCATTTCCACTTGTCCGCATGCAGTCAGATCCAATGTTTTGTTTGTATTTCTGTCAAGTTGAACAGTTTGATGATATCATTGTGTAGAACATTATTTATTTAGTGCATCCTTTCACACCATCTGCCTCCTCCATGGCCTTCAAACCAGTCAGATTATTTCATTTCTTTTTTTCCTTCTTCTTGTTCAGCCTCAAGCTAAAGGAAACCCTGTCTGTGTTTGCTACTGGGCAAATCAAGTCTACTCCCCTACTGTTTTTCTTGGGTTTAGTATTCTGGCTTTGACACACAGAGAGGTGTTTATACACCTCTTTTTGGATCAATTTCTGGATACCTCATCTACCAAAAAAGCTGCACCCACAGTTTTGGATTCTGTCCTTTCATCCTCTCTCTCTCTCTCTCTCTCTCTCTCTCTCTCTCTCTCTCTCTCTCTCTTATTTCTGTTTCCTGATCTCTCTATTTCTCTCCCTGGCTCCCTCTTTGCAACTCCTCCATTCTGTCTGATTTTCATTATGCCTGTTTACAATTCTCCTGTTGTTGTTTTGGTGTGTGTCCAGGTCAGTCATCCAACGGATCGGTGGGGGAAGTGTCAATGCAAGTGAATCTCATCTCTCACCCTGGCACTGGAGAGCACAAAGTCAGCGTGAAGGGTGAGCTTTTCCTAAACTCAGGCCTGCTTTTTATCATTTCTATTCAAATGTAGTCACACCTGCAAATGTTCACCATGGACAGCTCATGGTGGTAATCTCATATGGGCAGTAGTGCTGCGGGGCCAGCGGGTTGTAAAGTCATGGAGGAAAAAAATAAGGAAATTAACATCTTAAGATTGCTGATGACATAATTAAATAATAATTAATTATTATTAATTAATTATTATAATTATTAATAATTAATAATTAAAGTCGTTATACAGAAAACCAAAACCACAGCCACAGCTGAGGTTGTACTGTAGATTTCTTTTCTATTCTTGCAGAGGCTATAAAAAAGTTAGCCTAACACTCATGGTTTATAGATCTGAAACGTCTGTATTTTTATTTGTCATACTAGCAGCATGGCTCAATGGATGGCAATGTCGATCTGTTGGTCGGTCCACCACTTTGGTCCAGACTGAAATATCTATCTATTTGATGGATTGGTATGAAATTTGTACAGACATTCATGTTCCGCACAGGATGTATCATACTGACTTTGGTGATCCCCTGACTTTTCCTCTAGAGTTACCATAACGTTGAAATTTAGTGTCTCAACAACTATTGGATGCATTGCCATGAAATTTGGTACAAACATTCATACCCCACTCAGGATGAATTGTTATAACTTTGGTCATCCCTTAAATTTTCATCAAGTGCCATTATCAGATCAAAATTTTATATACTTTTGTTTATGACTAAATACCTGCAAATCTAATGACATTCCTATCAGCTTCAGATGTACTTTGTGTTAAGTGCTAATTAGCAAATGTTAGCATACTAACATTTCACAGAGCCACTAGCATGGCTGTACACTTTTAGTCTTGTTTCAGACTCTTCACTAACTGAGTGTAGATATGTATTATACAACAACTTAATTTACGTCATTTTAATCAAAGTACAAATAATTGCAGATTCCAATTGCCTTATGCACTTACAAATACCTGTATCATTCATTTTTAATGCTTTGTTCTGGAGAAAAATGTGCAGATGTCATTTCCTTGTTTAAATAGGCCCTACTGGTTTTTGAAGTCCATTTCCATAATCACACACTTATTGATTTTTGTTTCCATAATGTCAGCAACAAAAACTCCACATACACTACAGCTGGTAATCAGCTATAATCAGCCAACAGCAGTAACATGACAATATGATTGCCATTTAGGTTACTATGGAAATCATATATGGATGTTTCTATTAAAGGAAAATCCATTATTACAGGATGAAGAGCTTTCATTTTCTACACTTGTCCATTTCTGTTAGTGATTTTTTTACATTTCCCAGAATTAAGTTTGGAACCACCACAGAACTAAATGCAAAAAAATAAAAATAAACTCAAAATTCAGCTTTTGTGGCTGCAGAATGCCATTGCACCATGGTCTGTCAAAGCTGCTGTGCCAATCAGGATCTCTGTCTCCTCTTTGGTGGATTTATCCCTGTACATTGTTTTTCTTTTTTAATGTCAGTGTGAAATAGTCTGCAAATAAAAGTTTGATTCATTGGCACGGACATCCAAGGATGTTTACCATTAATGTTCCAGTGGAAATGTTTCTGCTATCGACTTCTATTTTACTTGCTCTGACAGTAGCTCAGCATAATATGACATTTTCTACATTTAGCCAGTTAGTGTGGGAATAAGATAAATACACTTCCAAAAATAGAAAATGGGACCAGGAATACTCAGTTTCTTCTGTTTGACGTGGATTTTCCTTTACCTTCTCCTAAACTATATCTATGATGTCGCTGATTATTATTTTCTCTGCATTTCTCAGTGATCGCAGTGAACAACCTCATCTGGCAAACCAACGCCATGTTCCGGCCATTTGTAGAGGTCAACGCTGTGGGACCACACCTGGCTGACAAGAAGCGCAAATTCAGCACCAAGACCAAGAATAACAATTGGTCACCAAAGTACAATGAAACATTCCAATAGTGAGTAATCGTGCTTCCTTCGTGTTAGGAGGAGCACATACTACATTATTTACTATATTTTCACCATTATTATTATTTTTTTGCATTATTTTACCTGCCTGCATACAACATACAAAATAGTGTGCAACATTTTGTATCTTCTATCCTGCTGTACCTTCAAACTGGTATTTAGTATACTATCTGCACACTATCCAGCAACCTATATACCACATAATACCTGTAATACCTTGCTGTCGAAATCCTTCCAATTGTTCTAAGCAGTGAATAGAACGCAATTGCTTTACCAGCACTTCTGCTTATTGCAATGCTTTAGCAATCTACAGTATAGACTTTTCCCCTCTTCAACACTGTCATTCTCTGAGCCGAGCCAGATAAGGTCACAGAGCTAAAGTGATCTTAGAGCTGCTACTGAGCTGTAGCAACACCAGTGTGATCAGGGCAGGCCCAGTGCTGCCTGCATATAGAGTCACTCCTGGCATTGTCATTTGAATTTTAAGAAGCTGTTAAGTTGCTGGAGATAATTAGAGAACAGCCTAAAATAAAAGCTGGCTCAGGATAATGGCTCATTTGAATAGAAACATTCATTTCACTCGCAAAACATGACTGAATTGTCTCATCACAGCCACACATATAATAAGGCGGCTTTCCACTAGGGAGATGTCACCCAGCCAGAGTCTCTTACTGACACGTTATATTCAGCTGCGAACAAAGCCGAATGTCAGTGTCCAAAAAGCAATTGGTTTGCACTCATGTACAATTCTTCAGAAAGAGACTTCAGGCTTTTCATTAAGTTTGAACAATAATAAAAAAGTACATCAAAGTCAATTTATTATACTTTTAAGTGACTTGCAACTTACTTGACAGTATCTGTGATGATGTGGTAAACCCGAGATTTATATTATCCATGCAGGTTAAATAATTTCCTTCTTGAATACTGAAGTACTACAGTAGAGTAAAACATCACTAATTTTGCATCGTGTGAACATATTTGAATTCTTTGAGTTCAGCTTTTCTGATCTCTCCGTGTCATTTCTCCCAGTGTTCTAAGTAATGAACATGGTCCGGAGGCCTACGAGTTGCACGTCTCAGTAAAGGACTACTGCTTTGCCCGCGAGGACCGCGTCATCGGCATGACAGTCATCCAGCTCCGAGAGCTGGCGGACAAGGGCAGCTGCTCCGCCTGCTACCCCCTGATGAAGAGCATCTCCATGGACGAAACTGGCCTCACCATCATGAGGATACTCTCTCAAAGGACCAACGATGAGGTGGCCAAAGAGTTTGTGCGTCTCAAGACGGACACACGCTCGGTGGAGGAAGTGTCATAATGTGGAGCAAAAATGCAGTATTAAAAGGGTTGTGTTGTCTTAAGTGAGCGATAAAGAGAAAAAGGAGACAGAGCAGTAGCAACAGTTGTTCTTTCTGGATAGCTGGAGAATGAGATTGTCCAAAGAGAAGCGGAGGAGGTCCAAATGTGGCAAGGCAGAAAGAGAGAGAGAGAGAGAGAGAGAGATGTGTTTGTTTGTTTGTTTGTTTTTGTGCATGTGCGTAAAACATCTGTTGGAATGTTCATTTTAAAACTACAGTATGTACAAGTGTTTACTTACCGTATGCTTACTATTAAGTACTATATTCTACGAGTTATGTTAACGAGACATGAAATACCTTTTGTACAACATTTAGTCTTTTTGAACAGAGACTTGTTCCAATAAAGTGCCAAACCAGTGAAAAAAAGAACAAAACCAACATATATGAATTATGGTGAACTTAGTATGTTTGAAATTTGCTCGATTCTTTTGTCCAGTGTAAGTTATTTTCTGACCATGTGGCGTTCTGATTGTTGCAAAGTCTTTCATTTTGCACCCTCGTTTTTTGGCTTCACGTTCTTCCACACAGCACTGTTGTGCATGTCCTCTTCTCGGTCATGTCTCTCCCATGATTCCGCAGTGACCACCGAGCAGGGCCCTGTCCCCTTGCCTTCAAACTGTTTGTATTTTAAGTCGACCTGAAAATAGACCATGTTTTTTTAAATGGCGATGACTGCTATGTAAACCTTCATAGGTGTTTGTAATTTTATAACCATGACAACAATGACGATAGCCTCCAGTGCTAACAGTCTTAGCAAAAAGGATGGAAATGTTTTCTTTTTCTTTGGCTTTTTGTTCCTTTTTTTTGGCCATCAGCTTCCAGCCTTTCTGAATGACCACTGTGAACATGAGCTTTGGAAGGCAAGCTTACATGACATTGCTGACAGTTTGATATTATTGTTTCATATTTTTCCGATAACTTTGTTCCTGAAACTGCCAAAGTTATATAAAATATTTGTACAAAAGCAATCCATTACATGTATGAAGATACATATGTACATGTTATCTATTACTTTTTCAATGCTTAATATTTGATTATTTATAGGGTGGTACTAAGATTTTATTTTTTTTATTTCCTGTGAAGCTGTTAACCAATATGAAAGTTGCACATGTTACTTTACACATTAGTTATATCAGCTTCTGTCATTTGAATTATTTTTCTTCATAAAGGAAAGAGTCTAACATTTGGTAAATATGCAACATTCCTATGTATTGCACTGATGGCGAATTGTATGTCATGTAAATATATTTAGTGAGATATTGTACAAAAGTCTACTTTTCTTCAATGTGCATAAAGTATGTGCAAATGTGTTAAAACATCTGGGTCATTTTGAACAATTTTCCAGTAAGCATCCCTTTAACACTTAGAACAAGTGTTTATCATTTCTGAGATTATTTTATAATTGAAGCTTGAGGTTCAGGTAACTTAAGTAATTAGAACTAACCTGTCAACTACTATTCATACAAACTCATTGCACCTGCTTTCTTGCATTTTGTGTTGAGATCTACAATATACAAATGAAAAGAAAACCTCTACTTTTGGGGAACAGCTTGACAAAGTTTGCATACAATTCTGTCATGTTCAGTCAGTCAGTCAATTAGTCATTTGCATCCTAAGTGGCTCAGAGCAAATCAGAAACCAATCGATGCCATTTAAGAAAAAAAAACTGCGTTCAATGTGAAAATGATTTTCATTGGTTTACAGCTATGTTTGCTTCCATGGTGGGTGTTGTACTGGTATTGCAGGTTGATATCAACCACTGTGAAAATGATATCATCTCTTAAAAGAGTATTCCACCGATTTAGCATGACACTTTTAAAAAATTGTCAGTCACGATGGACGGAGAAAAAAAAAGGATCATTGTTTTTATTCCATGCATTCTTCTTCCTTGTCAAAACCTGAGGCCTACATTACCCATAATGCAACTCAACCACTGACAGTTTGGTCAAAGATTTGGGTGTGTTATGCTGGTAGTGGCTAACGTAGCCTCAAGAAGAGATGTAGATTGGGCTACAGAGATCTGGTAAGCTCACTTCTTTCCAACTCTCTTTCCAACTCCACACCCCCAGACATTTTTCATTCATTCTCAGAGCCAACCGACGCTGACTCACATGATGTCACATGAGGCAGTTTAATAGACTTCACGCTGCTCTTTCTGGAGCCACAAAAGGCTTTGTACAATTTTTTTTTCACATATCTAGTAGTACCCCCCAAGCCCTGGCAGACTTTGATGTGTAAATTTGGTGGGTTTCCCCTTTAAGTGTTACATCCCTCTATACACCATAAAGCACATTTTGCACCGTTAAACAAATATTTTAACTTTGTCTTCCAATGCACTTGCAATAGGACATCCAGTGGCTAATTGACCACATATCAGACTGCACGTGAACACATTCAACCCCAGAGATAACCTTATTCCAAACTCATACTTAAGCGCATGATGGCATTTTAAAGCATGTAAAGAATATCCCTAAAATTAAAGAATGATGACAGGTGTTTTAACTATGGGGTTGACTGAAAAGGTCAATATTGTATTAACCAATACCAACCTATGTATGGTTTTGAGTTCCAGGGTGAGAGAACCACTTCGATGCTGGATAGAAGAAGTTTCAAAAGCGATTTCCTCCCCACCTACTGCATAGAATTCTCCTAGTGGTGTCTGCACATGGTGTCTGAGACATGTTTGCCTTTTGATGCTTACTCTTTGAAAAAAAACCTACAGATACTTTCACAAGATACTGTAATCCTTTGCACTAAACATGAAGGCTTTGCTCACAGTTTCTCTTTTTTGTGATTTCATGGTGCCTGAGATGAGTGTTTTTGGATCAGTTATGCTCTACTTACTGTCAGTCATTCGACACCTGCAGGGAGCAATGCACGCCTATGGCAGGAAATAATCCCTCAAAAACATATGTCACCTGCCAAAACTTTAATGCCCCGTTTATGGCTTTTTATTTGGGCCATCTGTTACTTCAGAGCGCAGTTAATTTCTGGCTAAATGTTTAAAGCGTCAATGTAATGAGTCGAATGCTAGAAAGTATACTTGTACATGACATGGGTAATACTGTAGGGAACTGTAAGCTGGTATTCTAGCCACAGCTAGAATACCACACAGTGGATTTAATCACCTGGAACCGGGACACAAGAGGGCCAGACAAAGTAAGTCCATTTGTCAGTGTCACCGTTTTGTCTTTTCTTTACAGCTGTAGTCCGTTTCTGAAGGAGACAGGGAAAGAAAGAAAATGAAAGACACAAGAGATAGACAGAAAAACGGGGGTGTGAGAGAGCAATGAAGAAATGGAGAAACTGTAGAAAAGATACAGACAGTGAAGAACTTTAGAGAAAAGGATGAGATACATGGGAGATATTTTTAGTCCTGAGTTATAATGCTTAGGCAGATCAATGACTTAATTTCACTTTAAAAGGTAACATGTTGCCCCACAGGGATTTCATGACTGATTAATAATGATACTTTTGTGTGTTTTTGTTTTTTTAGCGTACAGTACAATTTGAGGTATGAACATCTACAGACTCTTTCAACCAATGTGTCTGCACTGTAAATTCTATTTTTAATATCCTTTAAACGACAAGGCAACGGAAGTGTACAGATAAGTCACTGTATGTGTTTTTTTCACAGCAGATATTTTGGCATGTCATAGCAGGAAAAGCACAAGCGTAATTGATAATGAAATTTGTTTGTGCTTTTCCTGCTATGACAAGTCAAAATATCTGGCATGAAAAAGGTCAATTTATTTTCCATTATGTTAGCCAAACAACATAATCTCACACACACACACAAAAGAAAAACAAAAAACACCTGAAAACATAAAGTGTCTCATGCTGCGCTTTTCTACTCATGCTAACACACCAACAAATAAGATGCCTGTCGTTTTTCACCTCTGTTTTTGTACGAATTAAACAAGATATGACGTGTAAGAGGTGTTGGTTGGCAGACCTTTGGACAGAGCCAGGCTAGCTGTTTCCCCTTGTTTGCAGTCTTTATGCTAAGCTAACCAGCTGCTAGCTGTAGCTTCATATTTATCATACAGTTATGAGAGTTGTATCAATCTTCTCATGTAACTCTCGGCAAGAAAGCAAATGTTTATGTCCTAAAATGTCAAACTATTCCTGGCGTGTTATTTAGCAGTTTTTCTGTTGGTCAAACATTTAAGTAGAGCTTCCAACAACAACCCAAACTCATGGAAGTTATGTTCCTACGTAAATATTTTGCATTAGCAAAAATATGTTTTGTGTAACATATAAAACATTCAAATTGTGCATACCTGGATAACTGTTATTGCGGTAATTGCATGTGGCAATTAAGTATGGTTAAGGTATGGATAATGATTAGAAAGAATTGTGGTCAGTTAAGATCTTGAAAGAAGTTGGAGACAGCCACACACTCCTAACTCTGATCTTTTTGTTCATATTGCCTTCTTCAGGATAAAAACACACATCATCTGAATTACAAATGTAGTTTAAAGGACCGATGACTCAAATAAATGACATTACTGCCATGATACTGTGTTGCAAATACAGGACAATCAAAATGAATAGATTATATAGGTCATTCAAGACCATGAAATATTAGAATAGCTAATACAACAGCCAATATAACAGCTACAGTACAATAATAGATGTATGGATATTAGATGCCTTTCTGAAATGAAGGGTATTGAGTGGAGGACAAAGAGATGACGTGAGAAAAAGAGAAGAGCTGAAGACCACTGAGTAGAATAAGTTAAACATGGTCAGCTATTGAGAATGAGATTTTCACTAACCACAAAAGCCCATACCATTAATAGAACATCTGTAAATAAACACACTGCACTGTAGCTAATAGTGTGACATTACAGAGTCAGGCAACATTAAGTGCATTTGATTCTAAATTTAGATTGAATTACATTACAGGAAATTGCATCATCCTTAAAAAAAAAAAATCCCAGATGATCCAATCTCCTGCCAATGCCCCTTCTTTTCCTGAGCCAAATATGCCAGTCACGGCAGCTTGTTTCCTCATCATGTAATCAGAGATTGTGGAAGTAGGAAGTTAAAAGAAGAAAACACACACAAAAGAGCTAAATGTAGCAGGTGGGGGAGGAAAACACTCTCACTCATGTGCTCCCAGAAGGGAGGGAAAACAGAGGAAAACACTAACCTGACTCATCCTACAGTAGAGCTGCCAAGATGCAAATTTACATCAACTATGACTTCCACAACCTTGACCTCCCATTTGCATATTGTCAACTCATCATCTGCAGCATATTTCAAAGGACAAACTGATGGTGGGCAAATTCTGATCTCTGAGGATCAGCTGGTTGATATAATTTATGGTAAGATGACGACCATGTTGTTCAACTCATGGTCCTATCTGTGTGTGTGTATGTGGGCGCACACACACCTGGTCTGGCAAGCAGCCGACCTAGGCAGCTGATTTCTCTTACTGATGATTCTTTGGCTTAAAGTACTAAAATAAAGCCTAGATGAATTCCAGGGACAGCTAATTGAGCATATGACAGGAGGATAAAACAGCAGTTAAGCTCAACAAGAGGAGGATCCATTATCCAGAAGTTATGGGCCACAGGAACATGTCCATCTGTGTGGTAATGTAATGCAGCCAGCTGTTATGTATGAGTAACAGCCCAACAGACATGAAGCATCCAACCTGGACGTTTCTGTGTCCTTTAGGGCCGAGGGCTGTTTATTCTTCAGGGGAAGATTGATGAAGCTCACCTCAAGGGAGGGATAAGTCATTCACAGCAGGATGTTTTTCAAGTTCCAAACTGGTGGAATTCTAACCTTCAGGCACACATCTATAAATTTCATATATATGATATTACCTTTATTAAAATTACTTCACATCACTTCTTCATGTAATATGATACTACCTGATGCAAGAGAATACAACCCGATCCAGTTCTACACAGTATAAAACAGTTTAATCAAATGCAATTAGAATACAGTGAAGATGTATGCAATACAATACTAAATTAAAACACAACATAAAATATGGAGCAATATTATACGATAGAGCAGGGTTAGACAGAAAACCTGTTTTACTGCATTTTATTCCTGCAGGCAATAGAATAAAATATAGGAAGCAAGTAAGTTCTCTGAAGGGAAACAGTCCTTCAAAAAGACACATTCAAATATGAATATCAGTTTAGTTTGCTTGAATGCATATTATTACATTGCCTACTGTGTATTGCTAATGAAGGTATGCATATAAATGTTATTTTGATTATCCTCTGGACTTGAATTTTAATACATTTTATTGTTTCAACCATTTTATATATTATATTAGACTTTATACCTGTTGGGAATGTTGGGAGATATTTAGCTTGAGACCTGTCATGTATGATGGTATATTAGTCAGTACTGCAGTATGAAGGAGCCTGATATTCCATGTAGATTGAATTAACCAAGTGGGTTGTATGTGAACATTTCTAATCACGAAGAACTAGTTTATACATTAAAATTGCCACACAATTCCCACAGAGTACACCACCAGACCATTTTGATTTGTCATAGCATGAAAAGCACAGGTTTAGAGGCTCTGGACACCTGCAGAGGTTTTTCATTTACTCTGGCAAATAGACCTTTTAACTTGTTAAACACAGGTAGGTAATAACATTTATAATGGCTGCATCTCTTTTAGATGTTCCAGAGCAGCTATTTTCACTGAGCACCATGTTTACCCTCCACCTTTTTGTTTGAGTGTCCTAATTCTGAGTGTGAGTTTTCTTTCACTATATCACATATAGTTCCCTGAAATGCTTCCCACAATGGAACGAGGTAGCGTCCAGTGTCCATGGCATGTTCACATTTCCATACAACATTTTCACTTAGGTGTGCCATTAAGCCGGGCCAGTGAGCCAGCACGCTACAATCCAGGGCTATGACACAGCCATCATTAGTGTTATTTGTTACACCTGTGTTTGACAAGTGAAAACGGCTGCTGTGAGAAATGTCTGTGTTGTAACCTTTCAGTCCCTGCATGACAGGTGCTGGGATACTCCGGGTTACTCCGCAGCTGTATCATACTGTCTTATTCTTCAGATGTATTTACCTGGAGAAAACCTGAAGTTGCTGCAGATTACAGTTATAGTAATTACCTTTACAACTAGGCAACTCATTTTACTTTATTTTCTTACTTTTCTCTCTTGAAAGCGGAGTTTCCCAGCTGGATCCACTCACACGCTGTCTAGTATCACTGTGACAAGTTGTCCAGGTCTCCGCCCCACTTCATCTCTCCACGGCTTTCCCCCTCCCTCTCCATCACTGCTGTTTGGTGCGTCTCCTTTTCTCCTCTCAGTGCTTCAATAAATCATCAGGACCGTGTGTCTGGAGCGTGTGTGTGTGTGTGTGTGTGTGTGTGTGTGTGTGTGAGAGAGAGAGAGAGAGAGAGAGAGAGAGAGATTGTACCATATACAGTATTTGCTGTAAGAAAGATAACATTGTGTGACCTGCATGTGGATGTACTGTGTGTGTGTTGTGTCCCTATGAACTATATACAGTGGTGTGAAAAAGTGACCCCTTCCTGATTTCTGCTTTTTTTGCATTTTTGTCACACTTAAATGTATCAGATCATCAAACAAATTTAAATATTAGTAAAAGATAACACAAGTAAACACACACATTCAGCCACATTGGAGGGGTTTTCGAGTATGAACTGCCTTTTTAAGGTCAAGCCACAGCATCTCAATAGGATTCAGGTCAGGACTTTGACTAGGCCACTCCAAAGGGTGTTTGAAGTAAGGGTGCTAAGGGTGGCCCAACCAGTTATTAGGTTTAGGGGGCAATCACTGTTTCACACAGGGCCATGTAGGTTTGGATTTTGTTAAAGAAATCAGGAAGGGGGAAAAGACTTTTCTGCACCACTGTACATAGTAGGGCCTTAAATATGTGTTTTGAGTGTAGGTGTGCACTGCCCTCTCTCCCTGACCAATCTGGCTGCCTGTAATTACAGCTCTATGTGTCTCATTGGGCATGGAGAGCCTGCTCCTCCTCCCGCCATTAAACAGAGAGAAATGCCACAATGGGGAAGTAAGAGCCAGCCATTAAACCACAGAGGTGGACACCATACTTGTTGAGCACTAAGTAACGCACCACCCTAGAGGCACATGGCGGGATCTTGTGGTCATTAGACACGGCGAGAGATTGCTGTAGAGACGTCTGTAACGGCATGCGGGACACCAGCGCTGCCGTTTCAACCCTGATAGATGAGATGTTGAACTGAACCATGACACTGAGCAGCCAACCGTTAGCGTGTAGTTGGCGCCAACAATGCTGTAATTGCTTCTGCTGGTTGACAGTTTTATAGCAAACACACATGACGACAAGGGAGGGGGAAACATAATTTATTTCCCTCTGCGATACAGTCATCTGGGTGTAGTTTTCAGTTGACTGCGCAGTTTCATTTTGCAGCTTTTGATTAAAAGGAAGTTTCTGCATCTAGAATCTGGTAGCCAGATCGCTCAGATGAGAAGTATATCACTTTGATTTGACAAATCATTACATTTTAAAACATTTTAAATTTTTTCAAAAACAGTGCAATTGGGCTGAAATACAATATCTTGTTTTGTTCCAGAGCTCTGGGGCCCCTGAATCATTTGTGTGGTGCCCCTGAGTAGCCTACTTTGCATGAAGCTATAGTTAAGAGGTAAATGAAATCAGTTTCTCCCTGTTTTTGTCTCCTTTTTCCTTTCTATGCATTGTCTTCGCCTGAAGAATAACCAGAGTTGGACTGAAATATGTTTCTGCTTCTGTCTGCACTGGGCCACTGATACGCAGCAAAACACAGCAGAGGCGTTATTCGTATTCCTCGTAAATCACCTGCATGATTTCAAAGACAGAACAAAGGACATGGCTAGCACAGCAAGCATCTATCCAACTCCAGCTTTATCTCATGGGAGTCCACAGAAAGACTCTCAGAAAATGCCAACTGCACCACACTGTATAGTGTTATTTTTTGTTATGGCTGCAGTCAGTGAACGCAGCGTTCATTTAAATCTGAGAGAAAGTAAATGTTTTCCATGTTATTCCCAATAGATGTCTGTCTCATGAAATGCTGTCAAATACATATGCAGGTTCAGGGATGTCTTCTCAGCGGTATGTGCACAACACACAGCTCTAGGACTCACATTGTTTTATGCTCTGCTTAAAGATGGTTAGCCATGGGAGGCATGATGGTTTGGCTGTTTCACTGATGGAGCTCATGGCTCCCTGGTAACACAACCATCTCTCTAACTGTAAAGCCAACCTGCCAGCCCCCCCATTTATTGTGGACAATAATCTATGTGCAACAATGCTTTGAGGACAGTGAGAGCTCGGTGCGCTGCAGGTAGTAGGTCTGAGAGAAGAAGGGATTGAGGGAGGAGAGTCCTCCAGCAAGGCCATCTGTTCCTGTGTAATTACAGCTTTGGCCTCACTTGGATCTCTGCTCAGTCTGAATCCGGGGCCCCCTGACCAACCTATAGCCTGGTTGAGAGGTAAATGCTGGCTCTGTCTCCTGCACCGCAGCTTACATGGTTTTAAGTCAGGAGCAAGCTGTTAAATACCTCTCTTGCTGACTGGATTTGAGCATGAGGGAAATCTGAAAAGGAAAAAAAAAATCAGGGGTGGTTTATTATTTAAGACAAGAGATAATGTCTTTACAGTGTGGTTAATGGGCTATTTTGCCTGACAATTTATATGACAAATATCTTATTTAAAGTTAGACGGTGTAGTCCCTCATTCGTCCAGGAGTGTTCTATCGTAGAAAAGGTTTCAGTCGTAGTTATCTGGATGTAACACAGAGTAGCTTAAATTTCTAGTTCCCGTCCCATTTTTTCACAATTGAGAATGACTTCCGGATAGGAGCCGAAATGTCTTGATTCTGAAAACAGTGTCCAGATGACTACGACTGAAACCTTATTTAAAGTTGTTTGCACCCACCAACCGTTAAGATCATCTCTCTGTTTTTTTCTGTCAAAGCTAAGTTAGCGTCATGGATGACCTGTCCACAATGTTTGCAATGCCACATACAATTCTGTGTAGCATGTCCAACATGTTTAATGTAAATGACCTGGAGATGCTTGCTTGCATGCGCTGCCTCTCAAATCCACCACCAGTGTGACATGGCTTCATAGAGTGGAACATAATATGCAGGCACTCAGCCATAGCTGTTGCCCAGTGACAGTTTTGCTATTAATCATAATCACTTGAATAGCACCACTTTTCACACTTCATTCACACACTGTATGCAAGTCGCCCAGTTGCTCAATGACATACGGTGTGATGGCTTTTCTTTTTTTGCATATCTGTATATTTGCTTACAGGGTTAAGTGTATATTTGTATATGCATGAGTATATGTCTCTCTCTCTCTCTCTGTGTGTGTCTGTGTGTGTGTGTGTGTGTGGGTGTGTAGCATGACTTTTGGGTTTTGGGCAGATTGTCAGACTGCAAATATCAGCAGTGACAGTTTAAGATGTACAACTTCCTTGTGGCTACATCTCCCACTTTGACCATCAATAACCAGGCAGGGACGTACTGCCCACTTGGAAGGCGGCTGTGTCTCAGTTTCAACATTAGGTTACCACAGTCTGCCCCTGTTTCTGTCCAGACTGCGGAGCACAGAGGAAAGCCCTGTGGCAGATGGTCAGAGAGAGGGGTTTCATCACTTTCCACCAAACTGCTTAAGTGTCTGTGGAAACGGACATGTGGCACGACAGCGTCTCCAGCTATTTATTCTAAACTCTACAACATGTCTATTTCCGCAAGTCAAACTTAGAACAGGAACAAAAACTCACACTACTATATAATATAGATTGGATTTACAACATTTTTTGATACAAAGGTTTGTACAGACATTTCCTCTAGTGACCCAAATTTAATGACATTCCCATCAGCCTCAGCTTTACTTTGTGTTTAGTGCTATTTAGCAAATGTTAGCATGCCTATACCTGCTAAACATCAACATGTTAGCATTGTCATTGTAGATGCTTACAATGACTGCTGACTTAATCATTTAGCACAAAGCACCGTTGTGCATTAGCGTGGGAAGAGGGCGTGCTGAGGGGGCTACAGAGTGAAACAGTGTAAATACAATTTTACCTTTTAAAATCATCTCTGATCAAAAAAGTTTCCTTTCAAGTGCTTGTGGATGAATTATTCTGTGGTGGTTCAAGTATGAAAAATATGGTAAATGTGAAGGATAAACATGTATATAATTTCCTTCCTAGTATACTGACATGACTGCTTGCCTTCACCTCAGCTAAAAGTTTAGAAGAGCTGCTATACATATCATAGCTAATTAATGGTGCAGAAAATAACCTAATATAGCATGTTTCTTAACTTGAAATAGTCCAAACCAACAAAAAATAGGCTCTATTGAAAAACGGGACAAAGTGTCCAGTAGTGAGAGTGAGGCTGCATGTTATCTGTACATCCACAGGCACATTTATGCAAAATTTATACTGTTACATTTACATTTCACATTGCCTGGCTTTTTGCCTGTAAATGCAGTGTTTTGTTATTTTGTTGAAATGGAATCTTGGTGCCCTCTTGTGCACACGGAGCAGAAACTAACCCACTATGAACTTGTGGAGGTAAGGAGATATACACAAAGGCTCTGTGCAGAGAAACAGCTGCTGAGTCGGAGGACAGACAGGATGGATAGCTACAGTATCGGAAACATGACCCATCATTAACAACATGTTGAATAAAACCCCAAAATAAGTGTTAATCAGCCTATACGTGCTAAGCCTGTGTGTTTAAGATTTGTTTTTCTTTTCACTTTTGCACCTTGATGAGTCAGCAGCAGCAGTTGATCATATTGATCATATTGTTTATTCTGCAATAATATTATTATATAATTCAGAATATTGGATCACTGCAGAGATTATAAAATCATAGTAAGAGAAAAAAGCTGTTTTACCAGCAAAATAGATGAATATTGTGCATGAACATATGTACACCACATACCTTTGTATTGTAACATATACAACATATAGGTACAAATTAAGCAGCATGGTTGAACAGCTTACTCTTTGTCCAGGTTTTCAGTGATACAATTCTTCTCTTGCTTCCTCCAGTATCCCTCCTTTTGTTCACCTCTCTGGCTGACTTCACAGGACTGCCTCATGATGCAAGATTATAAAGCAAACTACTTAACGTATCTTCAGGCTAACAGATCCAGATGTATAGAAGCATGAATCCAAACTAATCAACTCCCTTGGGTCGATTTGGGTGTATAAGGAACATTTTCCTCTTTCCCTGATGATTAATTATATCAGATACTGTGCAATAAAAGTTGCTACTATTTACACACTGCCTACTAAAACAGCAACAGTAAATAGCCTGCAGTACATTAGTTGACCATATCATAATGATTTGACTTTTACTGTATGTTGTGCACTGAACTTCATATTTTTTCCAAGAGTGACTGATGCAATAGATTGCACCCAGATTCCAAGTCACCACAGCCCCAGGAGCTTGAGGCCAACTCTAGAACTAGAAATAATGTCAGTCCTAATATGATGCCACAATATTTTATGAATGAGAAGTACCTCTGTTGTGCCTTAGTGCCTGGGTAGCAACACACCTATTTACACTTTCTGAATTTACCTTCCAGTAATCCTCTCTAGGCTTCTAGCCTAACAGTATTACATTTCACCGTTAATAACGTTTGTATCACTCCTGTATAGGATTATTCTTGAGAGAAAGACATAAACATTAATCCATGCTTTCCCCAAACTTTTTGTTGTGCTTGATTTTATATTCCATACCTAATTCGCTGCTGAATAATTTTACTGTTGATGCAGTATTGACCTAATTTCCTAATTTCCTGAAGGGAACTAATTTTAAACCTACTGCTTAACTTAAGGGCCAGGGTACAGACCTAAGGGTCTCTTGAAGAAGCGCAGCCACTGAGTTCCAAATTTTCTGTTTGAGCTTGTTCATTTCTTCCTTTAAGTGGAATTGTGCATTTGATGCTTCTTCTCGGCTAGTTAAGAGAGCTTCCTGAGCGGCACAGGTAGTGCTTACCAGTAAAAGTTGTGCCTCTCCTTTTTTTAGTTCAAAACAAACCGTGTCAATCTGGCCTTTCAAGTCAGTGTCAGTTATTTTATGCACCTCATGTGATTTTGAGCCCACCTTCTTGTCCAGGGTATCGGTTCTTGCTGTTCAGATTTGACTATGGCTGCTATTAGCATAGCTACCTCCATGGCACTGAAGCTTGTTTCTGAGGCATCTCCTCAGGAAAGCTTGCTGCTTTGCAGGTCAC
This sequence comes from Siniperca chuatsi, assembly GCF_020085105.1. Lineage (NCBI taxonomy): Eukaryota > Metazoa > Chordata > Actinopteri > Centrarchiformes > Sinipercidae > Siniperca > Siniperca chuatsi. The sequence goes on from NC_058042.1 coordinate 24,776,271, forward strand.
ATTTGAGGTGATGGTTTTCCTTGGTATTTTTGCTCCAGTCAACACTGTGAAATTACATTATTTATGTAGAAAAAAAGGTTACGCTATGTAGAGCGCCAGCTAAACACATCCTCACACGGCTCTACTAACGCCCCCATTAGCCAGAATTTAGGTACTGTACATACCTGTAGGTTTGCTGAGCCAACAATTGCCAAGATATCCTCACTATACTAAACATTCTTGATGGGACAAATTCAGTTCTCAGTTAACGCATAAATCTGTGATTGAGAGTAGTTGTATATTTTTTTATGTTACTGATCATTTAAAAAATGCTACAGCTACATGGTAAGTAAAGCATCTAGACTTAGGAATTTAGAAATACCTCAATAAATAAATGTCTGTTTTTCTGATACAAGAAACATGTTAAATGTGGGCCTCAACACCTAAAATAGCCAGGTGGAAAAGAAAGAAGAAAAAAAATCTAAATTCTTTCCTGTATTAAACAAATATTCTGTATACACCACTATGAGGGTGTCCCAGCCAGACAGCCCCATGATTTAGGGGTCACATCTCATTGAGCTGATTCACATTGCATTGTCTAAAGAATGAGGATTGGTTGCCTTTACCTGCATTAAAAGACTTGATGATTTGTGGCACGCTGTAGTTTAGGCTCGTCCGTAGACTTAAATTGATGTCTGGGTCATTAATCTCTATAAGGAGAGGAGATGGCACGGGTATACAGGCCATGTTAAGGAGCTCCCCTCTTTGGATGATGCATCGTCACCAGCAGCCTACCTCCTTACACACTCATGTTTGTTTCCACATCTGACAGTATCCCTTAACACCCGCAGAAAACCAGAAACAGTCTAAGTTCTGGAAAGACAACACCAAAGTCACTCTCTGGCTGACTAACTCTTTTGAAGACAGATGACAAGTGCCATGATTGCAAGTTTTTATTGCAAATATAGTGAGTAATATATCCAAGGGGAAGGCAGGGAAATTGTCTTCAAATGATTATGTGATTGTTTTCCTCCGCCTTGCTGCATGGAGTTGGACAGACAAATCAAAGATCAAGAAAGACAATGCCGTTATGTATGAGGACAACAGAAGAGTAAACTCGGAAAAAAAGGTTAACTGTATCTAATGCAGACGTTGTCATTAATTTTCTCTGGTGTCATTACCATTATTAGTCTCTTAAAGGAATAAGGGTTACACTTTATTTGGATAGTCCACCTACAGATAGTTAATAGAGTATTTGTAACATTTCAACAGCTTATTAGTTGAAATTTAACAGTTTCACAAATAAAACCATTTTCTAGGTTTGGTAGGTTTAAGTCCAAAAAACATCTTGGTTAGGGTATACAGTGGTGTGAAAAAGTGTTTGCCCCCTTCCTGATTTCTTATTTTTTGCATGTTTGTCACGCTTAAATATTTCAGATCATCAAACAAATTTATATATTAGTCAAAGATAACACAAGTAAACACAAAATGCAGTTTTTAAATGAAGGTTGTTATTATTAAGGGAAAACAAAATCCAAACCTACATGGCCCTGTGTGAAATAGTGATTGCCCCCCTGTTAAAACATAACTGTGGTTTATCACAGCTGAGTTAAATTTCTCTAGCCACACCCAGGCCTGATTACTGCCACACCTGTTCTCAATCAAGAAATCACTTAAATAGAACCTGCCTCACAAAGTGAAGTAGACCAAAAGATTTCAGAAAAAGAACATCATACCAACAGTAAAATATGGTGATGGTAGTGTGATGGTCTGGGGCTGTTTTGCTGCTTCAGGACCTGGAAGACTTGCTGTGATAAATGGAACCATGAATTCTGCTGTCTACCAAAAACTCCTGAAGGAGAATGTCCGGCCATCTGTTCGTGACCTCAAGCTGAAGCGAACTTGGGTTCTGCAGCAGGAAAATGATCCAAAACACACCAACAAGTCCACCTCTGAATGGCTGAAGAAGAACAAAATGAAGACTTTGGAGTGGCCTAGTCAAAGTCCTGACCTGAATCCTATTGAGATGCTGTGGCATGACCTTAAAAAAGCAGTTTTATTTTCCCTTAATAATAACAACCTTCATTTAAAAAATGCATTTTGTGTTTACTTGTGTTATCTTTGACTAATGTTTAAATTTGTTTGATGATCTGAAACATTTAAGTGTGACAAACATGCAGAAAAATAAGTAATCAGGAAAGGGGCAAACACTTTTTCACACCACTGTATTCATGAATTTTCACATATACTCTATTGATAATCTGTTCAACATCTACAGACAAAGCGCAACAGTTGAAATGTTACGAATACTATCTGTAGGTGGACTATTCAAACATGTTACCTAGGAAGAAATAGCCTACATTTTGAGTTGGAAATAGCTATGCTTAAAACCCGAGAGAAGATTGATACCACTCTAACGTCTGTTATGGGAAACATGAAGCTACTACCAGCAGCCAGTTAGCTTAGCTTAGCATAAAAACTGGAAACAGGGGGACATAAACCTTTAGAAGGCATGTTTCAATTTTATGAACTGACTTGACTTACAATTGAGAGAATTAAGAGTTTCAAGTTTCAGCATGTTACATAATATCTTGAACACTTAAGAAGAAACTGATTCTTAGATAATACAAGTCAGCAACTACCTCTTTTTTAATGTGGGCTTTAAAGACTAATTATAGTGATGTTCAAGGACTTCATACTAGAATTACCTTCAATTTCTAAATCACCCAAATCATAGGCAGTGAAAAAGGAGGCCTTTAAAGGTCTGGGTCTTAATCATGTTTGCTGATTTTTCCTGGGTTAAAGGTACAAGGGAGATAAATAGAACAGTTGTGTAGAGCTGGAATCAATTTACTGTTTTTAGAGAAAGGAGAGGGTAGAGCAATGTGATGGCATCCAGTGGGGAGACAGCGAGACAGCCAGGTTCACGATGGAAGATAAATGGAAAGCATAGGTTATACTGTAGGAAAAAATGTCCTAGCAGTCTACTGGAGCAAGGCAATTAAGGCATAATAATATCCAGGCAAATAATTGGATGTTTAATCCACAAACTCAGTGCTTATGTAGACTCTTTTTCACTTTATTCTATCATTCGCACTTGTTTCAGTGTAACTGCTAAGCCATTGCCAATGATTGAGGATTGTATGAAATCGTTTATGGTTGATAAAAAAACTATATTTTAATTGCATAATAGGGAGTGACAGTCCCAAAATGTTGCCTATGCTCTTAAGTTACAAAAAGGACTGCTCTTGCTGCTTAATGGTGATGACTCATCATCTGCACATTTGATTTGCATGTGTTTGTATATGTTTAATTTGAGCACACTGGCTGTGCTTTGAATGTATATGGCCTAAAACAGGTTTGTGTTTGTGTTTGATCTGGAAATATAGGGACTGAATAATTCTTAACTGGTGGAAGTAATAAGTAGTAGTAAAAAGCATCTAATACACTCTGTTACTAGTACTAGTAACTAGGGTCCTTGTTGCTAATATTACCTGAACTATCTATGGCTCAATGCTTAAAGGCAACCAGAGAGCTTGACCCAGGTCCAGTCCTTACAGTACTTGCCAATTTGTTACCATACCCAGTGGTATGAAGCTGCTGAAGCCATAAAGGGATCAAGCCACCCTCACTGTCAGTATCCACTGGATACTGCAAATCAGAGAAACTGCTCTCAGGGTCCTTCAGAAATGTCTGTTTTAAATCATGTAAAGTAATGCTCCTTGGTTCACAGTGAAAATGAACCCAGGCGTAGTACAGCAGGGCTCATTGCAGAGAAGGGCCAACAGTACAATGAATTGTTAATGACGGCATGGCTGGTGGTTTGTTTGTTTCAGCTGGTGAAGTGATGGCACATTTGAATGTCGTTAGATATATTGGTTGTATTCAGCCGGGGCTTCTTCTGCTGCGCGATAATAAAATGCGTTGGAATGAGGCCATGATGAGTTGAAAAAGGTTAGCCCGAGGGAGGACAGCTGCAATATCTCACACTTCTATTGTTGTGCTTTCAGGAGAGCTGCTGTCAAAATAAATCTTGCTGATGACTGTCTAGCTATTGATTATCCACCATTTTTATTGGTAATAAATTGATTGGATGATTCTTAGTATACTAATCCAAAAAGAACATGTCCATAGTAATTTATTCTTTCATTTTCCATGCTCACATATTTCTATTCAAGGGCAGGAGATGATTTGAAGCACTGTGTGGAAGGAATGCAGGCAAACTCCTGGACACCAACCAGGGCTTAGACACACAAAATACACTGACATTCACACCTATGGGTGCTTTAAAGTTTCTGCCAACATGTCATGGACTGGTGGAGAAAACTGGACCAACATTCCAGCTTCACACAGAGTAAACCAAAGCCAAAATTTGAGTTTACAGTCTTCTTCCTGTGAGGTCATAGTGCTAACTGAGCCGCCACACCACCTGTGTCCGTTTCAATTATACAATGTTCTCTCGAGGTCAAATTGATCTAATATTTTTTACAAACTAGATACAATTGCGTGCAAAATACCTTTATACCTTTAAAGGAAAATAATGGCAGTGATTACTGATTTTTTATTACTTCAAAGCAAGAGCAAAACCAGTCTTACTCAAAGTCCCTATTCCTCCAAAGTGCGGGTCCAGTCTGTGCACAGATGTAATTGCATGTTAGGTTGACCAAATAGTTCAGGACAAGGCACAGAGATTGTTCAGATAGAGATTCATTACCCTTTAGCATCTGGTCATTTATCTTCCAAATGAAAATTCTTTTAACGAACCATTGAGAATACCTTTGGTGATCTCTCCTAAGCCACCGGATACTTACCAGCAATAGGCTGCAGGCCCAATAAACACATACATGGCAAAGAAAATGACTTTACGTGACAGAGACTGGGAGGATCAGCGCGAAGGAGGGAGAGTCAATCCTGTATCGATTTCCCTCTCTCCCAGGAGGCCCTGCACGCAGTCCTTTGGCAAGAGCTAGTCAGGTTCTTGGTGGGAACCACATAGATAGGGCTGATAGCGATTGTGCTGTGAAAAGGCCAAGCCCAGCCTGAGATTAGAAACTTGTATAAGAGAAAGTGAAAGTGTTTGTGCTGTATTGAATTCCGACCGGCTGTATAGAAGTGATCCCAAACCCCTTTGAGGGCTTGGATCCACGATGCGGCAGTTAAAAATTCATCTGTCCACAGTCTCTCCATATGGCTGGATGTGGAGTGGTGGAAAACCTCTAATAACCTTTATGGTGCTGCTTGGGGCCCAGGGAGCTGCCTGCATAATCATCTCAGCTCAGGCAGAGCGCTGAATCCATAAATCAGCTGAGCACGCTCGGGCTGAGCCAGTGTCATCGTGGCCTCGTGGCACAAGTCATCTGTTTGGCTGGGAGTGGCTCAGAACCTTCTCTCTAGGACAATGATACTCTGTTAATCTCCCCGCCTGAAAAATCAGTCTGAGATGGGACGCTTGTAAAATGAGACTTTCAATATGTCATTGTGTCCTTATTGTGCCGACCCAAGTCAAATTCACAAATACTTTTTATGACTTTGTTCACCCTTCTAGATGAGCAGGAATTGCAGTAACAGGGCAGTGAAAAGGTTCAGCCACTGTATGATTTAAAAGTCAACGTAATAAAATATTCTAGAATTGACAACTCGCAGTACCTATCACTGACGCATTACTCATGGTGCTTTCAGCAGTTTGCAACAGTTCCTGGTTGAATGATGTTTCCTCTCAGTGGTGTGCAGTGTTTTGCAGCAGCCTTTTGAGAAATGCTTGCTCTTGTTTGGTGGGCTTGTCAGGGGTGAAACCAATACATCTGCAGTAAAAACCAGCTGAGGAGGTGATTTATGTACGTACAATAGTGTTCCAAATAGCCATCAACACACCATGGACCACATTTTAAACCTTCAGCTAAAACGTAAACTTTCAATCTTCTCTGATGATTGCTTAAAAGTAGACACACAGAATGCCATTTATCCACTATAGCAACCAGTATTCATGTTTAGTACACCACCATTTATGCTAAAATAAGAAAAAAGGAAGGAAAGCAGCATGTTTTTCCAGTGCTAGAAACACCTCTGATCTGAATATTCCTGATGCAGTGCATGCCAAATATCTGCGTCTTCCTACATTGTAACCTGGGATGCCTGACGCCGCCTCCCTGGAAAATTTGTTAATAACAAGGTGCAGGGTATTTCTCCAGGGTGCTGGGCAGAAGCCAAACCTTGGCTTTACAATATAAACAAAAAATGAGGGCCATTCCTGCATCACGCCTCAGTGAGATTGCCAGCAGATGAAATCTGATGACTAGAAAATGACTGCCAAGAACCATGATTCAAATCACCCAGCCTGTGTTTTCTCTTTTGTTTTAATTGTTTTGCTTTGCAGATGCTCTCAAGTTAGACCCAGTAGCAGACAGCCTATTAGCTCCTTCTGAATTAGAAGTGAAACAAGTTAAGTGAAGTTACTTCTGAAGACTCACACATGCAGACTCCTGTGAAGGTTTTCTAAGATCTCTTAAATCTAAAATCCACCAGAGAGATGCACAATGATGCAGAACAGGCAACGCATCTCAAATATGTAATTAACCTCTGCCTCTTGTTTCCTGTATCTTTCCACACAAAATACCAGCTGTTCTTTTCAGGCAAGTGGAAGGTAAGGTGCAAAGCATCTTATTATTTTTAAAGCTCTGAATTCCACATGCCTCCACTGGAATGGGTATTAGGATTTTCCACAATTTATATTTATAACGTGTTTTCCATGCATTTGTTTTAGTCATGTATTTATTATTTTTGTCGGCACAAAACAGTACAGTTTAGTACATCTCACTGTCTGTCTAACAAGCATGATGATAATGTCATGGTCTACTGTTGAAATCACTGCTCAGTGCTGAAATACTTGTGAAGCATTGAGAAGAATGAGAGAGTGAAGAATGAAAATCATCTCATGACTCCCAGGTTCCCAGGCCTTTTGTGTAAACTTCACAAGGTGGGGGCTACACATGGACCCTGTCGATACATCAGCCTCCACCCAGACAGTCTTTTGCATTAGCAGTGTAAACCAGATTAGATATGCACACTGTAGATCACATTAAGGAGCTGTTTTTACAGCAGCACTTTGCATCTCATACATCAAAACAGGCAAGCCATTTTTTTTTTTTTACTATACCAGTCATGTCTTCCATTACCCTTAATGAGTGATGCAATGACACACAGAGGTTGCCAAGTAATGAGACTTGCCACCTCCATTATTCCTACCACTGTCCCTACACATTAGCCCCATGTGTGAATGATATGGATATAATAATAATGGGGAAGATAACATTGCAATTCCATAACACATTTTTCAGGCACGTGGCCCTAAAAGCACCTTGTGGGCATCTAGCGTAAATAAGCCCAGCAATAAACAAGCCATGCATAAATTGCTCAGGCCTTGAGCAATTTTCTTGACTGCTTTGTGTGAAACCCATGGGTCACTGCTGGTTGAGTGCAGCTTGAATGGGCTAAAACGTAAATGTAAAGTTTACTGTGTAATTGTACAGTCTGCTGTAGCTTGAGAAAGGGCACCCAGCCTACTAACTATTAGTGTATAAAGTGGCTCTACATGGGTGATGTCCATCTCTGCAGTTATGTGTTTCAAAGAAAACAACTGGCCGTGTTTGCAGGTGGGAAGCCAGTGAGGGTCCTAGTCGCTGCACTGGCCATGTACTGCTGTACCTCCTACTGCTTCTCGGAGGCAGCAACTCCCAAAATTAGTAGAGAGTGCAGTGCAGAGGGAAGTGGACATTCCAGAGCTGGAGAAAACAGGAGCAAATATTTGAAAAATAATGTTTGTTAGCAGACTTGGTTGCCTGTTCTAGATTAGCTGAAAAAGAGGCTCCACAATGTGGGTGTATTTTGTGTGTGTTTCAAAAATCACAAAAAAAAAGTATCAAGAAAAAAAAGACTCCACAATGTGTGTGTGTATCTGAGTGCTTTGTGAGTGGCCATTGTTATTTTAACACTTTCAGAGTTAAATTGAACTTGACAATGTTACTGTGTTCGTACTTGAGTGTTCTTTGATTGAGATTTGTTCACTCTTGAGTCGTCCACTGGAACACACTTACTGTTGCTGATTAAAATTTAACTGAACTTACAGGGCAAAATATTTTACTTCGCTTTCTATTGTGCGTATGTGAAAGAATGTGTGTTTTTTGTGTATTCTCACTTTATGAACAGTATGTCCAATCCTTTTTTTCACCTTTATTTATTCAGGGGGGAGTTTCACTCAGAGCAATGCTCTCTTTTTCAGGAACACCTTGATCACACTTCACACAGTTACACATTCACAGTCTGATCTGCTGGCCACTGAGCAGCTCGCTCCACAGTTGGGGTAAAGGGCCTTGCTCAAGGGCACCTCAGTGGTGGTAATGAGGGAGGGGGAAGCGCTGCTTTTCACTTTCCCCACTCAGATATATCCTGCCGGTCCAGGGGATTGAACTGACAACCTCTAAACTTTAGGCCACCACTGCCCATAATTGTGTGTGTCTGCATGGAGATCCAGACAAAATGCACACTTTACAGCAGGATGTGCAGCTGTCTACTCTAGATGGACAGTACTAACGACCATAATACACACAGGTGTAATCTATAGGTCTTATTTGGCCCACGTTTTCCCAGTTACTGGTATTGTGGCTGCAGGCAAGGAGGCACTTAAGGACCTCACTGTTATGATACAATAATGGCACAGGAGAGATATTTTTGGGTATGCTTCTTTACAGTCCAAAAACAAAGCATGAAAAAAGTGCAACATTTTTCTATCATCTACATTCAGCTGGCTCCTCTTCGGGTAATTTTTCCTCAATTCACTGTATAATTTGTTAAAAGCTGCAGCTGGTAGAACATCACATGCTTGTGTTCCAGTGGCACCAACAGTGTTTAGCTTTATTTCAAGAGTTTCCCTTTAGGTGTACAGTTTGATTTTTTGTTTTGAGTTCATGGTTATATATTATTGAATAAATGAAGAATGAAATTAAAAAGGGATGTTGGTATGATTAAAAATGTTTAAACTGTAATATGTTTAAATGAGTAAACTGCAGGTTTGACTGTTAACATTTAATCATTTCAGAATGAAATATTTCCCCAACTGTCATAAATGTTATTTGCTTAAACTTCAAGGGATTAATTTTTTTAGTATGAATGAAATATCAAATAACAGTGGATGTTTTATTGTATTGTATTTTATTGATTTTTATTTGATTTGATAATTTGTGTATGGCCAGAACTTATTTAACTATTATTTACTATTACTTATAAATATAAAATATATATATAAAATTAAGTCACACAAAACCCACGTGATAAAGCCACCCCCCCTCAAGTGGGCAAGGAACAACTCCCCCCAAAACCCTTTAACAGGTAAAGATGGAAGAAACCTTGTGAAGGATCACACAAGAGGGGACCCCCTTCCAAGGCTGATGGGTGCATGGTAGGCAACGTGACATTAGTTTAGTTCAGCTGAATTTTTCTGGCATTTCAAAATCACTGTGGGGTCATTAGTCCTCATTATAATCCATAGTGATCATGTGAGTTTACTGAAGGACGAATGTGGCCTAAAGGTGCCGCATGCACCTATATCCTACAATATGGATAGCATGCTCTAAATGAGGGCAAGTGTGGTTAGGGGAGCTAAGGGGTGCTAGATTCAGATTGTTTGTGCCCTCTGCTACAGAAACTGGTCTACTGAAGGCTGTACCCTGAATGCCTCCAACTGTCCTGTCTACTATTGGCTTTACTCTTGCCCTCTCTGCCCACAGTACCCTCCGTCCTCTGGTCTTCTCTGGTGGCCTGTTAGGTTGAATCCCATTCTTCTTCTCTGGCTCCTGGACCTTTGGTGTTATACGTCCTGCACTAGTGCTCTCTGTTTCTGGTTCCCTTGGTTCTTGAGTGCTTTCTGGCCTTGGTACACTGGCTCTTTTAGGTTCTGCTTTTGCCTTTATTGGCCCCAGTGCTGTGCATACTGGAGACCTGCTACTGGTCTCTTCTGACACCACCTCCCTGTTTATTGGTGACCCTTTCCTAGGTTTAGGGGACACACCATTACCTTGGACCACATATACCTGGCCTCCTCTGGTTTTCTTCTGTGGAATAGGTGGGAGAACAAGATTTTGTGTAATTATGGGCACCAGGGTAGAAACTGACACATCTGGTGTTGAGGATTTTTTTAGAATTGGTTTCAGCATGCGTTGATGTGTTTCTGGCATTTTCTTTACATCATCAGTGGTTTCTTTGCTCTGCTGTGGACTAGCAATCCTCACTGAGGACACTCTACGTGTCTTCATGCTGACATCACAGGGAGGTGGTGCAGGCTTTCCTTCTGCTTTAACAATATGGACAGTTGTTGGTACGTTCTTCCCAAACTGTCTTCCAACAAGGGGAGGTGGTGTTGGTGGTGAATACATGGGAGTTGTAGAGGGCTTCTTGTCTTTTCCTGTTGTTTTTTTTGTTCCCAATCTCTCCTTTTGACTCTGAAGTCGTGCTGCCACGTTTTCTTCAATAGAAGACATCAAATCTGAGTACAGCATCTTTAGAGCCTCATCTATCTCGGCCTGAGATGGAACTTGTGGTGATGCTGCAGACTTTTCTGTGGTGGCGATCGGAGTCTCTGTTGTTCCCTTCATGTTTCTCAAGAACTTATTCTCTGGAAAAGGCCATTTACAAAATCATTATATTAATACATTACATCTTTCCCAAAACATGTATCATGAGTGATAAAATTCATTGATCTTTTATTATTATGGATTATTTTTAGTGATGTCCCAATTTTGCCTTCAATCCTGATTCAGGTGAGTTGGTGACAATACTTAGACTAAACTATCCCTGTATTGAAATTGATAAAGCATTTTTGATATGTTTGACAGTTGAGTGGGGTTGATTCCATTATTTGATTTTCCTTCATTTTCATATGGGATGTTTAGTGTGGACAGGGTCTGAAATGTTATATGTAAAACACCAAATATAACTGTTATATGATGTTTTGATGTTGACTGTAAAACTTATAAAATCTTTAAAACAAAAGCATTTACATACCAGATTTTAAACTAGCCCACGCACCAGTAAAACATATTTAATTCTTGCAATATTTAATGCACGTCGCAAGAATATTAATCTTATTCACTACTTCAGTGTTGCTGTGTTGCTATTGGTGAAATATTTGGTTGGTTGTCTATATTAATCTGAGAAACCTGAAACTAATATTGCTTGACTGATCTATTACAAAGGATTTAACGGATTAGCTCGGGACATCACAAATGTTTACTTTAAAAGACTATATTTGACAATTTGAACAGTAACTTACCCCACAGCTCTTGGTAGCGGAAAGAAACCACCTTGGGATCAGCTTCAGGGTGAGATCTTCTAAAGCTGATCAGCTCCGATAAATACTGGAGTAAAAAGTCGGGGATGTCGGTAGGTTGAGAGAGGAGTGTCGCTCTGGAAATACACTCCATTATGCTCTTCAGTCCATACGGACACAAACTCTGGAAATACATTTTCACGTCTCTTAGAAAGTACTCTTTCTTATTGTAACGTTAGACTGTGTGACCTGAACTGATCTCCACTTAGTGAACTCCCTCCTGTAGAATGTCTTTGATGTCATAGAATGTTCTGCACATAGTTGTGTTCTAAGTTCTATTCACTTTGTTGTTGTTGTTTTTTGAATGTTTTCATCTTTGACTGTGTTAAACATTTTAACTGCCTATAATAATGATCTCAAACACTTAATTTGTCATTTACAATCCCTGATGTTCTACATTTATATTAGTCAAAATATTTGCAGCCACTCTCTTTGCTGCCTAAAATCTGTTGTGCTCTTATAGCAATAAACAAACGTTACCTGTCCCAATGTCATTTACAAAATGCAAGTAAGATAATTACCTTGGGTAACTGTTAAAAATGTTGATCCTTTGGCCTACAATTTTTCTTAAGCATTTTAAGAGGTCCTAATTCCCATTCATATGTAACTATCTAACAATACCTTGTGGGTTTGAACATGAGCATGTTTATTTTGTAGATGTATCTCCATTTTTTTAAAATTTGTTTATTTATACAATATATATATTTCAGCAAATAAAATCACTTAACTTGGGGAAAGATTATGGTTGTGATCAAATTATAAGTGGAAAATGCTGGTTTCTTTTGACCAGTATTTACTTTCATTATTATTGTTATATGTATTTATTAGCAAATATAAAAGCTGGATTCTTTACCACCTTGATAGACAGACTGTAGTATCTTGGAGGCCTGATTTCCAGTATGGCAACATTGTTTGTAAAGTTTGTAAGTTTGTAAAGGCTGTGGCAGTGTGATTGACATTGATGCATATCTTGTATCTGTGTCCAGCTGCAGCTGGTCATCAGTACCTCTTTACCTCTTTCCAGTTCCTCACTTTTCCTATTACTATGTAAAGCACTTTCTAAACAGTTGCCAGTGGAGGAGTTAGCATACTCTGTGAAATGTGGTAGCATCAGCACAAGACAATTCACTTCTCTACTGGAGATACTGTATATGATAATGGTGGCACAAATATAGCAGAATAACATGAGGTGAACAATGTGCCAACTCTTGACGTTGTTAGACCTACTTAATTTCAAATTCAGCCAACAACAGTAACAAAGCTTCTTCATCAAGTCTGTGATGGTGAAACTAAAGCGATAGCCTATGTAAGATAAACAACTAATTATTTTTAATGACTTTCTTGATGCTCTTTGGAATATGACGTCAATGGCTGGCATGCCTCGATGTCATCTTCGCCTTTTGCCACGAGAAGCTGGCAGCGGCATGGGAATGAATCTAGATAACGGCCGAGTGCTATGTGATGTGCAGCACACAACGCTTACATGTACTTGGAGAGCTGAAAAGTGGGTCACCCAGCCCACTGAGATTCAGCCTGTACCATTCACTGATGTGGAAATAAGTCTCCTGCATAAGGCCCAGCAAGCAAGGCTGCACTACCAAACACTGCCACAGACAGCACCCAGCTTTGTACTACACAAAGCTCTACAAAGAATGAGTCATTCTCACCACACTGTAGCAGGGCTACAGTCATTGTTTTGTCATTTTCAGCACATGCTAAGAAGATAATGTGTTGTGTTGAGACAGAAATGCACACTGCTCCAAACTGCGTACATGGATGTGTTAAAATGGCCTTTCCTAGATTCTCCTCAAATATGCCTCAAAAGAAAATCCACCTTTAAAAAAATTTGAAACTTGCATGTTATTATCACAATTTAGCTAAATAACACTTTAAAATGTGATTTAGTTGACATACTCTGGAGACCTTTCACTGGTAATGGACGACAGGCTTAATTTGTGCACTAGAACTTGAATCTTGTTCAATATGATTATTTAGCACTGTGGTTATTAACACTAGCTGCACCACATGCGCATGAATACCATTCTTTGCCTAAGGACTGGCTTTATGACTTTTTGTCATTGCCATTCATCATTGACAAATGAAACAACTGAAGTTATTTCTGTAGTATTCTGTTGTATTTCCTCTGCCTTCATGAGACTTATGGAGAGAGAGAGAAATGCAGCAAAGCAAACAACAAAAGCAAGGACAAAAATGCAAACATGGTGCGAGACTACTTTCAGTTAGCCACATAAACTTGGCTGTCACTGCTGCTGACAGACTGCAAAACAGTAGAAATGCATAACTTTGTATTGCTAGCAGGCATAAACACTGGTAGAATTATATCCCTCGAGTTTAGAGAACCTGTGTTTGTATGACTCTGCCAGGCCTGGTGTAATGTATGCAGAGATTTGAGCTCTTGCAGCGTTGACATCAGGTCAGAGTTGGATGTAATGTAAGGGCAAGTAAAATGCTTGTCGGATGACTGATGGCTAGGAGCCAGCACTGTACTCTGAGCAAGCCCTCACTGGCAGGCAACATGCAGGCTTTAATCCACATGCAAGCTGAAGGTTTTCATTGCTATGGCTGGCTCACAACTATAGTTGGATCAACTCACTGTTGGCCCAATGTAAAGCCAGTGAGACAGGCATGCTGTCAGTCCAGTACCAGATTCAAGGCATCCCCTTATCAGCCATGGACCTGCATGGTTTGGGCTGTGAGTAGGAGAAGAAAATGAAGGAGAAAACTGGTAATCAAAAAACTGGTATCAGAAAACTGCACCATATTGAACTTAATATTTCTATATTGACTCTTGAGTCTTTGTAACTACATAATAAAACTCCTGCCTCCTTCATCCAATCCTCTCGCTTGCCTGGACAAGGGAGTCAAGGATGCACCATTTCTTCACTTCAAATAGCAGTGTCACACTTTGCCCGTGGTTGCAGTATAGAAAATTGGTATACAGTGAATTTTAAAGCTGCTCCCCCTCTGGGGTCCTATTGTGGCCAGCCAAGAGTGAATGGAAAGCTAAAGCGGCACACAGAACCCAGGGGAGAGAAGAAGCTGGGGCAAACAGTCCACAGCCATCACTGACAGCTCCCTGGTTTCTCTGCCAGCCATGCCCCTGTGAGCTCACCTTTTCCAGCTACTTTATAGGGTATATTGAAGCTTATTGTAAAGCACACAGGATTTAATATAACTCCAGAGATATGTAGCCCAAATAAAACAGATGAAATCCTCTACATTCATCCTCCTCTCGAATCCCCGTCTCCCTGACGTCATTCATTTATCTTCCGACGCATCCTCCTTCATTCTTGTTCTCCTCAGGCTGTCTCTGTTTAGTTTGGGGAATATGTGATTGGCAGGTTATAACCCGCTGACATTGAGAAAAGGTCTTATCTGTAAGGAGCATTGCTTCTTATAGTAATTTCAGAGAATAGCCAAATGAATGCAGGGAAAGAGAGTGCACACAAATGTAGATACTGACACACACAGAAACAGGGACATGCATGCAAATCAGAATATATTTTTAATTTTTCACATGAAGAGAAGGAAATGGCTTAAATATCAAGTATTCACACAGCAGAATATACTGTATATCCCCATTTCACAAGGACACACTCTTATGTATTTAGTTTAAGATTTTTTTTCTGGTTTCTCTGCTTTACTTAAAGGCGAACGATAAGAGGTGGAATGACTTTCAGCTAAGGTCATGCGCCAGACCTGTACCCATGATGTCATCACCACATGTTGTACACTTACACCCACTACGACACCAGCAACTATTATACGGGGATGTAAAGCAGGAATAGCCAAAGAAAAGGGAATGCGGTCAATATAATTCTTTTAGTGTAAGAGGTTGAAATTGAACGAGCCAATATCCAAAGATAAATAATCTGTGACATTTCAAACCTGATGGACATTATTCTTTGTTTTAACCTACGTAGAGGATAATATGGATTCTACAGGACTATACAGGGCAGGCAAATGTAGAAATGCCAGGATATTGTTTTAAATTGTACAAACTGGATGGTCATGATATTTGATTGTCTGGCAAAGATGATAAAAATACAAGACATCATTGGGATCTAATGAAGAAGGGTCACCGTGGTGTAAATGTCATGTTATAAATAAGTAAACATCCATTTATTTTGTACTTTGTACACTTTGTACACAGATACTTTCTGCTCCTGGAGTTTTCAGCCTGATCTTTCTTTACTGTACTGTTGCTAACTGGATACTTGGACCCTCAAGCACAACAAGCACAAAGAATGATTTGCAAATACTTGCCAACCCAGGAGGTCTTCTGCTGTCCTCTTTGAACTGTCAGCGAGCACATACAGCGGTAAACCAAGCAGGGCTAACGCTGAAGGTGGAGACTGTAGTAGTGTAGTTAGCAGAAGCAGAAGGAGGCAGAATGAATTGGCTGATTCAAGAGCTTCGCACAGTTATTTCTCCACAGGCAGTGAGCTCTACCTCATGAGTCCAGCCCTCACCTGACTCTCCGTGCTCCACTCCCCTGCCTCTCCGATGAAATATGAGGCATGCTGAACTAGCCCAGAGACAACCGCCTCCTGCTGGAGGAGAAACACAATGTACACACTAACAATACACATTACACATTCAGACAGGTGCATTGGCGAGTACAGTAAAGTATGAGAATGCATGCATGTTTGTATTTGTCTATATTCTTGTGTGTGATATAGTGTGTTCATGTGTGGGTTTGTGTATATGTGTCCCCACTCAGACCTCTGCAGAGGAGCCTTCCCCTCTGATTAACAGTGATGAGTGGCTAACGATAGTGAGCCCGACCCCTCTGTCGCTCAGCAAGAGCTTTTATCTAACTCTTCAGGGGATTCTGCCATGTGATGTCGGCTCAGTGATCCTGTCTTAACTCTGTGCCCTCATCTCGCCATCTTATCTCCATCACCTCCCTCTTTGTCTTTTCTTTCAGTCAGTCTGTCTGTCTGTCTGTCCCCCTGATGCACCCACCCCACCAAAGACACTGGCACAGACAGACTGACAAGAAGACACAAATGCATACATGCAGACACACACACATATTTCTCACACCTTTTGTATTCGATCACATGAGGATTGAGTTTTTTGAGGGGAAATCGGTGTGATGAAGAAATATTTTTCACTTCCTCTGTATTATATACATTTGCACAATTCCACAGCCAAGGCAGGTATGAGGGCAGAGCAGGTCCAACACTCAGGAAGCAGCCTCTCCTAATGGGAGTGGCACCGAGTTACTGTGCTTCTTTTCAAGAATCCCTGGGAAGGATCACACTGCCCCTCAGTGGTTCATAAAAGAATGACCTCTTTAAGTATGACTGATACCCAGAGGCTATGCTAGAGTGAAAAGGGTGGGGCACAAAGCAACCATGGGCATGTTACCTGACGGGTGTGTGCCCACAGGGAAGCTGGCAGGCCGGTTATTACTATGCAGGATTTATTTAACTGTGGCCTGGGCTCTAGAGACATCATATTTTGTGTATAAGCAATTATCCTTCTGTGGAACTGGGGCAGTAACTTAAGAAAGTAACTCTATTCACTTTCTCCTCTTCCTACATTTTCATAAATAGTATGCAATTTAAATTGCACATATATATTATTCTTGATTCTTTTAAGTGATAAATGACAATATTCAATACGATTACCTGCAGCAAATAATTGTCCTCTAAGAAAGTATCCCTTTTAGCTTATAAAATGTTCTGATTTACCAATATAGTATAATCATATGAGTATGATGTTATTGTAAACACAGAAAAGCACTACAAGTCACAGCATTTACCTAAATGCTTCCGACATTTTGAGCATTATGTTTTTTTGCCTTCTTGTCAAGAGTTAGATGAGAAGATTGTTAAATATGAAGCTGCAGCCAGCAGCCGGTTAGCTTAATAGCTTAGCAAAAAGACTGGAAACAGTGGGAACAGCTAATATATCTGTCCTCTGCCCAAAGCTAACAAAACCTGCCTACCAGCACCTCTAATGCTCACCAATTAACACGTCATATCTTGTTTGTTTAATCCATACAAAAACGGAAGTATAAAAACAACAAACTGTGGTTTTACGGGATATTTGACAATTTCTTAAACAGGAGCAGTGCTTTCTGGAGTCTTGTAAGCTAAGCTAACTGCTGCTAGCTGTAGCTCCATATTTACTACATCTGAGTGGTATCAACCTTCTCTCTCGGCAAGAAAGTGACGAAGCCTATTTCCCAAAATGTATCTGTATATATATATATATATATATATATATATCTCAAAGCAACAAACTGACAAAATAACCCAAAGCTAACATAAAGATGGTGCCTACTAACTAACAAACTGTCTGACTGGAAATAATAGAGAGAAATAGGTCTTTAATTGGTTCAGTGTTTCATTATATACTGTATACAGGATACATTATGTGCTTTAGAGGGGGACTACTTAAGCACATACTGTTGTCATTAACAAGAATTGTTAATGACATTATTTTTAAATAATAATACACAAAATCATCGTCAGAGCTCTTTTTTTAAAATAATTTCCTTCCCACAGTTAAGAAGGTGAGATTAATTTTAATCTATGACTGCAAACCAGCACAGCACAATAATATCATACACTGAGATATAACATAAAGGTCAAAATGATTAGAATATAACAAGAAATAACACAAGAAGCCAAGCTTTCTCATATCTTAAATGTCATTTTTAGGAACGT
Organism: Siniperca chuatsi; assembly: GCF_020085105.1. Taxonomy (NCBI): domain Eukaryota; kingdom Metazoa; phylum Chordata; class Actinopteri; order Centrarchiformes; family Sinipercidae; genus Siniperca; species Siniperca chuatsi. The sequence goes on from NC_058042.1 coordinate 24,794,331, forward strand.
AAATGCCAGGAAAAGCAGTCACACGTGGAGTTAAATTGACTCATCTTTGGCGACAAAAGTGAAAGAAAAGAAAATTAAAGTGAGATTCAAGTTAGGCTGAAGAATGCACAATTTGGTTGAGATTCAAAAAATCACACTGAGCCGTACTTTCATTTTTCTTTGATGTTTATTTACAGAAGAGTAGTTTCCACAGACATCTTGACAGTTGCTGTGAGTTTTGACATTTTCACATATGGTAACACAGTGGAAATATTTCTACAAACCACAAGTACTACCTATCCTGTTACGATTCCTCTGAACAAGCAATGTTTCTATCACAAATCATGGCTACGGTCGCCATGACTAACACTGAGTAATCCATCTGTCATTTTACAGACTAAGAAAATTGCACTTCTAGAAATGTAAAGATGACAGTCCAAAGTTGCTCATGGCCCAAGACGAAGTGCTAATCTATTCAGTGCTCCTACAATTTGCTCCTACAGTAGCGTCTTTTGACATGAATGAGGTCTTGTTCGGCACACGATGCTTACAAAGGTGTCTGAGTAGTTGCAGAGCGTCGCTGGTGGCACATGACCACAGAGTCTAAGTCTGTGCTTGCACATTCTGAGAAGCACAACTGAGCTGGTACACACAAAACTACAGAAGACGTACAAAAAATGCACAACAATGTGACATCACTGGACGAAGCAGCTCACCACAAAGTACCAGAATGTACAGAGAAAAGCCAGAGAGACAGAAATACACTGAGTGATTTGTACAAAACAAAATATCACTTATGCATAAGAGTTTCGCTTGATTTACTTTCCAAAAGGACAAAATGAATGAGGCTTTGTTTGACAAAAAATGACATGTATCTGAGTCGGATATGCTGGCATGATTCTCTACAATTTTATGCAAAGATGGGGCACCTGAGTAGAGAAGAGACAATTATTTTGAAATGGCTGTCTGCCCTGAGAGGTATGACCTGCCTGGGGAGGATGTCCCTTTAGCCCTTCACCCTGCTTAGTACTTCAATCGCCTTGGTTGTGTTAAAGTGGTATTCTACCAAAAAGTGACTCAGGCTATTATTCAGCAGAAGCAGACACATTTTTGCTTTTTCTCTTCTGATTTTTGTTTGAAGCATGAGCGTACCATTTGAGCGAACCCATACTTTAAACTCTTTAAAAAGCTTGGTCATAACTACTATTGCAGAATAACAATGTAAAAGTCAATTTAGATTACTTCCACCAACCCCTCCTCCCCTCATTTGTTTACCCCTTTCACCGCTAGACAAGACCATCCAGGCCACTGTAATGAGTAAAAACTCACACTGAGGTAAAACGAAACAGTCGATCCTGTCCTCTATGAAAAACTTAGTTCACAAAACAACAGGATGCTTACGTGTATATGTTCTATTTCTTACAAAATGTGCATTATCAAGAAACTGATCAGAATCAAATCAACGAGTTACCAACATGAGGTATACTGTTTAATAAAACCCTTATAAAGGAGGGTGAAATAAACAAAATAATCAAAGTAATTATCATCTCTACGAAATGAGAGCATGAGTAATTTTCCTCCCAAAAAACCTGATTGTTCTAGCCAACAAAAAGACAAACAAAAGCAAAAAGTTACATGTATTTAAAATATAGTGGTTAAAAGAGTTGATAGAGCTTCTATAAAGAGAGCATTCATCCTTTATGCTGGAGGCATATTTTATGTTAATCCCCATTTCAGATCCTCTGTGTCGGCTCCACACACCATAGTAATCCACTACTGCATCAAGACTTTAAACACAGGCAAAACAGCGTGGTTTAACTGAAATTGGGGGGGGAGACCATGAAACCCCTAATTTTAAATACTGTATATTTCTAAAATTCATTTACACTGTACCATGTCAGCGTCCAACTAAGATTTTACATTAGAGTTTGGCAGCTACATTATCATAAAATCTAACTCCTGCATCATTGATGTGATAGTGTCTTTGTTAAACTGAATTTCCAAGTGTGTTAAATGTCCATCAGAACAAATTGGTGCAATGGTGTATAGAATTTACTTTCTCTGTTACTGGGCAGCAAATAATTTGTACTTTATGTTAGTCTACTTGATTGCCAAATGTTTGTGGTCGGTCTGCAGTGACAATACAGACTTTTTCACTTTCCATAGTGGAAGGGTGAACAGCTGCTGTGTGCAAAGCCATGGTTGCTTTACATTCACTTAGAAATATACAGACAAAATAAAAACTTGTGTATTATTTTCTTTTGAAAATGGCCATGTTGGGTAAGAGACAACTTTGCAAACTTTAGACTTAAAAGATTCCAACAATCACAAGAAAATGTTTGAAAATTTCATTTTCGTCACCGTGACCGACAACTTAATTGAAACACTATCTTAATGGCCCTGATTCACTGACCTTTTTGCAAATACTGCAGCTTAGGGTTCAGTATCTGCAAATGGTGTAGTGAAAGGAAGAACTGGACCCAGGTCTGGGTGAAACCAATCAGAGCAGCAGGAACACAGTCAAGGGTTTTAGCACGTCTCTTCTTAAGGTAGCATGGCTAATCATGGCTGACGTGGACTGAGAGAGGTATGTTTAAGATATCAAACTGGAATGCTTTTGAAAATATTATGCTTCTTTCTGGACTCAGGACATACAGGCTTTTGAGGATGATGAGAAACAGTATCAAGATAGAACAGTATCAGTAAAGAACCTGGGTCAAAAATATACACACATTTCTGGTGTGTATATTTCATTTTGGTGGTTTGCTTTAGCTTACTGCACATAAAGGGCAAATGATCATCAAGGGCAGAAAGCTGTCTCTGCACTGCTCTCTATACATTTAAATTGTCACCCAAATCAATGATGTCACAGCAGGTGTTTTACTTTTAACAGCTGATGGAAACCTGCTCTGACATCACTAATTGGAGTGTGGCCACATGTAAAACAGGCCTGCCACTTTAGATTGATGAGCTGGGTGGTGCAGCAGCAGTTTCCTGCCACAGGTGAGCTTGCTGTTGAATTTCTCTTTATGTACCATTTAAGTGTGGCTTGCCAAACAGTATAGTGAGTGCCATTCATTTTTTAAAAGTCTGGTAAGAAGGTATTTCATAAACATTTCTATAACTGACAGTGGGTAAAATCTGAATTCTCCTGACATGGCAAAACCCACTCATTCACCCCCAAAAGACCTTCTAATTAATGTTTGACCCAGGTTTGCTAAGAACACATTCACGTCTGTCCCTATATGACTGCTATTGCAGTAAAAACATGTTAATCTTGTTGTGATGTTAAGTACATACATGGCAATGCTAATAAAAAAATAACTCTCTTTGAGGTACCAACCATACATTTTGTTTGGAAAACCAAGAACAAAATAAGTTTTAGAGAAAACACAATTATGTTGGTGGGAAACGTGGTGTTTCATATATGTCATGAGGAACCATTTACATTTTTGTTGCTGATGTGATTGAGTTGAGCTGGTGAGATGACACTTAAATGGACATGGGTAGAAACATGGGCAGGATAGAAGGGGTTTGGATGACTATAAGAGAGCCACCTGAGAGAAGATGAGACGTCATGTACAACTGGGCTACACCGAATGCTCTGCTTAATACCATCAATCTTTAAAGTGGATATTATTACTATTATTACTATTATTATTATTAACTGATCCCAACCGTAGCAAACTTGTCATTATTTCAGAATCACACAGATGTAGGCTATGACCGTATATATCTTCTACATATCGCACTCCTACAGAGTAACCCTTGCCCTTTCTGAGTTAAATGAGTTAAAGTATAGTGTTATAGCATCCTTAAAATAGTCTCTTTGATGTGAAGCACCTAATGGAACCAGCTTGTAACTAACTCACAAACTCTTTCTCATGAATAAAGACATGCCAATTATTGCCTCCTACAGGCATAGAATGTTAAAGCAGTTTTCTTAACACTTTTGACACCTACAGGCAATGAGTGTTAAGCGGCGGTCACACCACAAAGTGACATTCACTCGTCCACATGAAAGAGGTGGGGCCGGATGCTTAGTGACTACTCGCGGGGCTAGTTGGTGAATTGCTATAGCTGGCGAGCTAACCGTTAACTCAGTAACAATAGCTCTGAGAGCTTCTCTCTATTTTCTCTCTGCTGTTCTGTTTACGTCACCCTGGCATTTTCCGAGCTAACGAGCTTGCTAACAGTCAGTTATCTTGTTATCTTAGCTCAGTTCACGCAGTTTATTTAAAAGACATATTTGTACAATCAACTCCTGTCTCATAACTGTCTGCTAACCATGTCTCTTTTGTGGAACAGTTTTTCCTCCAACAGAGGAGGTCAAATAAAAGTGATTCGTGCAAAACAGCAAATAAGCTAAAATAGCTTCCTCCATTTTGGACTTTCTGGCTCTCCATCCCCTCAAAGGTCAGCACTGTCAAGACGGCTTGCTATTGGTCAATGGCGCAAATTCTCGTGTCAAAGTTCACAGAAGTTGAACTCTTCATTAGCACAGGTTAATTTTGCCTCCTCTGATCGCAGCAATTTCAATTCATTCTAACGGAATCACTGTTTTAAATGCTGGTGTGACCAGGCGCAGAATTTAGATTTTCTTTTGGTGTGAGTTCTTTTTGGTTTTACATTTTACATAAATCTTTAAAGGGGGGGGGGATTAGCAGTAACACTCATTGCCTGCAGATGACACAAGTGTCAAATTGCAGGAGCTATTACTGTCCTTGCCTATAGTTGGCGCTAATTTGACTGCAACTTCAGATCCAAAATGGCAATTTGATGAAAATGGCTGGACCCAGTTTCAGGTGCTTCGTATCAAAGACACCAGGTGTTTATGTTTTCTGTAGGGCTTTAACAGTAACATAATACTGGGTGACACAATCTTCAGAGATCTGAGAGGAAGCTGCAATGCACTAAAGCGACATAAATTCCTTTGACAAAACACAAGAACATGAAGTCAGTGTCAGACGATTACTTCTGCAAATACCAAAGGCTGTAAAATCAGACGAGTTAGGAAAGAGATCTTAAAAATATGCTAGTTACATAAAACTAATAAAACCACACTGGAAACCATTCTGAAAAGAAATGAGGTAGTATTGTTGATAAGGAGTAGGGATGCACCAGTTCCAATTTTAAACTTTCAAAACCAATACTGACTCACTCAGCCTCACATATCGGTCAATTATGAAAAGCAATCTGATCGAATACTTAAGGAATACGTTGAACAGTTTGGGGTCAATGTAAAAAAATTGGAGCACATTTTTTTTGGACAACTAATGGCACATAATCGCATTGGTGCATCCCTAATTGGGAGTCAAACCAGAAGAGTGGTCTACAGATGTATTGTTGTAACATATTCTCTAGTTCTCCCACCAACATAATAAAACCAATACCAACATGAACATGTAAATACTTTGATTCCAAAATGAGATATCCACCATCTGAAATACAGCACAACACTTTTTACTTTTCAACTGAGTGTCCCTGATTTATACAATCACACCACCCGGATATATGGCATTTTGGAAAAGAATACTTCATGTCTACCAAATCTGTATACTCCATATCTTTTTACATTTTGAGTGTTTTTTCTTTCATATTGACACGTGTTTTGTATTTGTACTGAACATAATCATCCATAGAAATATACAGAGGTTATAAACGCACCTACAATAATTAGGCACCTGAGACCTCCACACTCCAATCAGGAAATGAAATGTGTGTGTAAATTTGTGTTCATGGTTATACCACGGAATCAGCTATATTTTAGCTTTCTGTGTGTGTTTCAGTGTGTGTGTGAATGTGTGTCTGCGGACCCTGAGACAGCAGGAGGCTGGAGAGAGATACAGGTATTCTGTACTCTCAGAGTGTGCAGATACTCTTTAAGGCTTATTCCTCAGTGCCACAGTAAAGTAGCATCCACCAGATGAAGCCCAGGGAGACTCATTGAGACTGCGCTTCCGATCCAAACAACAAGGATGATAGCCCGTCTCACTCACTCACGGAACATTCCAGGCTTTCTCATTCCTGAGTGGAACAGAGCCATGTGCGACACAGTGGGAATAGCTTCCTTCAATCCACTTCCATCTGCTTAGTTAAGTTAAATCTTTCTTTTCTTTCCAACGGACAGGAAAGAAACCCAGAGGAAAATATCATACCAATGCTAGAGAATGCATACCCATATACAGTTCTCCACCACTAAAATATACTGTGTATGTATACATTACACACGTATGAAACAATGGATTCAAAGTACCTATAAAAACTTTGCAAGGAAGAGAAAGGAATCCAATAATGAGGTGCATAAAAATAATCCTTAGGGATTCTTCCTGGGTACGTAAAAGAAAGAATATCAGTCTGATGTCTGTGTTCGTGTAAGGGTCGATGCCCTACATGCAGAGGCTACGGGCACAGATAACTATGTGCTGCTGAGGTAGAGTGGACAAAGCCGGAGCTGACAAAGGGGGCAGGGGACAGCCCGGCAGAGATGGCCTTCCCTGGTGCCAAAGGGCAATGTCTGGAGTCCCCGTTCTCCAGATGCTCTGACCTCAGCACAGAACACACGGTTTTTGGGGAGTGGAAACCATTGGTTAGCCCCATGTCCTGCTGTGGCTCTAAGTCTGCATTCGGCTGGTCTCCCGTGCCTTCTAGCTCCCCGTTGTGATTGGCCACCAACTTTATTGAGGGAAGACTTGAGGGGCTTTGGGCCAGTGATAGTTTTTCTAGAGTGTCCTCCTCTCCTGGTGGGCTTGGCTGGCTCAAAGGGGAATATCTGTCCTCTGATAATGAGGGTCCCCTTGTGGTGTTAGAATCCCTTTCGCTGCCCTCCTCCTCTTTCTCCCTCCCTGGGTCTGACAGCTCTGAGTGAACGATGACTTCTGCCTCAACCTGGTGACTGCACATAGATGTACACAGACGATCTTCTAAGTCCTGTAACAAAACAATGTCACTGTTACTTCAAGTTTTCTCTGTTAAAGGTAGTTACCTGGGCAACTCAAACATTCAGTGTTTTTTGGTTCAGTACATGTACAGTGCACAGCCTATAATAGCTACTCCTTAGTACATATCCTTACATAGATATAAGCAAAGCTCACAATGGACTGTTCGCTAAACCCCTCCCTTAAACAGCGATGGTCCGATCATCGCTTAGCAACTGTAACTGACCTGTCAAGTTTTGAATTTTTCCACATGTCAAAAGTGGGTGGTCCAAAACCAAAAGCAAAAATGTAAGGAATGGATTAAACAGTGTTTTTATCTACTCTAACGTAAGCTTCAACTGTTAGCATGTCTGACTAGCTGCCTACAGTAGTAAATGTTACTTCCAGGGCCAAGGAGCACATAATTAACTAACTAGGTCACATTAGTTTGCCGGGTTGCAGGTTATTCTAAAAAAGACCCAGTCATGACTAGCACATCCATTGTGTAGTAGTTTCCCACTGCATGGAAGCCAGTTTAGGGTAATAGCAGTTCTTTCATGCTCTATATTGGATTTGGGGAAACAACCTTAGCATTGTTAACTGAGATAGCATTATGTTTACTAAACACATTGGTTAGTCCTCATCCTAAAAGCCTTTTCTCTTGTAACGTTAATAATAAAAAAAGCAGTTTTAACAGTTTTAATTTCAGCCGAAAAAATCAACGTTCGGCAGCCAGAAATGAGAACCCCGCTTTTGTTAACTTCGTTCTGAAATCAAAGACCCACTATGTAAAAAATGACTACAAATTTCAAGTGGTAAATCTGCCCCCGATATCATTGTAATCTGCATATGTGCAAGAACGGAAATCATGACAGGCATAGCACCAGTAACTAAGGGGGGCGTGGTTTAGCAAACAGTCAATGAGAAATGCCATTTGACCCAGTGATGCTAAAGCTAAAGTTGCTTGCCGGACACAGGTTAGATCATTAAAAATAATTCATTCATTTACCGTGCCGTTATCAGTAATTAGCATGCTGAGAGTTCCGTTAATGAGTGTTGGAGAGTCTTCTGTCATGGTGTCTCTGTATCTAGTGATTCTGTTGGCCCAGTTATGACTCACAGAGCCATTCCAAGCAGCCTGCAAGATGAACAACACAGTGGATGCACCAAAATTACAACTATTATCCCTCTATCAACACGTGAAAAAATAATAAGGTATCCAAGGCCCATCTGGAAAAGAGACCCCTTTGCAGATTTTGACCTTGGGTTCAGGTGCAGGGGCATCCTCCCCTTCCCCTATATTAGCACTTGCCATCAGGCTCTGCTCCTCTAGGGCTTCTTCTAGCGGCTGACCAGACTCTTGGCTGCCTGGGGGCATCAGTGTCTCCAGCTCGTGGCTATCGCTGCACTCTGGCACGTTGGAGGGAACGGGGCTGCCTCCTCTCCTGTACTGAGGGGTCACAGCTGTGGAGTCCAGGACCCCAGACACCTCCCTATTTGGAGCAGAGATGAGAGGGATAGTATAGGAGTTGGGCACTAGAGAAGACTGAACGTTATTACAGTTGCCTGGGTTGTTTTAGATGGCTTATTGTTTGTAAGACAACAGTTGTTCCAAGTAAGTAAAAGAAGAAAGATGTGCATAGGTACTGTACAAGTACTGACACTCAAGTTACCTTACCTGGATTTGCCATTACGAAAGCTGAAACACATGCAGAGGAGGATGCATATCAGTCCCAGACACACACCGACTATGATGCCTGTCACTGCATGGATGTCCAGCTCTGTTAAAATATCAGACATGGAAGAGGAGAAAAAAATGAAAGAATTAATGTAAACAAAAATCAAGGCAACACAGAGTTCACACACGGCAGAAATGTCACCACTCCCAGAAATATATGCCATTTTGGTTTTCATATTTGATCTGTTGCCAGTAGCAATCGTTGGCTCATGTCTAGAGCTCCATCTTAAAAAATAAAAGTATTATAATAACATATTTAGTTTGAAATACTATTTGGCTCAGGCCTGATGTAAAGAGACTGCAAGAATGTATTGATTCCACTGATTCATTAAAGACAAAGTTACAGTAGTGAAGAGCTATAAGACAACATTCAACTAGGGAGAGCAGAGCTTCATCGATATTAATGTATGCTGGGTGTCTTTGGCAGTCTGGATATAGAGATGAGAGGAAACAGATGGCGGGAGCTCTCACCCACCCACCAGCCACCTCAGTCCCATTCACACTGCATACTGGCAACACTATTACAGCCTGTGTGAACAAAATAAACTTGTTACGCTGTCCTTTTATTAAGGGAAAAACTACATTCCCAATGCTTATTGCATCGGGAAAGTTAATTAGTTAATGTTCAGATAGTCCAATATGATCCTTTTGACAATCAATTCCCAATCATTATGGACTTAGGCTGGTAAAGATAAAAAAGTATTGTATGTATAAGTACTATAGGTAAAATACTTAAATGCTTAAACTAAAATGTAAACTGATTAATTTCATTGGTGTTGGGACTGTTTGTAAGGAAGTTGTAAGGGAAATGAGTGTGACGGGCTCATGTTGGATAATAGTTCATAGGGGAATTAATGGTTCTGTATTTATGAGTCCTTTAGTTTAAAGACAAAAGGGGCATTTAATAATTACAGGTAAAGCTAAAACGCTGACTGATGGAATTAAAAAGTGTATAATGAGATTGCATGCTTAAACACAAAGTGAAATGAGAGTAAAGAAAGTGCTTTTCACAGCAATTGTGCTGGGTACAGAGAGCAGTAATTCAAAGATCTCCCCTGGGGGTCGCCGATGAGGCCGCCCCTTTGATGTCCACACTTAATATTGTCCTCAAAATGCACTAGAATAGGAGAAGTGAAATAACAGTGTCCTGCCGAGCTGTACTTTCTCTGCTGGCAGGGACAAATTACCCACTTTAATATGAAAGACGGTGTGTGCATGAGTGTGGGTGTGAATGTGTGGGTCTGTGTGTGTCTGCTTACGGTAGCAAAAATGGCCGTAATATTTAGAATCTTAATGCAACGGAATACCTTATTGTGAAATTTTACCACTACTGAATACTTAATGTTGAAATTCAAATTACACAGAATTTATAGTACTGAATTTTACTTTCAAAACCACCATCTATCTGAATTTATGTGGTTTGAATTCTCTTTGAAATTTGCAATTTCAAAAACTTTTAAATATTTTTGTTTACAGATTCAAGTAGAAAATCCAAGTGTCCAGTGCTGTATTGTAAAAAAAACCCACTGTATTCAAGTCGCTTGAATGCAGTTAGTCAAATTGAAGTCCAAAAATGTTGTTGCGTAAATTAGATAGAAATTCAGATATCAAAATTCAAGATAAAAAAAAATCCAAACTTGAACATCTGGACAACCAAGGATAAGCAATCAAGCCTGAATGGAATTAATCAGACCTCTGGTTATGTTCTGTCAGTCATATGATCTGCGTCTCATTAACCTAAAATACAGGAAGAAGTATCCTGGGTAGTTTTTGAAATTACTACGGAACAATTCAACGAAGGGAAACCCACGTAAATCAAGATTAATCAGATACATGGTTAAATATTTTAGTAGTCTAATAGTAGTCATGACATTTCACAATAAGGTATTTAGTGATTTCTAAATTTCTAATTATTATGCCTATTATTTGCTTCCATAGCTGCTTGTGAGAACATGAAACATTCTTGTGCAAACAAAAGGATGAAAATAAGGAAAAAAAACAAAATGTATTATATTACATCAGTTGTCTAAGCACTGTAATGCACTTAATGAATTATGTGGCATCAATAAAGTATAAGACATTAAATGAGAGAGATTTCCATTTCCTCTTCATTCAGTGAATCTTCTATCTCAGCTTTAGCCACAGAAACGCCTCTGCGTCTTGTAAAGTGATAAGTGTTGTCTCTTTCTCATTGAGTATTTTGCATCCTTAAACCCTCCTGGCACTGAGACTGCCACCTTCCACTTTCTCTCTCCCTCTATTGTCAATTTCCATTCACACATTTCTGACATTTCTGCTTTCCCACACTGCCAAAGCTCATCTCATTAACAAATTGAATATGTCACCATATCTAACCAAACAACTGTCTTACCATGTTATATAAACTAATTGTTGGTGGATGTTGATCATTAAATATCATTGCCACTGTTTCAGTCTCTGTCTTTTAGATTTGGTAAATCTTAACTTATATATTTTTTAATAAAGTTGACAAACTGAAACAACTTTCCACTGTAACTGTTTATTAAAAATATATTACATATTGACCTCTCTTTACCACAACCACGATTAATGCTACCAGCGCTCTTAAAATGACTATTTCTTCCTTTCTTATTATTACTGTCACCTATATACAGTATGTGCTACATGACATGTACCATATTTCTGAAGAGGGGTGTGAACTTCCTTTACAGGAGAATATGGCCCTGGCCCCACCTCAGTAGATGCTCCCAACTTAAAAAAGTAACGGGTGCCACTGGACAAACCCTGGACCTCCACACTGGTAATGCTCCCTGTGAAAGAGAGAGATATTGTCAGGGCCCACACAGTTTTACTCGAGCCAGAAATTTTATTAAACATTTTGAAAAACAAGATTATAAAGATAAAGGGGTAAGTTGCACTTAAATTAAATAAACATAAGAGTCAAAATTTCAGTGATTAACTGTTCAGTGCAGTGAAGAGGAGTCATGCCAGCCAACACCTACCATCCTGAGAGAGGTTTTCCCACAAGTGCTCAGGCTGGCTGAGGTTGCCACTGTACAAGATCCTGTAGCTGATGATGATGCCATTAGGCTCCAGCGGAGGGCGCCAGCTCACCAGCACAGAGGAGGAGTCCAGAGCACTCAGCTGCAGCTCCTCCGGAGGTGTGGAGGGCCCTGAAGGAGAGGAGGAGGACTGGGTCAGTAATTAGAGCCCAGAAATGAGGCCTCACAGCTGCGGAATGTATATTGTCCTTGTTTGACATGTTGTGTGACAACCATCTGCGTCCTTGTGTCCATGCCACCTGGGTACAGGGAGAGGGGACAAGCAGGGCAACGGGGGAATGGGCTGGGGCTCAGGTGATGATACATGGCAGTGGAGAGCGTGACGGGGTGACTGGTGGTAATAATGTTATTAAAAGTGGCCCACTCTACACTCACCACCCTTACCTGACTGACAGACAGATCTGCTGGCCAACATGAAAGCCACTACTACACCTGGGTATTTTATTACAGCCATTTATCAGCCATCAATGCCAATGCCAACTAATTCCCATGTCCACTGGCTAGCCAACATGCTGATCCACACAGGAGTGAGCACACACTCACTTGCCTGCACAGGCACACTCAAGCACACCTTCACATGCATAGATTACAGCGTCTGCAGGCCACAGAGAGCATAAATGTAACACCTTGCTAGCTGGAGACCAAAATAAAAATAATAAAAGTGGCATAATCAGCCTATCAAGTGCAGCTAATCAGACAAAAGCATCTAAAAGCATGAATGCGCACTTCAAGAACGAGATAGATTAAATTATTTATGAGGGACATGAGGTATTTTAGCAGGTGCAATGAAAAAACGTGTGACATACTTTAAGATCAACTGTAAATCTACGAGTAGACAAGATAAAATTCTCTAATAACTGTATTTTAAGCTGAATTAATTTGAAAGGACCAATACCCTGAAATGTAAGCTCTTCCTTTCCTTTAACCTTTCTTCAAACAGAACATGTGCGCTGACCCTGCATCCTCTTCCAGCAACATATTCCCATCCATTTACTCACATCTACACCTAGTACTGCAGCTGCCCAGTATAATTACACTCTTCTATTCTATGTTTTTGCACATTGTAGTTCCCCTTGAGCTGTTTAGGGTCAGGGACTTGCTCAAGGTTTTGAGGCAAAGGCGTGTTTTCATTCATCAAGTGAGTGAAAAAAGTCTTGCACACTTGAGTGAGTTCTCTAAGTAATGGAAAAAAACAAATGTTTTCCCCTCATGCCATAGTTCTGCATGAGTGTCAGAATACTTGCACCTATCAATAATAACTTCATTTATATAGCACCTTTAAAAAGTTACAAAGTGTTTTTCACAAAAAAAGAATAAAAAGAAAAGAAAATGAATAAAACATATAACAACTATACTATACAACTATAGTAAGTGTAATGCTGATTACCAAACATGGCCACAAAATACCAGAGGAAAATCTTTGATCGTTGGGTCTTTAAAAACTAAAACAGAAGAGACTCACGGTCAGACAGAGTAGACTCCTCCACTGTGCCGCTGAACGGACCCACCACGTCCACTCCATTAGACTGCACTGCCAGCTCATAGCGGGTGAAGGGCTTCAACGCCCCGAGCAGTATCTCCTGAACAGAGCTGCAACACACAAACACAGGAGAGTCCTGGGTGTGTATGTGTTATAATCTGCGCTGACGGAAAAAATTGTTTACTTTGTTTCACTTAGTCTTGTTAGTTTGTACAATCTGTTGGACCACTCCAGGCTACAATATGTATTACCTTTATATTGTTAACTCGTATTACCTGCCTTCTGCTTGACATATTAAGCTTGCAAGTACTTATGCACCCCTTTAGCCCAATAACTCCATATCCTTACTTAAGATAATTCTTGAATAAATATGATATACAGTGAACGGTGGAGACAGGAGGGATATAGAGTATATTTCTTGACATAGAGTAGTAATAAAATCAATGCAAGGACAATATGTGCTGGTAGTTGGTGGACTCATATTGACACTCCATTTAATTACTGTAAAAATGATGGTTAATAATGGAGCTACTCAAGGCTATTCAAAACATAATATAATTCTCACAAGAAAAATGCAGTGGTTTGTTTGATGTCAGACATAAAACATTTTTTTTTATGTAAAGAAATGCAGAGGCCAAGGTGCTCTTCAAGACGAAAAAATGAGCGACGAAAAAGAAACTCTCTTCTGGTACTATTAAGCAGAGAAGGCAGAAAGGGTATAATAAAAGCCTTTATTTAGTGGAGCAATTTAAAGTCTTCAAACACAAAATGATTTTGACCTCAAAGGGTCTTCCTTGGAGAAGATATAATAAAATTGAAAAAAAGAATGTCCAACTAAATTAATATATTTAAAATAGCATTTCATACCAAGAGTGCCTGAGGCATGTTTCTTTTACATGACCAAGTTATATGCGACTTGCTATGCTATGCTAAAGGTTTTTTTAAATTTTTTTTATCACAGTTTAGGTTTGTATCAGTACTGAAGATGTGTTCACACACACAAACACTGTTGGGCTTTGCGATGTGAACATTAATACACAGGGAGTTATGCAGGAAGCATTTTTGTTCAAATGTTGACCATGAACTATAGTGATATGTTTTGAGATATCCAGGGGTCCTCTTCAACATTACAGACATTATTAAGTTTCAGTTGTTCAACCCAGTTTCTGACCTGGTGTGATAGGAGACCAGAGAGGCGTTGGTGGTTCCTGCTGGGCTGCAGCGCACTGTGTAGTTGATGATACGTACATTGCTGAACCGTGGTTTTTCCCAGCGCAGCCAGATAGAGGTGGAGCCATTGGCTGTGGCTTGGATGCTGCTTGGGGGCAATGGAGGCGGGCGCATGGGCAGTGACGACGCTTTAACACACACACACACACACACACACACACACACACACACACACACACACACACATTTGGCTTGAATCTTGGAAAATGTCAATATAATTTGTCATTTTATAATTTTGTTATTTTTTATTTATTACTAATATTCATTCATTCATTCATGTATATATGCACACATTCAAGGAGAAATCGTACTTCTGTCATGGGCCTTGTCTGTCCTTCCCTTCCACACAGCAGCTGCTCCATCTATCTGCTTGTTGAATGCCCAAACCCTCACCTCGTACTGCCGATCAGGGACTGACACACACAAACATACAGCAAGAGAGAGGGAAAAGATTTTTCCAGCTATACATGTTGTATACATATGTTACAAGTAAAGCCTCTTACAAATACAAGACATTTAAATATTGATTAGATGTAATCTAAATGAAGTCAATCCATTTGTGGTCTCTCCAGATGCTGTACCTGTATCCTGAAAACCACAAACGGCAACTGTGCTACAACCTGCATTCAAATACTTTAACCTGCAAGACAGCTTTTCAATGAAATGCTGAAATATTAATCATTACTTTTCATGAGAGGTGTCTGTCTATTTCTGTTCCTTCTTAAGATCGCTTGTAAAAGAATGAAATTGAACACTCTGTCTGACAAGGACGCCGGTAAAACAGCGTTTCCCTTGCTCAGAAATGAACAAGGCTGTCCAAAAGCTTGGTATAAGTGTATTTTTCTAAAGCAAAGTGAGCATCATTTGATTTAAAATTTAGTCAAAGGTATGTAAATGCAAAGTTAGAAAAATGACCATGAAAATTCTGTTCTGTCATTGCACCTCATTGGATTTTGGTGTTTGTGAGTATTTGGCAAAATGAAAGTACTTAAGGGCACATTACATTTGGAGAGGCCTCTGCTAACGACTTACCCAGCCCAGTGAGGAGATGATACCTGGCCTTCTTACGGAGCCTGATGGTGTGGGTCTGTGTTGTCCTTTCTCTATTGGCTGATTCGTCAGCCTCCACCTCTCGACAGGACAGTTTGTAGCCAGAGACCAGTGTGTGATTGGGTGAGAGATGCCATGTCACATTGAGTGTGTTCACTCTGGCTCTGACCTTTAGCTCAGTAGGGGCAAAGATCACTGAAAAAAAAACATGACATGACCAAGAATTCCACATGATTGCATTAACACTAACTACCAGACTTTCATTTCAGCTATATTTTGACCTGTTGCTCACAAAATACGTCTGTATTCAAGTGTTACTTTATGTCAGTGGTACCCAAACTAGGAAGGGTGGGTGCAAATGATCAGGGGGAAAATGTGGAGGGAAACTAAAACAATATAAACTTTTTTCACAGACATTTTGACCTGTCAAATCTATAACATTATTTTGCTTCATTGCACTACAATAATATCTAGAATGGGTCATTAAAGTGATAAGTTTCACCTGTGCTTCCAGTCAAAATGTCTATGAATTTGATATATGTGGGAACAATAAAGAAACAGGAGGGCTGTGATGCTAGAAAGACTTTAAAAATTCAGGCTGGCAAGATTTATTTAGAAAGCAAACCGACAAGTACATGTACAAGATGGAAACATTTGACAGAGAAGGTAAGTAATGTAAATCAATCAAGTAAATGTGCACTGGAGTTCACTGTCAAAACAGCAGTAGAGCCTTGTGTCTTTTGTGTCAAAGTTTTATTTTCATAATTTTCACGAGAGACATTAATGAGAAAACAAACAAACCATGGAGTTTATTCTCTTGATAATGCTATTTTAACTTGGCTCCTTTGTTATGAGGTTCCGCAATATTTCATATTTCACTTCACATTATAAATGTATGTGATCAAATGGTCACTTACAAGCAGAAAATGAGTGTGTTTCATAATGAAATGTTACGTTCCCTGTATGGATTAAAGCTCTTAATATTCCATGTCATTCTGACACTACAAGACCAGTGGGAAACCTGGTAAAACAAAACAAGAATTTTAGGAATGAACAAATGCCAAGAGAGCCAGATCTGATGTCTTCCTTACCCATGCTGTGGTCGCTGTGGTTGTAGTGGGCTAATGTTTGGTGCTGGGCCCACTCAGAGGGAACCCCAAAGCCAATGCCTGTTCCAGCTGCTATCCTCAGTCGGTACGCCTGGTTGGGCTGCAGCTCTCTTAGAGTGAACTGAGTCTCATTACCCCCCACTTCCACTGAGAACACAGTGTCCACTGTGGGAACACACAATACACACGTCTATATATATGTATATATGTAAAGTATCTACTGATGGAGTATCTAATTATGATGATGTTCTGAATGTTTTTTGAGAAAATTGTTGATTCAACAGATAATATGTATCACACCGGAAAAAATGTTCTGTACTGTGTTGTCTCTGCACTGGTTCAAGTATATTGCTGTCTCTCAAGGAGAATCTGTTTTAAATACGGTTCCATTCAGAGTGAACTTTATCTCCCTGTACATTCAGGAGAGCTGGGTATATATATTATATATATTTCTGAACCTCTGCACTCTTAAACGTCCAGTGTGTAGGATTTAGTGGCGTCTAGCGGTGAAATTGCAGTTTGCAACCATTTGAATACTGCTCGCCTCATCCTCCCCTTCCAAGCGTGTAGGAGAAACTACGGTGGCTGCGAAACTCGTGAAAAATGCAAAAGGCCCAATCTACAGCTAGTGATTGGTTTGTCCGTTCTGGGCTACTGATGAAACATGGCGGCCTCCGTGGGAGGGGCTCTGCTCCCTATGTAGATAAAAACGGCTTATTCTAAGGTAATGAAAACACAACGATTCTTATTTTCAGGTGATTATACACTAATGTAAACATACTTAACTCATATAAATTATATATAATAATAATATAACTGCATTATATTGCAGTTCTGCCATTAGCTCCTCCTCAATGTTAAATACTGGACCTTTAAGCCATTGTGAACTATTTGCAGAAAATTTCATAAAGTAGGCTGTCAATACTTATAATTTTCTATGAATAACTTGTGTGAAGAACCCAAAGTGGGTAGATCTGCTGAATTACACTCAGTGTGTCACTAAAATGTGCTTTCACTTGTAGTTAAGGTGAACTTGTTGTCCAGCAAGGGTTACTCACCCTGATCCAGAGTGCTGTACTCAATGCGGTAGCGGGTAACAGCTCCTCGACTGTGCTGCGAGGACAATGGATGCCACATCAGCCTGATGTCTGTGGGGGAGGTGCTGGCTATAGACAGCTGAGGAGGTGCACTCGGCACTGCAGCAGGGAATAAAAGGACAAACTGAAGCTGTCTGATGATGCACATTCAAGGCCTATCCTATTGATATGCACTAATTTATACTTAGTAAATATATATATATATAATATAGCACAAAATCATTGTGTTTTCTTAAAGAATTGAAATGACTACATAAACTGACGCTTCATGAACAGATGATAGTAATTCTTCATGAGCTCTTAAAGATCCTGAGGAGTTACAAGGTTGGAAAGCTAATAATGTTTGCTCTGTGAGTCAGTGAAGCATCCCAGGCTGTCCTTATTGTACCTGTGAGGCCTTATTTTACCTGTGTATTAGTTTGAATACTCACCATCCTCCAGCATCTCTACAGTAACAGGCAGGGATGGGCGACTGGCACCCATGGGTGAGTAAGCCACCACAAAGAATGTGTAGGCAGTATGTGGGAGAAGCTCTTTGACGTGATACTCTGTGGTGTCGTTGTTCATCGCAAACTGGTACTCCACATTATCTGAGTCTGAGGATGAAAATATTCAAATCAAATAAGTTTATTTAAGGCAATGTAGACATGCATACTGTACGGCTACACACACACACACATGAATAGAGAGACACCTGCGGCGCTTTGGCAGTGCACAGAGTAGCCGATGATTTGGTCTGAGTTGTACTCTGGTTTCTCCCAGGTGAGTAGGGCAGTTGTGCTGGAGTAGGGTGTGGCAGAAAGGTGGCGAGGAGCGCTGGGCAGACCTTCCCTCACAATGACTGTCAGCTTGGCAGTGGCACAGGCCGTGCCCAGCCCGTTGTCTGCTATGCACTGGTAATAGCCCGCATCCTCCAGTGCCAGCTGGTTGATGAGCAAGACTCCAGGGCTTTGGCTCTTCACCCGTCTGAATGACTTGATGGGCTGGCCGTTCTTCAGCCAGTGCAACACTGGAGGAGGCTCCCCGGAACTGTTGCACACAAACCTGGCTGTGTTTCCCCGGGAGAGGGACGTTGTCTCTGGGGGCTGTAGAATCACTGGAGGGGCTGTTGAAAGTAGGAAACAAAGCTCTGACTTAAAGGGGACACTGATTATCTGTGCTTTATAATAATTAATGGCACACTCACAATTTTGCATTGCACTTCAATAATGCTGAGGGACTGACGAGAGACAGATTTACAAAGGAAAGGTCAAAATCAATGTAGCGCGGGCTAAGATAGGCTAACTTTTAGTTATATCCTACACTTCCCATAATGCATCTCAACAGCATCTTTCTTTAGGCCTTACTTGTCTGTAAATGCCAACATCTTTCAAAGTCCACACCACCCAGTTTGTAACAAATGCTTACTCAAGTGATGTCACTTGAGTCATTTTCTCAACCTTGACAAAGCCCCTCCAGAGCCACAGAGGACTTATAAAACTGTTTTCGCAGTCTACTCATTGTGACTCATAAATTGACTTTGACATGTAAACAAAAACATTTTGTATTTTCTAAAATTTGAACTCTCAAAAAATTTTAAATCCTATCAACTGTTCTAATTAATTTCAAGAAGGTAGAACCTCAACAGTTCATTATCTGTGTTCAAATTTAGCATTTTGGCTCTTAGTAGCAATTAATGTAACAATACTGATTTTGGCTAAAAACTTTCACCTGGGGCTTCTGTAATCTGAAAGGATTATTTAAAACCACACTTAAACTGACATTAGCTTGTGGGTCGTAGTAGCTAGCAGAGGAACATCATAGTAAAAGCTGTATGCTTGGATCTCAGTTTCAAAGAGGTTGGTTTAGGTCTAATTTATTCATATCTCCCTCCTCCTAAACTAAAAACACGGGTAAAAGCGATGTTGGTGAAGGCCAACAGTCCTCTCAATTTTTTTCTTCCTCTCTGTATTGCACTGATCTAATTTGTGGGTATGCCTTTATTAGAAAACAACAGTAGAAAGATGACAAGAAACAAGGAAGAGAGAGATGCAACAAATGTCCTCAGCCGGATGTTACAGATCATGGCTGGTGTCTTCACCCCTAAGCCACAGGAGCACGCCAAAAGGTAGCTAAAATGAATTTAAGATACACGAACCAAACTTTTCTGCATTGATAGGAATTACCTTTAAGACACAGTTGGTTCTAGTATGGAATTTTTCTATTACAGTACCACTAGGCCTTCAGTTACTTGGTGACTCAATGGGAAGCTGGTGACATGACTCCTACCAGGCACATGCAGCTCAGCAGCAGCAATGACAAATTCTCTGGTCTTGGGCTTGTTGGCCCGGCAGACATAGACGCCGGCATGGTGACGCCTCGTGTCCCTAATCACCAGGTTTGTTGCGAGGACGACCACATCGGTGGAAATGGGCTTTCCATCTGATCAAAGAAGAAAGCAACAAAGAACAACAGGACAGTCTCAGACCATACAGATGAAGGGGAAAAAAAGAGATAGGCATTGAGAAAAGTGGAGATCATTTCTCAGGCTTTCAGTTGCCTGAGAAACAGCACAAAAGAGAGAGGCTGCACTTTCAGCAGCAGGGGATTTGACCTGTAATCCCACAAGCTGACCAACAGGTGGTTCTGTGACTTTTTAGTCTGGGTTCACTGAGGTGACTGCACTGGCACACTCCTAGGGTGTGTAAAATCATTCTCATTTCACTATCTACTGTTGTCAGATCCTCTACAAAGAATGATCATCACCTACATGGTGAATTATATTACAATGCCACATAAAAAAAGTAGTGAACAACATATGGTCACTAAGTAAACACCAATGACATGGCATTGCACATGACCTTCTGAATAGTGTAGTGCAGTTTCTGACAACTGACACAATCATAGTTTAGTTTTCAACAGAATTCCCTGTATGGTGAAATGTTAATTGTGAATGAGGGAAGAATTTCAGATGCAGCACTAGACTCCAAGAAAACTGCAATGTGATGTTGCCAAATCACAGCACAAAGGAATTCCAAAAGTTTCACATGACATCATTCCCACCAGGACTACAAGTGTGTGTGTGTGTGTGTGTGTGTGTGCGCGTGTGTGTGTGTGCATCAACAACAGCAACGGAGGACTAGTTGTGAAGTGACAGCTATTATCAGTAAAACAACAACTGTACAGCTACAGGTACGCAAATCTGGTCCTGACGTGTTGATGTTTGTTCCTTGTGTGTGAGAGACAGATAGATAGAGAGCGAGACACAGATAATGAAAGTGCGACAGATGCAGTAAAAAAGAAAAACAAACCAGATGACAACCACAGAGAGAAAAGAGCGAGTAAAAGCGTTGGCAAGTGTTACCTTGTCTGCTCCAGGACACCAGTGGCTTTGGCTGGCCTTGTGCCATACACTCCATCACAGCGGGACGGCCGAGCACGACTGTTGCATTCTGAGGTGGTGCGACAATTGCAACTCTGTTCAGGGCTACAGTAGAGCCTATAACGACAAAAGAAATGTATACTTTGGTATTATAGACCAGTAAACATGAGATACGTTTGTGATTGTAGCTGGAAAGTTTTCAGTTTGAATCCACTGACTAAGCTTTCAGCAATTCAAATACTTAATTTTTCACCAGTGAAGTGAAACTAAATGGCAAATCAGTTTGATTATCGGGCTACATCGCTATCCCATCACTCACCAGTTACTGTTGAAGTTTCCTTGTATTATTCCTTGTTTAACCCCCTGGCATGCAAACACTGCAGTAAGGGTGTGCTAAAAAGTTTCCAGGCACTCTTGGGTGCAACTGCAGAATATTTATGTGAACTAACACAAACTAAACATAAACTAACTAACGAGCTTGCATTCTCAACAATACACTGATGATAAATTCATCAATAAAGGAAGGTGGTCAGCTTTACAATACTGGTCCACAATTTTTGCTTTCCTCACTGAGTTCTGGTATGAGCTCCCATGTCTCCCATTTGAGGATGAGTTTTCTGAAGCTATTGCACGGCTTGTGAACAAATTTACTTTCTTCACACCTCTTCTGTACATGAACTTGAAGTTAAAGTTATGACATGGGATAGCCCATTACAAGACAGGGGCATTTCTTGCCCAGTGGGTGGCAGTATCACATTTTGTGTTGACTAACTGCCAACATGACATAGTCGAGGGATAGGGTTTTCTATTTGAACAATGGACAAATGAGATGCAGCAATATTTGTGCCTTCAGTTAAGCTGATAAAAAGCCTAAAAAGAAGAAGAAACACTGATTTTGGACACATAGCTGGTTAAACCGTCAAGGAAACTACTGGCTTTCTGACCTACAAAGGGAATTGCAGTGATAACCCAAATACTGATAATCATTTGTGTTAGCATTTTGCTAGCATAGCCTTCAGATCAGCAGCTAGTATTTCAGAGTTCAGTTCAGGCGGACGACAGGACAACATTTAGAGAGCTTCTGATGACTTCGGAGGAGTTTCCAGTGACTCAGTGAGCATTTGCTTGACACAGACTTCTTTTCTAACACGGCAAGTCACTTCATCATAAAAATAGTCCCCATGGTTGGCTGATTGGTATCTGGTTGAGGGTTAATCAATTATTATTGGATGGTGGATATGGACACGACCTGAATCTGAAATTTTGATTAGAGAGGTTTTGATGTGAGAATGAGGATTTGCTAGGAAACAGGATGGAAGCCCTTACAGCACATATTATTATTTACAGGAAGCAGTAGAACGGCCTAAGTTATGGAACTGAGGCACATTTCTCCTCATCAGTGACTAAGGATGTTATTCAAAGCATATTGTTTATGGGTTGAAGGGACCAAACAGTCATTTCTTGAGTGTGTACTGCTGGTGTGAGAGGGCTTTACTTCCCTGCAATTTTGCTTAACCCAGGCAATCTCAGCAGCACATCATGCTAATGATCTGGCATTTTGTAGACACATTATAAATTAATTATTGAGATTACATACAGCAATCCTTGGTTATGCATAAGGCTTTAAAGTGGGTCAGTCTGCCTTTGCGAGGGCTGCGCTGCAGGGTGCACCTTCATAGGCATCTTATGTGGATACAATGGGTGTGGGTGCAGTGTAAAGCATGTAAAAAAACTGAGAGGGTAAAGGGAAGAAGAAATGGAAGAAACTAGAAACTGGAGGTTTAAGGCAGCTGAGTTTTTTTTATTTTCTACATCCTCTCAAGTTAAGTATGTGAACTTGATGACCTCAACATCAAGCTGTCAAAGCTTGGCTATGGGTGTTGAGGTATTCTATTCATAGGACTCTGAAATGCAAGCGAGTGAAGTGATTACATTAGATCTGACATCTGTTACTTTGTAGTTTCCTCTTAGGGTTCCACGACAGCAGCAAGACCACCTAGGGAAAATAGCCCAGAAACATCAGCCTCCTCAACTATTAAAATAAACTGTATATATTTCTGCAAAATAAATTCCAAAATGCTTCCTAACGATCTAAAGAGTAGAGCACCTGTTGGGCAAAAAAAAGAGGATACTTTCCTCTCTATATTATATTTAGTATTTGAATGACAATAATCATTCAACTCAATCAAATCATCACATTTAAACTTAATGGTAATGACTGAAATTGAAACTGAAAAATTGAGGACTTGAAAGGTGGCTGTAAAGATGGTGTAAAAACTTTTAAAACTCCAAATGTTGCATCTGACTTACTTGCTTTGGCCTCATCTGTCTGTCTGTCTCTCTCTCTCTTCCTTTTTGTTTTTCTTTTAAAGGACACAAAGGCCGTGACTCAAAAAAGGACACAATGGTTTCCACAGAGCAGCCAATTACAGTTGACTGATCTCTCGCTAGCTAGCAATAGAGGCAGATAATACGACATGGCTTTAATGTGGGCTGCCTAACGGTGAAATCACACCTCACAATACTATTCACTGATTCACTGCACCATGTAATCCACTAATGCGAGTCCTTGTAGGCTGCAGTCATCCTGGAATTTTGAGAGAAGAAGGGTGTATGCTGACATCAAAATAGTCAAATACTGTACATACAGTATACTGAAAGATATGACTTTATTCTGTAAACAACATTACTTATGTAATTTAATTGTAAGCCTTGAGTTTCATTGATTGGAGCATGATGTAACATTTATCCTTTGTTTGTTGCCATGATATTCTGAACTGATGTACATGACATTTTGAGTATTTGATTTCTTCTTGTTTGTGGTGTAAAGATACTCATTTTTATCACAGTAAATTGATATATAAAGGTTTTCCCCACATACCAGCGCTTACCTACTTACTTGTGACTTCAATTTGTATCTGAATTGCACAACTTGGGATTTGTCATGCTCATATTTAGTCACTGAATTGAAACAAATTAACAATTTGCAGTTCTTCTACTAAACAGGGAGAATGAGTCATGTGGATAAAGAGATGAACAAACAAACAGTGCCTGGCATTTATGGGAGACTTAACTGAAAGTGTAAGCCCAATGCAAGTAACCATATAGAAGGTGACCACTGTCAGTCAGCACTCAGAGAATAAAAGTTTCTCTATACCTATCAATGTATGTGTTGCAGCAAATTAAATCTGAAGGACAGCAAAGGTTAACAGCACTTGCATTTAATACACAACACCAGTTTCAAGTGCTTTATACAATAGAAATGCTTTTAATAAGAAATGGAGAAGGAATGTATAGAAATGGCAAAGGTCAGTGAATTTTTAGTAGGCTGAAGTCATATTAAAAAGGAAACGTGTTGTAATTACACTGAACACTGCTTCACTTTGTTTTGTTTTAATTAAGGGAACAATTAGCAGGATGGCCCCCAGGTGACCTGACTGTCAGACATCAAATTCAGACAAGCAATTTGGCTCAAAACCACTGAACCTTTTTGTAATTGTTTTCAATGATTTAAGTTGAAAATGTTTAACTAGCTGAACATCACCCTATGTCAAAACAGGTTTTTATCTGCTGTCCAACTTGATGAAAGCAGTTGCAAAGGTAGGTTTTCTAATGGAAACAGTAAAATATTCATGTATTCTGTTCTCACATTCCCATGTACCTAAGCCACATCATAATACACAATGACAGCCATGACCAAGGAGCTCAAGTAACTTGTGGTTCTATTAATGCAATATTTGGATAACATTACACCTATTCTATTCCCCTCTTTCTGGTAATATTATAAGGGAATGAATAGAGAGACTGGTCTAGATACTGTACGCTCCCCATTCACTGACAACAGCTATGTGTTCAGCATCAGCTATTCTTACAGCTGATGTTACTGCAGTCCTGGAATAATCAGAGGAAACACAACATTCATAATGTATTATCAACGAGAACAGATCCACTGTATTCTATTGTAATGCAATCCATTATAATGCGTCTTTAAAATCCCCCTCCAATCAAAAGATCGTTACTTCACTTGGATGTTTGACTTTCACTGTGCAGAATGATGTCTACGTGGAGTTTGACACTAGAAGGCTGTTTTCACATTCATCTGCAGAAGAGAAGTTTCTCTGTGCTTATCTCATGGTCCAATATGCAACTTACACAAGTGTGATCTGGAAACTTGAAACCTGCAGAGCACACTGAGAAAGGACTTTCAGTAAAGCGTAGAAGACATGACCAGTGGTTAAACTTTTGAAATCAAAAAGATTTTCATATTCATAGAATCTGGATTTTTAAATAACAGAGAATGTTTAAGAATTTTTAGGTAAATTCACGATTTTTGTAGAAAAACCATGCAAGAAACTAATTATTATTGAAAGCAGAGTATTTTATATGTCTTAAAAACATCCACTTCATGGAGGGGATCTTTAAGTATTATGGCAACCTGTTATTATCATAGTCCAAATAATGCAAATTCTACATCTGCTAGGCAAAGCTGTTTTGCTACTTCAGTCTGCAACAGACCTCACCTGTGGTGACAGTGAGCCTGGCTTCATGACTGATGTCCTTCCTGGCAGAGTTGGATGCAACACAGCGGTAGGCACCCTCATCCACCTTGGTCACCTCCAGAATCTGGAGCACCCCGTTAGGAAGGGAAATGAACCTGTTGCGCACAGGGCAAAACAGAGGAAAGGTGGCAGAGGGAGAAAGAGTACGAAGGGGAATGAGAGAGAGAGAAACAACTGAATAAATGTTTTAGTGCCCTGTAGCATGACAACATTCAGCTGATGAACTCTGCTGGGATCCTGCTGGGTCCTCACAGGACTCCATCCTTCTTTATTCAGGAAAGAGGCTATTGTGTACAACCACTACAAGGAGGGGTTGCAATTATTAGTCAAGCAACTCAAAGGGATACAGGGATATAAAGATGAAAGTTATTTCCTGCACATAGACAAGCTCTCAAGCTTCATAGAAGCACAGAATACTCCAAAAAGCAGTATATAAAAATAGTGATTAAATTAATGTATATTGTCTTTTTGGGTACAATGTCTATTTGTAGTTTTTTATGATTTCTACTTTAATCCTACTTGTCTCTACTTCTCCCTCCCTTATGGATGTCAGGTTCCAGACATATTACTCCTGGCCTGCAAGTCAGGCCCCCAGTGCAGGCTATGTAATGTTATCTCACATCCTCTTTATCATAGCCTTTTAATCCCACCCAAATGTGACCAGTGGTAGCCTGTTCAGAAGGGAGGGAGGAGAAGGGAGTGGAGAGGAGGTGAGAGAAAAGAGAGAGGGAGAATAAAGAGGCAGTGGATGGGAAAAACAAGAATAAAAAAAGAAAGAGAAAATGAGAGGAAGACAGGGAGCCATGAATGAAGAGAACATGGGGATACAAGAGTAACAGAAATAGACATGGAAAGGGGATAATAGCGAAGAGAAAGAGCAAGACATGGCAGAGGGGCAAATAGAGAGGAAAAGGCACATTAGAGCAAGAGAGAACAGAGAGAGAGAAAGCCACCCCTTGGCTCATCTTTGTGAGAGGCCATTAACAGCGCCTGAGGTGGGAGAACAACATCCCACCAATAAGACCTTATAAGCAGCGAGCTGTTTGCGGGTCATGCAGGGCTACAGCAGCCATTAGCACTTAGTCCTGTGCAATAAGGCTGGAAACAAATTCCAAGACGTCGGGCCAGCAGAGTCACAGTGAAATGTCAATATCATTAAATGGCCCAGTAAATGAAACTATTTGTGAGAGACAGCTGACAGATGGAGACCTGTCGAGGATGTGGTGGCAGGTGTACATTTTACTTAACCTTAATCCTACCGAGTGGGGTACCTGCTGACCGCAGAGGTATACTCTTTGTCATATCTCACAGTTGCTTTATTCTGTCATTCCAATTTTTCATGACTTTGTCAATTAATTTGTTGTTGTTTATTGTTTCTGTTTTAATTAGTGCTTTTTTAAAATACCAGTGTATTGGGGTCAAAAGCACCCAATTCCTCCTATGCAGTTTTAATAGATGGAACTATTTATTAAGTTCATGTTTGCCATGGGTCCTAATTTAACTTGAAATTACTGAAAACTAAATTATACCAGAATCAAAGGATGGTAAATAAGCAAGTATTAATGTGGATTGTACTTGGGATAAAAGCTGCAATTTGTATTAAGAAAAGTCTATATTTTCGCCCCAGGGACCCCAGTTGGTAGTCCTTGTATGTTAAATATGTTGGTTGGATGAGGGTTAATGTTTTTTTTATCTGTAAGAGCACAGACGGTTCCTATTGAGTGGTTTGTTTTAAACTCTGATTCTTCAATGCTCTTCTAATAGTTGTTGAAACCCAGAATATTTTTGTAACTAAACTGCACTAAAATGATTTGCATGTACATGTATGTTTCATATATTTACTGAACATAAAAGGAACATTTAAATGTCAAACTAGACGAATAATAGGTTTTCTGAGTTTCCAGGTTCACTTTGTAGATGCAGCACATTAACATTTACAGCTGAAAACTAAAGGAAACTGAAAAACTGAAAGGTTAAAGTTTCCCAAAAGGGACTAATACTGGCTCTTTATAAGTGAGTGACAAGTTCATTCCTTCACTAACATCAGTGCAGCATTGAGTGAAATTGAGGAAATTATACAAGAAGACTTTTCACCTTGAAATTCCAAAGCAAATTATTCCAGTGAAAAAGCATATTTATATGCAGCACTTTCTTGTTGTTACATGGAACAAATATAAAACCACAGAGCTACATGGGCTTGAAAAACAAGGTCATTTTGACATGTATGGAACTCAGCATGTGAGTTTTTCTAAATGAGCTGCAAACTGACAGCGACAATATGTTATTGTTGTACAGTGTTATTGTTGCATTAACTAGCTTTCATCTGTACTGGGATTTAATCTTTTGAAAACATCATAAGAATTTGGATTTAACCAATTTAACTAACATGATCTTAGCAGCCCCAGATTTTAAACCCAAATATGTCGGGGCCACAGTCAGCTTGAGTTACTGTATACAGTAAAGCAGTCTTCACATCATATTCACTGACGTGCATAAAAGTCACACGTAGCCTTGTACATATGTGTGTGTTTCCCAAATTAAGTATTTCAAACTATGGTGTAGTTTACTTACATTATAGGAAGGAATTAAACTAGAAAGTCATGTTCCATATAACTTATCATGTCATCTATTTAAATGATTTGATGCCATGATGTAATGGACAATTAGGCCTGTCAGGAAAACTACTTTTGTTGGATGATAATATTGTCCCAGAAAGAATTGCAATAAACAATATTAATGTCATTTTAATACCATTTTATGCCACTGATATAATAATAATATAATAGCATAATAATGCAAGTACACCCTTTCAAAGAGAAATGAACATGGGCCCTGCCCATGGTGAAACTCAAACACAGGGAGCAGACAATGACAGGACAGAAGCAGCGCGACCAGAAGCGACAGCAAAACGTGTTTCAGACTCAGCATAGTTTTTTCTGTTCATTTGGCTTAAGCGCTGTGAAACAAAACGCTCAGGAATTGCACCAAAGTCTTATAATGTAGGGAAAACTCTCCTGTTTATTCTGGCATTGCGTTGGTTAAAATGTTGGTGATATTATCGTGACAGGCCTATGGATAGTAATAGGATATTAATGAGGGAACACATAAAGAGAAAAGTCAGGTAAAAATATAATTAACTAAGAAAATAAAAGAGTAACAAAGGGAATACGTACTCAAAATAGTTGGGTTGAAATTGCAGAAATCCTGAAACAAACCTGAGTTATCACATTGCTCATTCATTGATATATTGTAAGAAAATTAAAAAACTGAAGAGAAGATAAAATAAGGAGAATATGAAGGACAACAACAACACATAGAGGGGTCACCTTGTCTCCTCAGGGACAGCCACGTTGTCCTTTTCCCAGGTAATAATAGGTGTGGGTACTCCCTCAATCTGGCACTCGAAGCGGGCAGCTCCCCCAGCGGGCACTGTTTGTGGTGATGGCTCCTGATGGAATGTAGACAGACCTGAGGATATAGAGGTGATATAGGTCAGGGAGGTATTTATTTTTCCCAGTGGACGGGACACAAAAAATGCCCCATTTATAAACTAATGCTTGTGCAAATGACCTTCTTTTAATGATCTGAAATCTGTGTGTCATGTTGTCTACCTCTGGTATGATGAATAGGACACAGTTTTATTGATGTAGGTCACACATGATGTGACCAACTGTGCAATTATCTTGAAGCCCCGGTCCACAATTGGTCTGCAGCTCCCTTTCCATCAAAGTCCACATGGACGGCATTAGAACACATACCAAGTACACCAAATGAAATGGGCTGCACAGGGGAAAAAGGGTTCTTTACACTAATTGAAGGTTCAAGCCTTAAAGGTGCTATTGATAACACTGATAACATCCAGCCACTAGATGGCGGACTCCCCCTCCCCCCTTCAATTACATTCCAGCGGTTGCCAGTTCGTTGCACAACCTGCATATTTCATGGTCATTTTGCAACATATAGCTATACATTAGCTATAGATTTAGGTTACTTTGTGCAGTGGTGTTTTATGTAATGTTATCTATGGTAATCTTAGGATATGGCTAAATAGCTTTAGGTAACCCTTTTTTCTTGATCATTTAACAATTATAGGGGCCCTATATTGCAACACTTACCGTAAAATGACATTTCAATCATCCTTACACTATATGACATTAGGTAAATATTTACATTTTAATCCAATCAAAGAGTACAGTACAGTACATTGTAGGGATGCTATTAAAACCCACAGTGCTCCACATTAGACAGAGAGCTACAGTAGAAGTTGACGTTAGCTAGCGTTAGTGTTAGCGTAGTGATGACCTGAAGTGTTTTCTTGCTGAAAAGAAATCTCATAGCAGAATATAAAAAACAGCTGAGTGCCACACAGCAACAATGGCTACAGGGAGAAAAGACTACTGTATGATCATGTCAGTATTTTCCAGATTTCTATATTAACGTGAGCACTGTAAAGTTAGCTGTTGAGCTCAACACAGCTGGCTACATGGCTAGCTAGCCACAAGTATCCTCAGCAAAGTGTCTCATAATAGGGCTAACGTTAGACTGCTATATGAGATGACACCCTTAATAACAGTCACGTTTTGGGCCTAAACACTATAATGAGCAGATTTACAGTAGTTCTGAACTTTAATTTACCTTCAAGATGATACATCGGTAATATATTGGGATCCCATGTCCACTCCATTCTTAAAGAACAGCGAACATCTTTTCATAAGCAGACCAGTCCGCCACAATCAAGTTTCCCTGCAAAAACTTGAACTTGCCCCGGGACGGGGTTCTGTCAGACCCTGGCCCACTTCTAAATCCCCTCTGATACGCATCTTCATTATAACATTACATTGTTTGAGGGAACTATAATGTTAGGTAACAGGACGCAACTGTCATTAATGCTAATGTAGCTCCTCAGGGATTTAATTTTTCGAATTTTGACAATCTAACCAGTGTCAACACATTGGTTAAGGTTTTAAGGACTATGACTGTCGGTAGTTGTTGTTGATTTTGTTTAAATATGCAGAACTGTAATTGTATGGGTTATTATATTTTATATAGTTTTATATTATATTATAAAATAGCTAATATGTGCTAATGTCTGTGTTTTTTCCACACTAACTGGCAACTATACCACGTGATACCAATGTCATTATACTATTGGCTCACAAGCCTTGTTAGAAGCAGGAACCAAACTTCAGACATCTCACACAGAGATCAACAAAACATTCATTTTGGACCCGTCAAAATTTTGAAATGATTAATTCACAATCATAATATTTTCTTTTAGGAAAAGTGATACTTTTATTCCGTACCTTTCTAAAAGCTCTGTGGATGTATAATTTTTTTTTTTTTAATATTCGTCTACATAAGAATGTTATCAATATAACCTTTAATACAACCCCATAAAATAAAACTGATCCCATTCACAGTTATTGTTTAAAATATCCAATTATTTCACTTGGTTTACTTTAAAAACCTGCTTAAGTAAATTCAGAATCTGTGTATAACACTAATACAGTCTCTATTTCACAGACTTCTGATTATTGTATTCAGGCCATTTTAGGGATTTTAAAGGTACCATTTTAAATTTTGTAATTTAATTAAAGACTTGTTCAGACCATTTAAATACCCTTGAATGTCCTGATTAGGAGAAATGTGGGGATTTAATCAGGCTTGGCTAGATTATTTCTCTCTCTAGGTCAAGTCTTGGCAGGGCTCCAGTTTGCCTCAACACATTCTCTCACACACACACAGGAAAGCTTCCTACTGTAGATAATACTGAGCACCAGGGGGCAGCAGTGAGCACTGGGGCCTCTAACCTCTGACCCCAACAGGCTGTTGGAGAAGAGAACAAAACCGGTTGGCTGTCCCAGCCACTTCGCCTGTAGCTCTGACTGAGGAGTAGAGAGTGGGGGGTGGATCAAAGGAGAGAGCAGAGAAAGAAGACAGGAAGGCAACCAAGGCAGGAAGAAAGTGAGAAGGTAACATCAAAGAAGGAGACTGATATAACCCAAATGTTATAACCAGGATAGAAAATCCAGCATATATGTAGTAATGGCAGAAAACCAACATTAGCCACATAATAGATTGGAAATCATTATATAACTTTTTTTGTGTGTTAAGTAAAATGTAGCAAAACATCTTGTTGTGGCTGCATAAATAAATGCATCTTAACTCAAATATATTTCGTAATCAAATTCATTCTTCTACATAAATCTACCTTGCAGGAAGGACAAAGTTGATTTACACATTTCAAAGAGCTGCTGCTAAAAGAGATACTGTTTTATTGTATAAGTGATCAAGTGAACAAATTATACAGCTATCTATTTGACATTAGATTCAATCTTTCTTAGAGGTCACATGTAATTAGTTTTCAAAGATACCAATTTCAATTAGGCTACTGTATTTACATTTTACATCAGCGTAACGCTACTCACCACACTTTATACTGTTTTTGTATCCACAAGATTGCCAGTTTCTTCTTATCAAGTGACTTATGACAATTTCCATTGTCAGAACTTAAATTGTGCTGCACTGAATCAAATTATACACCACAACACTGTCAACTCTAACTAATCTTGACTAGCCCGACTTCAATGGCGAAATGTTCACGCAGTCTAGTGAAATTAAAGTACACAAAACTAAGAGTGTAGTGGTATATGAGGCACAGTGGCGTCATGTGCTAAATGCTAATGGCAGTATCCTAAGTGGCTCCCACTGACAATGCTATCGTGCCGACGTTTAGCAGGTATAATGTTTACCATATTCACCATCCTATTTTTCATACATTTGTTCATTAGCACTGAACAAAAAGTACAGCTGAGGCTGAAGGGAATGTCATAATTTCTTTCAGGTTTTTGGTCATAAACCAAACACTGGACAAAGCAAAATTCTGACCAGATAACACCAGTTAGAAGGTAATTTAAGGGATATTACAACTCATCCTGAGGGGGGCATGCATGTCTGTACCAAATTTCATGGCAATTCATCCAATAATTGTAGAGACAATAAACTTAAAATCACAAATGTCCAGCCCCATGGTGGAGCTAGAGGAGTCACAAGTCAAGGGATGACTGGAGTCATTGGGATTCATCCTCTGGGCACCATGGCGGTACCAAATGTCATGGTAACCAATCCAATACCTGTCGAGGTATTTCGCTAAAAACCAAAAATGTAAACCTTCTCGTGTTGCTAGAGGTAAAGTCAGGGAATTACCAAAGTCAGTAGGATTCACTCTCTGGGGATCATGAATGTCTGGAATGAAGGTCAGAACCGAAGTGGTGGACTGACCATCCAACCAGCCAACAGACCAACATTTGCATCCACAGCCACGCCAGCACTGGTTAAAAGGCTGCATAGGAGTGGAGATACAGTGGGATGACATCTGACTTTAAACAAACAAAACTATGGAAGGTAGGACTGAGTGCAGAGCCCGACACTAGCTCCCAAACTTGTTTCTGCTTTAACATAAAACTAACAAGAGGAGCCAGTTTCAGAGGTGGGTGTTTCCAAACTTGCAGCCAATCATAAACTGAAGCTTTCCCAATTTTTTGGACAGATCAAATCACTGTAAACTCAAGAAGACACAGGGCGGACAATCCGAGATTACTCTAACCCCTATCACACCAACTGTCAATCATGGCAACAAACTGGCCATCTGTGTTTTCTTACTGCGCGGAGGGAACAAAGTTTCTCAATGAGTGCACAGAGGCTGACACATTTGCTTGGCCATAGTAGCAGAAAGGTTTTGATTCATTTCAGAAAAAATTTGCTATGACTGTTGTGTAGCAAGCTTTACAGGAGTTGATGATTAACCCCAGCCACTTCCAGTCATTACACAGCATGATGCCCTCATGTAAACACCACCTGTAACACTGCCAGAGAGTCCCTGACAGGGTGCCAAACTCACTGTGTGTGTGTGTGTGTGTGTGTGTGTGTGTGTGTGTGTGTGTGTGTGTAAACTTGAGTGCATGCGTGCCGAGCTATTTGTACCTCAGTGTTTACTCTAGTTTGTGCCTTGATACCTGTACATGGACTGCTTGGACTGGATCACTGTGTGCATCTATGTGCACGAGTGTCGGTGGTGGTGGTGGAGGTGTGTGTGTGGTGAACAGCAGCTGATCAGCGAGAGGGCACATTAGCAGACTTTAATGCAAAGGGGGCAGGGGGTATTCGTGGAAGACACTTTGCCCATGCTGTGATGGAACAATGACAACTAACTGAGCTTCCACCTCTGCTCTGTCAAAGCATAATCATATTAGTCTTTTCCCAGGATTCCATGAGTGTTCCCAAGCCTGCAATGAAATTCAATCGCAGATCCGTCCAGCATAGGGTGGCCATCTTTCCGGGTTTTAGGTCAGACAGTCCGGTTTTGAAATACTGCTTAGTATACATTCTCTTAAGACTTGTGGTCTAAAAAATTATTGGCTGAAAACGATTAGTTAACGATTGGTAAAATAGACGTAACCAAATTAGCCAAGTGGTTTCGTGACGTCACGTCTCGGCAGGCACAGACCCAATCTACCAGTAGCGGTAGGTTAAAAGAATGGTTGAAAGAGCATGGATTCATCACAAAAAGCAGAAAGGACGACTTCCATGCTTTTTGCACGTTTACAGTGACAAATCAGCTGCTGTCTTGACTGGATTTGGATTTGGATGTCTTGTCTAGATTTACAACAATGGAAAACACAACAGTGTTTATCAGAAGCTGAAACTGGCTCAAAAGGACGTGCTTGCTGCAAACTATTAAGCCCATTTTATGCACAATGCAGCAGGCAGCTTGGATGTTGACATTGAAGGAGGAATGCTCCACGATTTTGTGGAAATGCATTGGAGAGGATGCCACTGAAGTATCTGAGATGTATTTTCTCTTCCTCAGTCACATTCTAAAGGTGTTCTCAGACTGCATTGAAGCATCTGAGGCCAAATCATTTAGCATAACCTCTGTGTTTAAGGTAATGACTGAACTGAAAGGGAAACTTGAGAGAAGGCCACATATTTTGGCTTTGCTGTGAACAACAAACTCAAGCAGCAAACCCCTGATCTGGCTAAGAAATGTGAGGCTGATTTTATTGTTTTCTATGAAAGAGCCAAGAAATATGTGAGGCATAACTTCTATGAAAACAGTTTTCATAGCAAAATGTCAAAGCTTGGCCTCACAACTGCTTTGTCTAATGTAGAATACAGTGATGCAGTCCAGACCTGCAGTGTGAAAGACATTGATATGGATAAACTCAATGAGGAATATGGCATGGTGGAAGCTATTCTTATCTCTTCAGAAATGGAAGGTTGCCACAGTGAGGAGCGGTATCTGAAACTGTTTTCCAAAGCAGATGTCCTACTTGTGAATCTGAGGAAGGTCAGCGCCTACATCTTCTGCATCCCATGTAGCAATGCACATACAGAATGTGTCTTTTCAATAATGAACTCAGCATGCAGAAATGAGAGACATCGTCTGGATGTGGACAGTGTCAAGGCAGAGCTGCAAATTTGTGACAATTTCACATTTGAGTGCACAGACATGTACAGGAAATTCATTGCAAACAAAAAACTCTTGGAAGCAGCCAGTATCACAAACAGACATTCAAACATGTGTTGAGTACGCAATAGATTTGGGATTTTATTTTTCAGTTTTTATCCTGGCTTCACTGAATCCTGCAAAGTGTCCTCCTTTTTGGTATTATGGAAATGGCCGCCCTAGTCCGGCACCATGCTGAACACACTCTCAGATATTGCAAAGTTGACACTGTTCTGCCCGGGATTGTGATGGGCAATTTTTTAGAGTAATGCACCCAGCAAATGTGAAAAATCAAGCCATAGGGTCATATGTCAAATTGTTTCCTAGCAACAATATCTTTCTACATTTAAAAAAAACATTATCAGGCAGCTCCTTGGGCACTGCTCTATGTAAAGTGTGTAGCCCATCTCTCCTTTCTTTGCTCTCTCTCATTTGCCTTTTTTCATCGCTTCTCTCTATCCTGCCCTTGACTTTTCCTCCGACTCTATGTCTTTGTCCGTCCCTCTATCTGTGCCTCACTCTTTGGCCCCACAGCTATCAGATTGCAGCGTTTTCCCCCTCCCCTTGTGCAAGCAGATAATTCCACCCGAGACCTCTTGGATACCCAGCTTTCAGACTGACTTAACAGTGTGAAAATCCATCAAGCATGCCCCAAGCTTCAACAGATATTTGTAATAGCTACTGGAAAATATGTGCGATTTTTTTTATTTCATATTGACAATAAGCTGCCCTTTTTAACATTATAAAGGTGCTAAACTCTGTCAGTTTTCACATGCATGCAGGTAAGACCTGGCAAACAGCAACATTGACAAAAGAAATCCATTTACGGGTTAGGAATTTTTTCTTTTCCAAGTAAAACATTTCAGCATGGACATGTTCTTATAATGTTGGATGTCCTTGAACTACCATTTCTCATCTTGTAAAGTGATTCTCCTCCTCCATTTTTTAATCTTTTCATGGGCATGGGGTGCATAGAGTTGTACATTTTTGAGGAAATGATGAATTTTGTATGCATTAAATAGGCTGCCTCAAGAAAAGAACTTAAAATCACGTGACTCTCATGTCAGTTGAAAATAAAGATGTACACATCAAATAAAGTCCAAAATGTGTGTACAATATATCCATCTGTAAAGCTTGACATAAAAAGAAAATGGACTATTCTACAACGTCTTTTGTAAATGAAAAGCAAAAACTTAAACTATAAACAGCTTGTTTGTATGGAGGAGAGAGGACACTCTTTATGGTTATGACATCAGCTCTTTGATTGATATGGGTTGCGAAAGCTGGTAGGGATTAGGACATATTGACATTCACCTCAGCAGTCTCATAATGAGGAAGGTTAATTGGTCTAATTATCATTAAAAGCTGCTTTTTCTTCAGCATCATTTACCTGTGGAAGTATTTGGGAAATGTTATGTGAACACTGTATGTGGCCTCTGGCATTTTGCCAAGAAAAGGGTGAGTTAGAAACTGAAATACTGTAGTGTAGACCTATTTACATTTTTATCTGCATTTAAAGAGGGAGCAGGTCTCTTTCACTGTCTCTCTCCCTCTCCGACACATTCACATGCTTTTAGACAAGGCCACATGCATCATATACTGCGACAGGGAAACTGGAGCAGGTGGCTTTCGTAATGTGTTTTCACAGATGTGATCTCTGCTACGTTCACTCTTCAGTCTCATTTCTGCTAGAGAAGACGCAGTAGGAAATGAGAACGTCTGCTCATTGTCAATGTTGAGGCAGTTCGGCTTCAACCTCCTGCACACCGGTCACATATATCTCATAGACTTTTGCTGATGATTTAATAAAAAAAAAACACATACACATACATGCATACATACGCGCATGCAAACTGAAGGTCATTCTTAATGGTCTCTGAAGTCTCTCCTTTCACCATCCCCACAAACTCTCTTCAGCCTTTTCTGCCTTCCTACTCCCACCATTCATCCAGCATCCCCCTCCCTGCCCTTTACTCCTTATTGTTCCTCAAACAAGAGATCCTCATAAATAGGCATGTGACAGCTGACAAAAGCTGGGGAATCCACAAAGGATACTGTCTCATTTTACACAAAGCTAATGACTATATAAAGACTACCACTTACCAGTGTGAGAGAACGAGGCCTACTTGGAGGGGCGATTAAAAAGCTACAGCCTGTCCTCTCGTCCCTCACACATGCATCTTCCTGTTCATTTCTTTCATTTCCACTCACTCTTCCTCCTTCACTTTGTGCCTTTTAACAGTTGTTTAAGGGTGCACCTGTTCCCAGGACACTTGTTAATGCTCCACCAGAGAATAAGTCTCTATCTGAGGCAGAGGAGAACCAAGTTCATCTCTATCCATGCAAGGAAATTTCCTTGACATATCTGACAAATTACATTGCTCAAACCAATATTCTTACAGTGATGCTGTGACCTATCTCTTCCTGAATTTCTAGCATTTTGAATGCCCCAGCACATACATACAGACCACAGTGCATGTGTAATGACAGTAAAGTAGCTGTAGTATACAATATTTTCATATGATGCAATCACAATTTTTCAGACAGCAGGAGTGCCTTCATAATATTAGCTACCTCCTCTCTTATCCCTTGTCTTTGTTTCGTGACTCAATCTAACCTAATGAACATTACTTTTGCAGCTTCACCTTAGTGCTGTAACTAACAATTACTTTCAACAAAATGTCAGAAAACTGTTGCAAAAGTCCATCACATTTTCCCAGAGGGGATGTCTCCAGATGTCTTGTGTTGCCCGACCAAGAGTCAAAACCACCCAAAGATAGGCAATTTACTATCGTAGAAGACTACAAAAACCAGAAAGGCTGGAACCAGTAAATATGTAGAATTTTATGTTTACATTTTTATGACTAAAATCATTTCACCTCTACTCCATCTATTGAATTATTTTTCTTTCCAAAGCAGCTTTGCTAATGAGAAGTGTTAAAGAATATATATATACTAATGAAAACAAACGC
The DNA here is from genome assembly GCF_020085105.1 of Siniperca chuatsi. Classification (NCBI taxonomy): domain Eukaryota; kingdom Metazoa; phylum Chordata; class Actinopteri; order Centrarchiformes; family Sinipercidae; genus Siniperca; species Siniperca chuatsi. The sequence continues at coordinate 24,832,372 of NC_058042.1, forward strand.
CACACTTGGAATCATACATGAACATGCAAGAGCCCTGCAGGACTTTATCTACTGGACACCTACTTGCTAGAAGGACATTTATAGTCCTGCTGGTCAGGGCTCCGAGTGCGCTGGCACTCACACAGCTGTAGCCCCCCGCCACACCCTGGGGAGGCTGGCCATCCTTAGAGGTGGGCAGCAGCAGGAGGGATCCGTTGGCCAAATACTGCAGGAAGTCACCCCCCTCCAGAGGCAGAAGCTGGCCATCCTGAAGCCAGGTGACATTAAAAGGTGCGTCACTGGCCCCAAGGTTGCAGTCCAGCAAGAGGGGCAAACCTGGTTCCAACACTACATGGCTGGGCCCAGCCCCGCAGCTCAGCTCGACCGAAACAGGCTTTTCTGTGTGGGACAAAGAAAGAAAAGTTTGTTAACCATGCTCTGTACCTGCAGCAGTCTAGCTTAAGATAAGTTCTTTATTCTAAAAACTATGTCCCTAAATTTTCCCTTTCTAATGCATTTATCAGTATAACAATATATACAGAGCATCGCTGCAACCCTCTGCAAGAACCTTTATTGTTCTGTGAAAAATATCACAGCTCAACTATAAATTAAATATTGCACTTCTTCTTCATTGTTCCCATTATTCATACAACTGTCTCATTTGTCATTTTTGGCTATTTTTGTCTACTGCGTCAATTCCAGCATTTGGCAATTTGTCATTTTATAACACAACATCAATAGAATCAATAGTGTTGGCAGCACAGATGAATAGGGGTAATGCATTCCAGAGGGTGTTTTGGGGACAGAGGAGGCCAGAGGAGGAGGAGGAGGAGGAGGAGCTTTGAAAAATGAAATGGGTGCAGTGACATGAAGGGATTTGTATGTCAGCAGCAGGACATTAAAGTCAGTGAGAGAGAGGGGAAGCCCTGTAGTGAGATGGTTGATGGTGAGCTGGTGTAAGATGAGCAGCAGAGTGCTACATAAACTGCAATCAACAGAGATGTTGTTGTTTAACCACAGCAATGTTAGCATGCCAAAACTTCAGCATTCTTATTTTGAATAATTTAATAACTCTTTTTAAGTTCAGTATTTTATTAAACACAACATAATACTGAAAGAAAGTTGCAAATGAAATGAAAATGAATGCATTCATGGTATCAGACAACACAAGAACATCTGTATTCTTCCTAGTGCACTTTTCATCCAGATGTTTTAACACACTCCTTGCAATTTACTTTATCCCCTATTTTTATAATACTGTATCTCGCTTCTTTCCCCTCTATTTTACAACAGAAAGTGCCGTGAAACAGTATTAATTCAGTTCTGTGAAGAACAAGATGGAAGGATAAAAAGGTCAAAAAAATTCTCTCAGGAGAAAAGAGAATTAATGAAAAAAGAAGAGGGGAAAGATCAAGAGAGATTCAGAGATGGAAGATAAAAAGAACTGAAGACTTCTTGACTGACATGATGGCAGATAATTATCTTTTATGGAGGAGGCTGGATAGCATTAGACACATAAGGGAAAAATGCGAAAAAGTAAGGGTCAATAGTAGCTCTACATTCACTTTGAAGAAAATAAATCACCTCTGCAAACACTGCATCCCTACAAACTGTATATATCCATCATACTTCTTGTGAAATCTTTTGCACACATTACAGTGTTAACACGGGTTTATGTATATATATATATATATGTGTGTATAATACTGAAAATTAAGGTTAGGTTTCTTTAAAAGTCATTACTGTACCTGTACAAGTAATATCATTTAAACTTCCCTTCTATTGTTCATTTGACAAACCTCTTTGTGAATTCAGGTATTTTCTCAAATACATACAGGCACACACACACACACACACACACACACACACAGACAGGCAGGTTTCTTTCTGCTTCTCTTTCTCTGGCGTTGGATTAATTAAGTTAATGGGAGATGGAATTTTTTCCTTGATTAAATGAGGCCTGACCCCCCACCATCATTTCCTGATGAAGAGGCTGGGTAATGCTGAGAAAAGCTGCACAGCGCTCTGGCACGCACGCACACACACACACACGCACACACACACCTTCCATGGAGACAACATAAACATGCATGCACACACATGCACCCAAAACCCATACATACAGAGACACATACAGGCACACATGTAGAAAACACCAAAACACGCTCACAATCTTGTCAGAACAGAAACACTCGCGTACAAGCGCGCCAACACACACTAACACAGATCACCTCCACGGCTCCTCTCTTCCTCTCTCCCATTTCAATTAATTAGGTCTCATTAAGTCATTAAAACGTTAGCAGCCATTTCCCAGCTCACTGCCAATAGTTTCACTTGGCGAGAGGTGGGGATCATTCTGCGTTGGATATGGAAATCATTACGACTCACTGGAGTAGAGGTGTAATGAAGAACATACAAAATAGGGGAAAAAAAGCAGGAAAACACTAATTTCCTTTTAGTGAGGTTTAGACATCTTAATGGGTGTAAAACTAATTATATAATAAGATGAAATTAAAGATAGGTGTTCAACCTAGAAAAGTTACTTCAGAACCGAGGACTAGCATGACCTACTATCCATTTAAAAAGCAGGCAAGGTAAGCATATCACATATTTCAAGTAGTTCATCTGGGAATAAAACACTTGATATCCACACACACAGCACCAGAAACCTCGGCATGCCCTAGATTTGCGGCCATGTGCAGCACACACACATACAGTATACACGCATTTTCACACGCTAACACGTACCGACACGCACTCACCCATTACAACACACACAGACACATGCACGCCCACACAGTAACTGTCAGTGTCTCATGAGGACAGAATGTGGTGAAGGGGGATCTGTGAAGTGGCCATTTTGCCATTTCACTGTACAAATGGGAGCTGCTGGAAAGGACAGGGTGCACTCTGGGATATAGTAGCGGCTGTGCGATCTCACTGAGCTGTAGTGAATGGATTGTGATGGCACTGCGCCAAGCGGTTCATAGCTTACTCTAAGTAGAGAGAGGACAGCGGTTTACAAAAGGGAGAAAGAGGATGAAAGAGAGGCCGACAGACAACAGGAGACCATCAAAAACAGACAAAAAGATACAAAGAAGCAAACATATCACACATAAATGATATTACACAAATTTGACACCTTATCTGGATTTGTGTACCTCAATACTACTACCATATATCATGTGGATAAATGGAGAAATTGATAGACTTAAGACTGATTTGTAGTCTTATTTACAATGAAGAGAGACAAAACACACACAGACAAAGAAACAGATTGTCCCTGTTTGTCACTCAGACAGAGAAAAAGAGAGAAAAGGTAGGAGACATGGAGAGGTTAGGAGGGCAGTGCTCTCGATACCATCAACACTTATTCTGCTAGTCCATTTCTGTTAATGGATCACCTATTCACAAAACGTTTGGGAGAACAGAAGGAGAAAGAGGAGGAGGAGGAGGAGGAGGAGGAGAGTGACCCAACACAGCGAATATTTCACCCGGCCCAGCTCACTGTCAACAGAGACTGGACACCCCATGACCCAGAGGCCACAGCTCAGGTTTCCACAGCCTCTAAAGTGAAGCTATACAATACCTCAGGCCTTTCAGGAACTAGACACAGCACAAAGAGGCTCGGCTAAAAGAGTCCAAAAACTGGTGCTCCATGTAATGAAGTGAATTTTCTTTTTACCCGATGCGGATACCCCAGTATAACATATGCTGTCGTTTGCTGCTGTTTTGCACAGTTATTAGTTTGTCCTGATTTACAACATGTTGGCTTTTATATATTTATATATCACAGTTATAAAAGATGACATTTAAACAAAACTAACTATGAAAGCGGCTCTGTACTTGGGCAGATGGTGGCGCTGGATGAAAAGATCACTAGTGATTATAATCCATCCTGAGGGTAACATGGATATCTGTACCAAATGTCATGGCAACCCATCCAATAGATGTCAAGATATTTCACCAAAAAATAAAATTGTCAACCTCATGGTGGAGATAGAGGAAATGTCAGGAAATCCCCAAAATCAGTAGATCTAATCCTCCAGGAATTCCTGTACAAAATTTCATGGCAATTCATCCAACAGCCAAGTTGTTGAGATATTTCAGTCTGGACAAAGTAGAACTACACTATGGCTAAAAACTGCTGAAGTGCCAAGTAGGCTGAGTGAGGTCACAAACTTAAAAAGGCATAGAATGTAAGGTAAGAAAGGGAAAGAAAGGATATAAGACAAAGAAAGAGACCCAGAATTACAGAGGACTGAACAGTGCAGATAAGATCAGGGCAGCCTTTAGACTCAACTGAAAGAGAGCAGCGAAATGTGATTAAAGATGCTTTTGTGAAGAGGGACAACTAACACACTCAAATACACTGATAACCAGATTGCCTTGTACCTCCTGCTAAATCAACACAGCGGCAATAGATAATTGCTGAGTTGTTCCTGAATGATATAAGCAATGTGTTGTATTGTACATATAGGTAGTACAACAGGGTTGTAGGACATCACTATGGTCTGAAACCTAAATACAGGCTGAGTGGACAGGGACAGATGGTCTGATTGATAGCACTGGGCAGATCCCAGCAGGAAAACTCCTGTGTGTGTGTGTGTGTGTGTGTGTGTGTGTGTGTGGTGGTGGGGGGGTACCACAAACCAAACCTCAAATCAAGCTCAACTTGTGCTCGCCTGTTGTTTCAGCAGGGCCTTTGTTTGCTAATTCTATTACTTTACATCAATAGCAACAAGGTAAAAAATAGCCCAGTCACTTACATGTGCTTGTGGCCAAAGACTATCCAGCATGTGAACAAATCGATATTTTCAAGCAGAGAGACAGCTACGATAAAACCTGCAGGGAGATAGAGGCTCTAAGGTTTCAGTATGCAGGTGGAAATGCCCAAGTAATAACAAGAAACAGAAAGTCTCACTGACAGACGCACCTCACTGCTGTCTAAATATTTTTATCTAGTAGGCTTCATCTCTGGCTTTCCATGTTAAAAATGTTGCCTTAGGCATTGGATTCTTTCTGTATATATGTAAAGCACCATCAGGAATCTGTAGCATGCTCTATTCAACCCTCTTTATGAGTCTTAAATTGCTCTGTTGGCAAATTAAAACTCTCTGTTTACTAGTTAAGCAATGCTACACACAGAGGGCTCAACATTTCACTGAATCCACAGTGAGGCTGTGAGTCACTCAACAAACTGAACAGCTGCCGTGTCAGGTGTTAACCATTCCAGCTGTGTTTCCTCCCATGATGATACAGCAGGGTTCTTTTCATACCCAGTCATCTTAACCACAAACACACACACTCACTTTCACTGTCCAATGGCTGATACAATGAATCAAATATTTTAGTCTGACCTTGGGCACAAGTTGACTGAGTTTACAAATACCGACAGGCTGCAAAATTAATAGAAGAAAATGTGCTTTATTCACTTTAAAGGCTGCACATTTTTCTCTGATGTAAAACTATTTCCAGCATCTTTATAAATTAAAGTATCCCTCCACTCACAAATGTGTTTTTCTTATGTTTATGTCCCCTAAAATGTCAGAACTTGACTTTACTGACTTCTATTTGTGCAAAGTTTGTCACTAGAGAGGTGTTTTGACATTCCTCTACTGAAGGGGGAGATGTCGGTACACTTCCCTAAAGTCTGAGATTCAAACGTACTCCGGGCAAGCTAGATTTGGGATGTCATAAATTCGAAAGCCAATAGCAACACCACCAGCAAAGAAACCTAAAACATCCAGCGCAAAGTGGACTTGTCAGTACAGAGCGAGAGTTTGCACTAAGTTAGCGTAGTGAAAGTTTTGACAGCAAACATGGTAGAGTGTGCAGTTTTTGGGTGTAAACCGGACCCTGGAGCTTCCTTTAAGAGATCTACTAACGTTTGGTATTAACTACACTTACCATTCTGATACGTGTGCTAGTCGCTGATTGTGGCGCACAATAGACTCCTCATCTGGGTCTGACTGGGGCTCAAACATGTACGGGAGGCTGAATCTCTCCGATGCTTCCATTAACTCTAGCCATCTTGACCGGTCGTGCACTGCTCTCTCACCATGGATGTATGTCTCTCACCCACATCCATGCTCTCAGCAGCACTGGTCAGCCTAACACACACCCTTTTGCGGCTGCCAGTTGAGGCATAAAGCCAGAATATTTCGGTGAATTAAAGATTTATTTTGACCAAACGAGACTGGTGACTGTTGGAACAGTGGAAAGACTAACAAAGATGGTTTTGTTGAGTTTTATTTTGTTTCTGTCCAGTTTGAATGTGGAAGTGTGTTGAAGTGTGTTTTACGACGAGCAGCAAGTTAAAATTACTGTTTTTCTCAATGAAGTCTGACGGGCCATAGCATCCTTTTGTTTTGGTCTGAGATGCTGGTGCTCTAGTGCGACATTTAGTGGCCGTGACCCCTGGCCTCCAGATCAAGTGGCATATTGTAAATGTTTACTTTAACTTAAAACCAACCAAATCTAAATTATTGCCATCTAATTATCGCCCAAAAGCACATTATTGACATTTTGAGATGAAAAAGAAATAGTTCTTTTCATTATTAATTAATCTGATGAGTATTTTGTTCTATTAATCGATTAGTTGCCCAAGTTGACATATTCAAATTTCTTCTTTTGTCCGACCAACAGTAAAAAACCAGGGATGTTTAATTTACTCAGTCTTACTCTCATAGAAGACTGAGAAAACCAGCAAAAATTCATAGTTGAGAATTTGGAACCAGTGAAAAAAATTACTTAAATCATTATTATTATTAACCAGTTTTCTGTCGATCAACTAACTGATTAACCAACTAATCGTTTCAGCTCTAAATAGTACCCAAACTTGCATAATGAGACTTTTCTGTATTTTTCAACCTGCCTTTTGCACCTCTCACGCTGTTTTATTTGTACAAAAGCTCTACGGTCCAACATCTAATATGGAAAGTTTCCATGTTTTGCATACAGTAATGAACCACAAATTTGACGTTTACACTTATGATCATCAAGATCATGCAGTGACCCTCTTCTCAAAGCCAGTGGAACAACAAATGGCATGAGAGCGTATAATGAAAAAAAGAGGGGTTGTGGTGAGACAAACATGGCTCCTGTGTCCCACTGAATGTGTGTGTACAAGAGGGAGAAAGGGAGCAGAGTAGAGAATGAGAGAGAGGGGGGCGTACCGGTGCAGTCCCTCGTGCCTCCTGCTCTATGTACAGTGCTCATCCATCCCAGTCAGACATCCTCCAATCACAGAGCAGCGTTCCTGCATGCAGGGCCTCCCAGCAGCATGGGGCCTCCACATGGCCATGTCAAGTGCCAGGCCCACTTGCATGAGTCAACAAAGTGAGCAATAAAACTAACATGGGAGTAACATGGGAGATCCAAATCAGAATCTGTTTGTTCACACAGCAGCGCGCTGAATGTTCAGGAATTTGTGCTGGTGACACTGGTGCATGAAACGGTATACTGGTAACGTGAAGCTTCCCAGTATGTAGAGACAAAAGCAGGACAATGAGACACTGGATGGTATTATGGGCGACAGGCAGAACAGTCTAAAAATACTCCCCTCTTACTCAACTCTGTTCTTTGAAGTGAGGCACACGTACATTATAACGCTTATGTGCAAGGATCAGGGTTGAGCATCTCACACAAGGTCAGGATGATGAATGAGACTGCTATGTGACACTACCTGGTACATGCACTGAGAAAGGGCACACTGCACTGAGTGGAGTATTATGCTCACTCTGGGGTTCTCAACAATGACACTTTCCATCACTGATGTGAGAGAGACGTGCTGTGAGTGATATACTCCATTTGAATGAGAACTAAAGGGTGTGTGTACTCAGTGTGAATGCACAAATGATTGTTCAAGATATTTATAAATGTGTGTATTGTATGATGGATGATGGTTACACGGACTATATGAGCAGGAGCAGGAATTAAGGCACAGTCTACTGCTGCGCTTGCACTAGAATTATCAACCCTCCTTTGATTTCTATGCATGTGAATCTTCTGAAATGTCTTTCTCTCCGCAGCATGTACTCATCAATATATCATAACTCTTTTTTAGATTTGTCTATCTTTATCCACACCTTCCCACCTAAACGGCTACCTTCAGTCAGTGCAACTCCTCTGCTCTCATGTGACCAAGCAGACAGCAGGGAGAAATGAGAAATGGAAGGAACTTGAATGCAGGTTAGTGACCAAGTGAGCACCGCCAGACTGCTGCTTCTCTCTCTCTCTCTCTCTCTCTCACACACACACGCACACACACTACTACACTGTATAAAACTACACTGTATAAAACTACACTGGTAGAAAAAAAGCTAAAGCAATGAAAATAAAAAGTGAGAAATCAAGTTGTACCAGGTACCAAAATTCCAAAACCACCTGAGTAAATTTGTGGAATGACAGAAAAATATAATACTATAATGAACTGGTTGACCGCCTCCCTTTGATGTCCGGCTACCTCATTACACAAAATATTGCTGCAGCTTCACTGAAGCAGTCTTGTAATGTTTACATAAAGATGATGTTCAAGACTGCCACCACTGTCAGTGGAGTTGGGGCTATGGATAGAACAAGTGCTGGGATTAAAATGAGGTATGATCAGGCCTTGGACGGAGGTTAGTGCTGGCTCCACGCTTGCTCAGATAATATACTGTATACCACTGTCAGCGAAGCTGTGACCCTATTCTGAGCCGCAGCTCAAATCACATCATGTAAAGTTATCAATTATACTCTATGGTGAACTTCAATGACCTAGTAAGCCAACATGATGAAATCCACAATCCATCTCAGTTGTATCATTGCAGGGGTAATATCTATTTGTGCTCTGGGATCAAAGAATTAACAGATAGCAGCATTACCAAAGCACAACATGGAATTGAGGTGCAACTCAGTGCAAAAGCTGCTGTAGGAGAATATTGCTATAGGTCCTGTAGGGCATTATATATATTGGTGTCATCTGAAAAGTATGACCTTGTATGTCTTACCTGTCTTCATGGTAAGTTGCTAACTGTTTGTGAAATACATACTGGAAAGTTAATAAACAATGACCCCATCATTTCCCCTTTTCAATATAACTAATATAACGTTATACCTGTCCCTGACAACCTCCATGTCGCTCGTGCTTATCACATCTGTTTGCTATGTTAGCCAGCTATAGTTTGTCAGTACAGTCAGTAACGTAGCAGATTGAAAGGTAAGCATCAGAGCATCTTTCTGCAGCCCTGCAACAACGGTGGTGGTTTGAGGCTCTTTAGTGTTGACTTCATTCATTCTTCGTTGTTACCTAGTTGGTGATATGCAATGCAGGAAAGTAAATAAATAACATCCCCATCTTTAACTCTCCGTGAAAACAAGCTTATCATACTCGTTAATGTTATACATTAACAGCAAAATATTGCTAAAGATGACATGTTTTGATAAGCAAGAAAAAAGCATTTCTGATTGGAATTCAATACATTGAAATATTGCATCGGAATCAAACTCCTTCACCCTTATCTGTCCTCAGTGAGCACAATGGGGAACATTTATGAGGACAAGAGGATATCCCTGGCAGGTGTAAATGCCGAGAAGCTATGCTTATTTTTTTACAACCTGCCCCTGTCAGCAATTGACTGATACTGAACATACAGTACTGATGTTAATTTAGCTATTTATTTTATTTTTATTTATTCTTTATTTTCTCAGTGTTCAATTGGTGACAATGTATATATTAAATTATTTAACATGTTAAAGAATAATATATAATATATTTAATTTAAATATTATTTAATAAACTTATTTGTTTAAGAAAGCAACCTTCTGAGTACCTTAGGCATATCGGTGCAAAATTGGTGTACAATCCACATAGAACAGGTCTATTTTCATCCCAGCTCAAAAATTTACTATATCGGCCGACATATCGGTAATCGGTGAATTTTTCCCCGCTAAATCCGGTATCAGTATCAGTCATCAGTCATCATAAGTTGGTCAAATGGTATCAGTCAAGTTGGTCAAATGGCTAAATTAGAGAACAGCTCTCCGTCAGTGGTGAGATAACAAAGTAGCTTAGCAGCAATAAACAACCTCTTACCTTATACATGACATGTAACTTGGTTTGTCTCATGTCCCAAATTCCAAATAACATCAAAGCATTGCTTCTCTATCTGTAACCCTCCTGTCATGATTGTAAAGAGTCAAAATGGAAATATATATATATATATTTCCATGACTGAGACCCACATGTGAAAGCCATTACTTTAACAGATAGACAACCCCAGATATGTTCTATACCTCAACAGATGAAAAAATAACCTCAGGAAATTGAAGGTTTATGATCTCTAAATATATTTGTTATATTTGTTATACTATTATAATCTCTGTTTAAGATTTTGGATGAAAAAATCTTTTGATCTTTAAATTGTTCTTTTGTTTTACCAAAGATCTGACCCTGGCTAGTCATAAATACATGCATGTGTGCTTACTGAAATTAAACACTAATTAGCTCCTATGGTTTTATTTTCAGATATTTTTAAGAGACCGTGTTATTCATGACTTAAAAAAAAGCAGCAACTAAATAAATTCAACACAACACTTTGAACATCCCAAGAGAAATCATCTGAATTCATAGCAGACAAAATCGAGCTCAAGACTTCCTCTCCTTTCATACAAACACTTCTGTGCTTAAGATTGCCTCTCTGGCAGCATGCATAAGCGCACACAGGGCACCATAAAAATCAACATATTCACTGCACAAATATACCCAGCTGAAACTCAGCCCAGGGCATCTTTAAATAATATGCATCCTAATTTAGCATGGACTCTCTGGGGAGGGAATCAAGATGCACTCACAAATCGCAGCTGACACGCCCACGCTTACACACAAGCAAGCAGGCAGGCACACGGCGGTGAACGTACCTCAGCAAACACACATATGCAGATAGTAAATTTAATTGAATGTGTAATGAGCTATTCTCCACAGACACTGCTGTCTGACAAGCTCTGGTTTTAAGTCTCAAGAGATCTGTGTATGTATGATCGCAGAAATACTGAAAGAGTGCAATAAGTTTGGGCCCAAACTTCCAACAATGCTAAAAATTAAAACACAGTTATTAAAGGTGCAGTTTACATAAATACATCTTTTATACATCGATTAAATTAAGGTGGTGTGTTCACACAGAGGAGAGGATCTCTCATCTACAGGACATGGAAGACTGGGACGTGACAGACTTAACAGTGAGATAATGAAAAAAAAATTTCTAATGTATTTATCTTCACATTTACCCACTGCACTTACTTGTTAGAATAAGAACCATAAGTACAACCTACACAGACATATTTTTTGGTGACCTCAGAGCAGTTACACAATGGTATTAGACACATGAGCAGTGACAGTAAAGGCCAATGCAAGTCGATCTACAGACAGCATACATCAGCATACAATGTTTAACATTCTGTAGCTGCCACTATACAGGAGGTTGAACAACTGGCCCTCTGGTGTAGACACAACAAATTGGAGCTGAACACACTTTAAACATTACAGATGGCAGTAGAGTTCAGGACGAGACATGGATGACAACTCTTAGAGGACCTAAAGGTGGAGACCAACATCGACTCCATCTTCCTGCAGTGGCTAAGGAAGTAGAACTTGTCACAGGAGCTGTTTATTCAGTTCTATATGGCATATCTTTTTTTCCTGTGGCTATTTCTCAACCTATTTTATGAACATATAACAGTTCTGTACATTGAGAGCCACTGACAGCTCCTTCTATGTGCATGCATACTTGGCTGAAAACTCAACTCTACTTCCAGTTCTGATACCACTTTGACACCAAGTATGAAACTTTAGAATGAAGGACAACCTCCAAAAATACCACTACATCACTGGTGTACTGGAGCCTTGTGGACTGTTGCACCAGAATCAGCTCATTAGACAAAAGCAGTCAGCAGGAAGAAAACTAGTGCCAGAAACCAAAACCAAGCTTTAAAGGAACCTTTAAAGCCACCCCTAGCTCTATGTTTTGGTTTGCCGCTCTTAGCACCAACCTACCTGTACAGTAACACAAGCCATTTGTTCGCTACCTGCCAAGGATGAAATTTACTGTATGAGGTAAACAAGTGGAAGAGAATCCAGCATCTACCAAGCCAAAGAGAGACAGAAATTGTTCTCAATAATTGTTCCCAATAGAGTATTGGACTTGCATTAAAAATGTGGTGTAAAAAGAAAACTCCAATGGGATGCCCATGCTTGACATTACTCTAGTGTTTTGACACTCCTAGCTTGAAGGCAACGTAATGGAAGTAAACACTGAAGCAGAAGAATACTGAAAAAATACATTTGATTTAAAATTTTAAGTAAATTTTGAAATGTGTGTTGGGAAGGAATTGCTGTTAAGCGTCATGCAATTCACTGTAGCACAGGTACAACTGTCTCGCAGAATGTCATTTAACTCTATTGCAGTCAGTGACGCAACTTTTGAGAAAGTGATACCCATGACTTCACTGTGCTAAAATGTATGCATTTTGTGGTAAAACTTGGACTTTGAATTTGAAAACCTCGTTCAGACTTAAAAAAACAAAAAAACAATACAATGTTTGTAACACACCAACCTTACTAGATTCAAAATATCTTCCTCTGATGCCTTGCCAGGCCAAAAACATAACCCCTTGTGTAACTTTACATCTCCATGATATTTAAGCTAGAGAATGGACTTTGCCCCAGAGTACCCTGGTGCAGTGTGTGGAATAAATGGTTGACTCAAAAAACATTTCCCTCCCACCACCATGCCTAACATTGCTCAGGGTCACTTCAGCAGTGGGATTCCTACAGGCAAATTTTCCTCAGCGGTTCAGTTGAAATATTAACTTTGTATGAAACAAGCTGCTGAGATGACCCCGTCTGACCTGAGAATATTAGACGAATAACTGTGGTTTTTGCCTCGAACAGTTTCTCAGAGACTACATGTCGAGTTGTAGAGTTATTCTTCAATATCACAATACAAGAATGTAATTTAATCCTTCCTAGCACTGAAATCGCACAGAGGTAGTGTAAGGTGATTTCAAAGCAATCTAAAAATTAGACATCAACAGTTAATGGGCTGGCTCACAGCCTTCGCAGGCATGTCAAGTGCATGTGAGCAAATGTTGCTTATTTGGATACCTTTCTTTTGAGTGGAGGTCATCATAGCATTCACTTAGCTAAACTTGATTACAGGGTGTTCAAATATTCAAAAACCTGCGGTTTGCCATTTGTTCCCTTTCATTTACTTTTAATTATAGACTAACGCAATGTTTACAGTGCAACACATAAGCTGTTCACCACAGTCTACATTGTTGAGGTAACATTACAAGTTAATACAGGGGAAAAAATTAAGGTGAGGTACTTTTCCCCTCAATCGTGGCATATCACACTATGCTACTCCAGTGGAATTGCAGGAGATGGCTGCTGTTGCACTGGGCATCTCCAGCTGTGTGACTGTGAGTGTTAAGCTGGACGGTCCAGAAAAGCATCATGTGAGCTCAAGCAACACTTGCTAATACAAATCAAATGACTAGGAAGACTTAGAGGAGATTTTTAACAAGAGTTAATGTGACGTGTTAGAGTGTAAATAGAATTTTCCTACAGTGTAGACAAATTTGGTGCATCAAGGGTAAATGATCTCATGTGACATTCTTAGTCGGTGCAGCACCAACACTTCATCATGCAGCTGTTGCAGTGTTTACAATTTTCATGTGCATATAAAAAGGCCAGAGGCGTTACAATAATGACATTAATTCGCTCATAAAGTCTTGCAGGAGTGCAGATGTTTTTTTTTTATTATGCCCATTAATAACTGCATGGACTGTGAACACACAGACACTCAGGCACTTTCGTTTCATTCGTTTGCTTGTGATGTGTTGCGTGAAGCTGACACATTTTCATTTGATCTTTAGAATGGACAAAACAAGCTCTTTGTTTGTGGATGTAGCAGTGGCCCTTGCCCTCAAATTCGCCCCACCAGCGCCCGCCAATTCATCCCTGTCCCAGAATCACCCCAAGCCCCCACTTACCAGCCTCAGTTCCCACAAATTACCAACACCAACGACATTCACGCTCCACTTTATAAACCCAACAAAATGCACACACATCGAAACATGCACACACAAGTCACCCTCGATGACTGTATTGTTGATCGGTCTTGATTATTTAGTAATAATTCATGATAAATACTAATCTGTTCGTTTGATCATAAAGCATACTGCTGCTGTCAGTGTTTTGCACAGCTCGTGAATACAAATGTGGCTTCTGCTCTGAAGCAAAACACATTTTGATGACAGTTCTTAAATATTTAAACGGTTTTTAGTCTATGATTTGTTTAATGTTCTTTTAGTCATTTTATAAATGTGCTATTTTATCAATTCAAAGGCAACCAAATGTCAAAAAAGTTTGGCACCAACTTTAGATGATAAATCTCACAGTGTAAATAAATCAATTTCCTCCACACTCTTATCACAGACAACCTCCATCACAATCGCCATTTACCTGCAGGAGATTACATCATCTGGATGTGATCGCCTCTAGTGTGGCACTCACTCTCCTGTCAGGAGGATCTCAAGGAGAGAAATTCCTTATTCTGCCCCTGCGGGAGTCTGCAGGGCATGGTAATCTAACTCTATATAAATTGTATCCTCTGACCTTCTACCACTATATCAGATGGAAGTCAAGGAGGCATACCTCTCATTGCCTCCCTTTTAAGGGCTTTATATGCATAATTGAACAATAAATAATGGACCTTCTGTGATAAAATTACAGCATGTCTCAGAAGGGGGTGGTGTCTACCTGGATGTGCGTAAGTACTTTAGAGTTTCTGACATATTCCTTCTGCTTGACTTTTCACCGCCACACCGATCCTTTTGCACAATATTTCTCATCACTGTATCGGTAGCAGTCATTGCAGAGCATGTCATACTAGAGTTGCAACAGCAGCAAGACTACGTGCAGGCAATCACAAGACACAAGTTGTCAGCACAAGATGAGTGAGACAAAAGGCAATGGTAAGCAAAGATCTGTCTTCTATTTGTAAAAAAAAATGTGTGTTGCGGGAAGAGAGACCACACCCTCAAACAACATTACAGTACAGTAAGACAATGTAAAGCTTTAAGAGGACATTTTTGCCAAGAGATCTAGTGGAAAATAATAGCTTGAGCAGTATTTCCATGGGCTAATCAACCAATGCAAGCTATCAGCAATGACTTCACAGGTATTGGGCACAGGTAGTCAAAGGCAGTCAGATGTGATGGTGTGCCTGTTCTCACATCAGGACATGTTAAGATTTTAACTTGTCAAAGTTTGGTTCTGCAGCAGCTGTTTCTCAGGGGGTTCTGTTTACATCAAGCAAAATGTTTATATTAAACTCTTATTACAGGGAGGATTTGGGCGCCTGCTCCACAATAATTGGGTGGCAATTTAGAGTGGGGCTGCAACTAACAATCATTTCCTTAACTGATTAATCTGCCGATTATTTTCTTGATTAATCTATAAATCCATAAATGTCAGATTTTATCCGACTATCAGTCCAAAACCCAAAGATAATTAGTTCCCTATAATACTGTTCCTCACATTTGAAAGGCTGGAACCATTTTTGCTTGAAAAATGACAGAAGAAATGAATCGATTATCAAAATAGTTGCTGATTAATTCTCTGTAGTAGCTGTAATTCAAACTGTGAAACAGTGTTTAAATTAGTTATATATGTTTTCAGGAGTAATTTTAATCCTACCATTTGCCCAGCCTGAATATGAATGCCACTTCTTGGAGATCTTAGTCCAAAGAAGATAAATCTGAAAGTTCTGTAGTGTGCCATCTCTCTCTCTCTGTCAAACACACACACACACACACACACACACACACAGTCCCACTTGTCTGGTCCTCATGATAGGCTCTTAAAAGATAAATACCAACCATGTCAATGCTTAGTACTTAGTAACATTTTACCTAAATGACTGTCACAGTCGAAAAGCAGAATACTACAGCTATGTGAGAGTTTGCTACAGTTTTACATACACAGTCTGATGACAACTGGTTGAATTTCAGCCCTATTTCACTCCCTAAAGGTCTGTACAAAGATAATGTGGGTAATATACTAATTAGACTATTTTGCGTCACTACATCATTATTACCTCTGTTACCTGCTTACTTGTAGCTTGTTTCAGTAATTTCATACACCCATGCAGAAATGTTCTCAGATGTCATTCCATGGGACAAACATCTGTGTGTGCATGCTCTTTGGGAGTTTTAAGAAAATAACTGCATGGCAGGTTCACTGTTTTTTCATGTTATATCTTATATTCCTGGCCCTGGAGCACATTTAACTGTATAACCTCCACTGATATTCTGCACAGGTCTTTGTCACGTAAATCCTGTGGCCGCTCTTTCACCCACTCGTCGCCGCCTGTGTGGGCAGACTTCCCTCTCCAACCAGCCCAGCTTCCGCTCTCAGGAGCCACCGTAGTGTCTGGGAAATAAAACTGCTGCTGTGCATCAAGTTTATCAAGATCGTGCATGGATAAAGATGTCCTTTCGATGACATCATTACTCTTTCCTCAAAATCCTCTCACTCAACTTTCTGAGCCAGTGGCTAAAACGAGACGCCCCACGCGCACAATCGTTACGGCTTATTAGACCGTGAGAAAAAAAAAAGTTCTGATTTTTTATTGGCAAAGCAATCTACACTGAGCTGCTTCCATGGCGCTCCGCTCTTATTAAACACCAAGGCCGAATCCACATGTCTTTATAATGAACCCCATCCCCTTTTCAGCTGAAACTTCCCCGGTCGGCTCAAAGCCCTCTGGCCGCTCTGTGGCAGCGCTCACGGCTGCTCCTTGGGCAATGTGCTGCAACTTGTAACGCCAAAGCCTTACAGCGCGTCCTGAGAGAGACACCCATGAAGTAACAATACACCCCTACCTCATACACACCGGAGAGGCCACATGAGGTGAAGTCAGAATACGGAGGGGATATTGCACGTACCGTGCAAGGTGCACATTCACCCAGTCGCTCTCTCCTGTCTTTTAACACAGCCCATTTATGTTCTGAGTAACTGCACTTCAGTGTAATATGAGTGGCCCGCTGCCTCACACATGCACTTCACTGAAAAGCATGCAGATGATTAAAGTGAGCGCTTTACCTTGCTGGGATGGACCACAAAACAGCGAAAGAAGACAGAGCAGCCAAATTGTACTCTCCACCGCCATGTACAGCCTTTGATTTCGACCAGTGGGGTAGCAGCGTACGTCTATACAACCAGCTATACCGTTATAGCGACATGCATATGTTGGAATCCGCTATTGTCTCGGCCGGTGCGTAAAAGAGTCTCTGTGAATGTTTAGGTCTCTTTGGTTATCCCGGCTTTCCTAACAATAAGGTTGCATTAGTCAGGGTAGAGCCGTCGTGTCTCTCGGCGCTTCAACGCCATGTTGCGAACGAATGTGGAAGTGTGTGTTGCCTGCTGGTCCACACACACACGCATGGACGCACACATGCGCGCGCACACGCGCACACGCACAGACACTGGCTGGCTGGTCGTCGCTGGAGTCCTGAAAAGCAGTCGGTGATTCTAACACACCCCTTCTTCCTCCTTTTTGTCCAACTCCATGCTTCCCACCAACACTTGGAAGATTCATTCAAAGCGGATACGCTGTAGAAACACTTGAAATACCAAATTTGTCAAAATATATTTTACCCCAGGCGCCCGAGCTCTCTCGGTCGGGAATGATGAATTCGTTAAGGTAATGCTTGATTCTCTGCTAGAGCAAAACGAAATGTGGAGAATGGTCTGGGTAAGCGGTTATCTGTAATGACTGCAAATGTGTTGCCCTGAATGAACCCAATGTTGGAGACACAGTTTGAGATCGCTCACACACCCAGATACGCATGTTTCAGTGAATACCTTGTGTTCTACTCGTGCAAAATCTACTCTCATTCATTCATATGATTTAATCAAGATATCCAAGTGTGTTTTTGTTTTTCTCCATTGTGTGTGTGAGCATGCACCTTTGGTTATGCGCATATGGACGTGTATGCATGGCTGCATGAATGTTTGTGTGTAATAAAGCAGGTCTGGTTAAAAAAAAAATGGAGAGCAGGAAAGGCACATGTGCCTCCCTAAGCAAGAACAGGCAAGAGGAGGAGGTGGGACTCATTGGGGGGGGGGGATTTGGTGGTGTGCATCCCAATCAATCAACCAGCTCCCCTCCTGCACTGAGTGCTGAGGGACCCACTGACTTTTGCACATAGTGGGAGCCAGCTGGAGCCCAGCCTTCGCAGAGCAGACAAAGACTCGCCTCGTGCAACACTCTCAGCATCACTGATACCAGCAGCATCCCCACATTCACCAGCAAACAATATAGAGCAGGAGAGAAAAACACAAAGGCTTCAACCAGTCAGATATGGCTATACAGCAGTGTACATGTACATCAAAGCTGCTATTTGTTACACTGTAATGCACAAAGCATTGTTCTTTGAAGTTCCAAAGTGAGATATACACCTTTTGATGTGACATCTACTTATAGCGTAAATTGCTTTTTGGGATGAAAAGAAAGCCTATTACAGATCATTATGGAGTCATCTTGCTTCATTTGAATTTTAGTGAAGCATTTGTACTTTTAAATACAGCCCTCTTTTGTTTTTTCAAAATGGGTTTACAACATGTAAGAGTAGAATGCTTTATATATTGCCTACAACATGGAGAAGAAAGACAGGCAATAATAAAAGGCAGTAATGAAGGAGTTCCCTTTGGTAATAATATCTTGTCAAGCCAGATTTCTCATCTCAGCGTATTAATTTAATACTGATATGAGATGGATTTGGGCTGATGAAAAGGGATGGATGCGTTTCCCAGGTGTCTGATTAAAGCAAATGTCTGGGCCATTGGATTGTGTGATTGCATTGGAAAACTAATAGCATTGCTGTATCCTCTGTGATTGTGGTCAAGCTGTAATTTCCCCGCTTCTTTTTCCTCCCCAGCTCCCATAAAATAATAACACAAAATAGCAGCTGCTCACAAATCACTCTACAAAAGCACTATGAATGCTGAATGCATCAGCCATCTATAAGAAATAGTTTTAGTTCAGTTTTGTCATAAAATATTGACAATTCACTATTTGCTGGAGTTTTGGCAGTGAGCCTTTATCCATCACACTGTGTGCATGTGCTGTGCTACTGTATAATTATTGTAGAAAGTGTTAATAAATAAAAGCAGTGCAAGTGTGTAATGTAAATCTAAGTTTATGTTGCAGTGCTAAAAGTCCAGACAAACAGAAATGAAATTACTTGTGCCCCGTCAGAACCACAAAAGCTGATCCGGTGGAGGGTACGACCTGCTCTGAGCTATGTTCTTAATTATGAGTAACCTGAGTCCCTTAAACCACAATCCAATTGAACATGCTGCAGCAACAGTTGAAACCCCATCTGCAATTTGTTCCCCCCAACAGACATGGCTGGCCACGCACTCTGGTTGATCTGTATTATAAGATTAGTGGCTCTGTGATTGAACATTGGTCTCTCATTACCATATTTAAAGCAGTTTTGTACAAGATAAAAACAATGTGCTCTAGGAATTACAGGACATTGTTCCAACAGGCACAGCTTTCTTTTCACAGTCAAAGAAGGAAAGCCAGGATAGCCAAAGATAGAGCAGGCCAATTGCTGAGAAATTATTTACACATTTGATGCTCTGCCCACTTAGACCAATTAGGATAGTAAACTTGTCTGGCTTAAGTCAAACAGCAAGAGGTTTTAGTGGTTTCTCTTGGCAGTAAGAAGTAGGTTGGTGTTGCTGTTTTTCTTTGAAAACAAATTTGATTTTTATACTACAGACAATACTGTAATTGGTTTGCGAGGAGCTGAGCAACTCTGCTGCAGTCCAGAAAATGGCCATCACAGTAACTGTTGTACTCACAGAGAGATAAAATGCTTTCCATAAAATAATTACACGGGATGAGATTAAACACACTTGTTTCCAGTGCACTTACGTTGTTTCAAAAATATACTTGAATCAACTGAAGAAATGCAATCTGCCTTTTATCAAAATACTGTCATGCTCATTGAGTTTGTCTTTTAATGTCAACATTACTATAAATGATGAACAAATTCATCTGCTGATGCTTCTGGACACATCTTCAGTGATGTTCCTGGAATCATCGGGTGTGTCAGGTCTTTCAGCGTCATACACCATCCTACAGGCTACCCAGCTGGTGGCAGATCAGACCTCAGCTTGTGTCCAAATAGCTAGCTAGCTACTTGCCCCATGGCTCTCCTGTCTTGAGCCACAGTAATCTTGAGGCTGTCTCTGCCACATCTGTGGTGTCGCAGATGGCTCTTCTCATCCTTTGTCTCTTGATGCCCAATGTGCGGTAGGCTCTGGCCAAGGATCATGCTGCAAAACTTCTCCATCCAACTTCAACTGGGAAGCACCTTACACTCCGGCCACCTTGTCTGCATTCATCAACAAGCCCTTCGTCCTTGGTGAGCTTCCCTTACGAAGGTCTTGTCCCTCTCTTCAGCCACATCTCCACTTTCCAAGGCCCCTTCAGCGCCATTCTTTACCTGACCACCGGATTCTCTCAGACTTTTCTCCTGTCATTCCAGATCCTGCCACTCCCATCTGCCCTGCAATCACCTCATTCCCCTCACCTGGGCTGCCCTGCCCATCTCCCCACCTGTACCTCATTCCCTCATCTCATCAACCACTCTCAACATATACCTGTCCATTTCCTTTGTTCCTCTGTCAGTTGCTGTCTTGCTTTGTGTTTTTGCCTGCAAGCTTTTTTTATCATTAAACCACTGATATCATCCTGCCATCTCGACGATCTGCATTTGGGTCCTTCCCCTTTTGCCACTCTCCCTCACCACTGTGACAGTTCTTTTCGGGGGACAATTCGCGAGACACAAGGACAATATCCAGTCTCAAGGTGGTGACTGTGATGTGCTGTTGGTGGAACTTGAGCTGTTTCTCCAGATCCACCAACAGATGTCCTAACTAAGGGTCCGGACTTCTCCGCAGCTCTGAGGAAAGTGATGGCCTGTTTTGAGGAACAGGACTGCTTGGTCCACTCAACTCCATCTGCAGGTTTCTGCAGTTACTTTCAGGATTTGATCATGGTACCAATGATATTGCCCCTCTCTTAGTGCCTTCAGGCAGCAACTCAGCATATGTTCTATAATTCCATGTTTGGAGCACAGCGGACATGCCGGTGTTTAAGCTTTGCCCCATGTGTGGAGATTTGATGGGTTGGGAAGCATGTCATACACCATCTGGACAAGGAACTTGATCTGGTGGAGCTCAGCTTTCCACCGCTCAGCCAGTCATCTTCCTCTACAGTCCCACCTTATCCAGGTACCCTGCTGCACTATTACCAACATCCTGCATGACTTCTTCTCCTCTATTGCTGCTCTCACCTCCCCCTGAAGCAGGCAGCGCTTCTCCTTCTCTTTGGCAATGTCAGTCTGGAAAGGCTGAAAAGATCCCAGCCCTGCTCTGCCTCAAATCATCACCCCCTCCAGTTTACTTTGGTACTGCCTTGACTGTGGCTGGCTTCCACTGCTTGCCGTTTCCTCCCAGTACTCATCTCGATTCCAGCTTTAGCCACCTGCAGGTCAGTCAACCTCCTGTACTGCAATGCTTCCCTAGTTCTTGTCACCTTGAATTCCTCTTCCAAGGATCTGAGTGGCAGTTGCAGCTTTTTGTTAGGTTCATAGAGTGCAATGCCGCTCAGACACTAGGCAACCCCAGCCATCTTCTGCGGTGAGAACTTATTTTCCTCTCCAGGACCTCAACTGTTGAGACTAGCACCTCATACACCAGGAGGGACCACAGGGTTCTGGGCAGAATGTCATGCTGGTACAGCCATGCTCTAAACCTTCCTGGAAATCACTGCTCCACTGCTGCTGTTCCACTGCTCTCAGCCAACTCTCCACATCAATGCAGGTGGATCGGATGAATGATGTATCTCTCAGGGTGCAAACACCTTGCCAAGGCTCTATACCGGCTATTCTGTGGTGTGAATGATAACCTATCTACTGCTGAAACGGAAGGCGTCGTTCACCTTTCCTCTCTTCAGCACCAGTGATCTAGACTTGGCTGGTTTGAAACTCATCCGGGCCCACTCCATCAGCTTCTCCACCCCATGCAGTATCCACCTACAGCCTGGTACCAACTCTTTGGTGACTGTTAGATCCATGAAGACCCTGATGGGAGATTTGCATTGGGCGGATTTCATCTTGGGCCCACTGAGCTCTGGCTCAGAGTAGATTTTACAAGCATGTTCATAACTAAAGAAAACAAAATGAGGAGACTCTCATCCTGAAGTTGTTGTAATAGTCAGTGATGAGATTTCGGGTTCTGCTGGGTATATGGTGTTTTGCCAGTTTACCAGCTTGTGTGGTATGGAAGCCACACAGCTGTAAAAGTCAACATTGAAATTCAATTAGTAGTGGATGTAAAAACTCACTTGCATTTTTAACAGACACAATATTATTTCTTTTTGATTTGCATATAATGTATATGGGCGCAGAGTATGTATACTATTTTTGTACTAATTGCATGTCACTAAAAGAGACCAAACTAGGAAGTCTTCCAGTAAAACCAAACAGATAAAATGATCAAATTACTAGTTAAAATGTATTCTGGTATCTTTCAAACTAATAGCACATTTTGTGGGCTGTCTAATGATAAGTTATTATTCATTACCACCATTCTAAAAGAACACATACGGTATGCTTAGAGATAGATTACAATCATTCCTATAAGACAGTATCAGTGAAGTATCAGAAATGTAAGCACAAGTATCTAGTTTGTAGTTACCATTAGATAAAATGAGTATATGTTTCTCTGAGGAATAGTGAATTGTAAAGAAAAGTATGATGATGATTTCATTATGAGGTTCATTATCCACTGTGTTGCAAGGATTATAAAGTGTACACCTCCACGCGTCCAAAAGGACGCCACACAACGAAGCGGCTCTGAAAAAAGAGCTTGTAATCAGATTACTTTTGAAATGAGATTACTTTTGAAATCGGATTACTTTTGGTAATTGGATTACTTTGGTAATCAATGTGATTCTCCTGTATCTGCCGCCACACCTTGACCATAGTGTTCCCTTCGGTCCGGTCCCTCAGAAGGCGCACAACATTCCTTTCGACACCATGCCTGTCAGGAGAGTCACAATCAATATGTTGAGCTTGATTTGAGTGACTATTTTCAAGTTTGTTAAATGCATGCACATTATGTTCAGAAAACTCACTTGCTGGTGAGGATGGCAGGGAACATAGCTTGATGATCCTCGCTAAGTTGTGATAAAATAGCGGGATCCCACTGTGCCAGCTTCTCTGCTCCTGGCTGCCTTTGCACATGGTCTGCAACACAGGATCTCAGTGAGCACTGTGTACCAGCTGGACACATCACACAATCTAACTACCGTAATGTAATCTTATTACCTTTATAATCGGATTACTTTTGTCATTTGTAATAACTTCTCATAAGTTCTACTACTGCATACTTACAGCTACAAACTCGAAACACGGCACAAGACTTTGAACTACTAAACTTGTTGTCAGCTTTTTACATCATTTAGAGTTTTTGAATTACCACAGTTTGAGTTTTATGCTCCTTTTCTGAGTTCCGCAACTTTCAAATTATACATCAAATGATATACTTTACTTAATTATACTGAAGACGTTGGCATGTTATTCATACGCCATTTGGTGATACCAGGCCTGGCGGGGGTCTGCACTCTTCTAGTTACTTTTGTACTTTTATTTAAACGAAATGTTGAATGCAGGATATCGATTTGTATTTTTACAGAGCGGTATTGCTACTGCAACAGTACTACTTACAAGTTAAGGCATATGTGTAGTAATATAAATTTCTGAAGGGGACCAGTCTGCATTTTGAATACTTTTACTTTTGATACTTTAACTACATTTTGCTTATAATACTACTTCAGTCGATTTTTGAGTGCAGGACTACTTATATTTGAGTATTTTTACATTGTGCTATTGCTACTTTTTCTCAAGTAAATGATCTGAGTACTTCTTCCACCACTGGTGAAACCAAGTAGAAAACCATACTTCTTGACAAATATGAAAAAAATTGTAATCTTTGTAATCTGAATACTTTTATAATAATTTTTTTCTAAAGGAATCTTTATTTGAGCTACTTTGATAATTGGATTACTTTTGTAATCGGATTACTTTGGTAAATGGATTACTTTTGTAATTGATTACTTTTGTAATCGGATTGCTCTGGTAATCGGAATACTTTTGTAATCAGATTACTTCGTAATCAGATTACTTTTGTAATCGGGTTACTTTTGTAATCAGATCACTTTTGTAATGTAATATTACACTACGGATCATCTTGCAATGGGATCACACCAGCCGCGACGCCAAATCGGTGTGTATGGTGCAAC
Source organism: Siniperca chuatsi (assembly GCF_020085105.1). Lineage (NCBI taxonomy): Eukaryota > Metazoa > Chordata > Actinopteri > Centrarchiformes > Sinipercidae > Siniperca > Siniperca chuatsi. The sequence continues at coordinate 24,856,782 of NC_058042.1, forward strand.
GGAACACATGACATGAGAGACGTGAGATTGGCGAAACAGGTGAACTGTGCCAGATTTATTCAATATGCCTAACCGTCCTCGGGGAAGGGGGGGGGGCACTTACCGGTAATAATTATTATGTATAGATTAAAACCAATGTGTGCTCCGGTAATCCTGCACATTGCTGGCCTCTGCCAGCAGGAAGACGTGGCGCAGGAGCCGTGCAGAGGGAAGCTCTCTTTGAGGAGGTGGAGCCTGGAATGCGTGTCTAAATGCAGAGACAATCCCTCCGGGTTTCGCTACAGTCATGAGGCACTCCTCAGGTGTACAGGTCCTTACGTTGAAGGTAGAAAAATCTAAGCAAATAAAGACCAATAGCAGCATATGACTTTCTGTGCTCTTTTTGTGCATGTTTACGCATAGTAATAAATATTCAACTGTAATGTAATAACGCTAACACAGGTGAAGTGAGTTATACCTGGTGATGGTAGCCAGACTTGTAAAGGTGCACATTCCGTCCTCTACCCACACACTCATCACCTCGAAGACACTTCAGGAGTACCTCCACACTCCAACAGGACGCCACCCAAAGACGCGGCTCCGACAAAAGAGCTGAAACATGATGTCCGTCATAGCCACAGGGTAAACCCCACCCCTTCTTGTAGCTCAGGAGTTCTCTCAGTTCCTTAGTAAAAGTTGCTCTCAGCAGCTTTCTGAATGGCTCTTCAGTCTCTTGATGACATGAAACAGGGATCCCCTCCACATAAACAGATTAAACATCCTGCAGCAACAAAGTCGGCCTCTTGATTAACCTGCTGATATGCGGGTGTGGTGTACTACTTACTGTGTCTTCCTGTGTGTACGTGAAGGTACCAGAGGAACCCGCTTGCAGCAGCACCTTACACTCCATCATGCTCACCCATTCCCACCTACATCACTGATGTTACTGACTGACACACTCCTAATTATACTGAAGACGTTGGCATGTTATTCATACGCCATTTGGTGATACCAGGCCTGGCGGGGATCTGCACTCTTCTAGTTACTTTTGTACTTTTATTTAAACGAAATCTTGAATGCAGGACGTCGACTTGTATTTTTACAGAGCGGTATTGCTACATTTACTTAGGTAAAAGTTATGCGTACTTTCTCCACCACTGTATACTTCTACTCCATTACATTTCAGTAGAAATACTGTAGTTTTTACTTCACTACATTTATTTGGCAGCTATAGTAACTTGACAGATTAAAGCTGATCATACAAAAATGGATATTTGTATACATACAGAACATAAAGTTACCTTTTAAGATATGATGCATTGTTTAAGATGAAAGTGCCCAACACTATATAAAGAACCAGCTGCAACAGTACTATTTACAAGTTAATGCATATGAATCAGAATCAGAATCAGAAATACTTTATTGATCCCCGTAGGGAAACTTTTTGTTACAGTAGCTCGCCTTTACGTCAGTGCACACAGGAGAAAGTACTAGAAAACGATATGATACACTATAAACACTATAAAACAGGTCAGAAATAAATTAAGTATCATGTCGGTATAAGTATAAGATAAACTAAGTGTCGAGTACCAAGTGGGTTTACTGGTTGATGATGAAAGTAACGTATAAAATACAATGTAACTAATTATGTAATAAATAATAGTAATATGCGGAGGTGCATGTACTGTCGAGACTAATTGAGGAATATAGTATCAGTAACAATAAATAAGAAAAACTAATGTAAAGTAATATACATTTCTGAAGGGGACCAGTCTGCATTTTGAATACTTTTACTTTTCATACTTTAACTACATTTTGCTTATAATACTACTTCAGTCGATTTTTGAGTGCAGGACTACATATATTTGAGTATTTTTACATTGTGCTATTGCTACTTTTTCTCAAGTAAATGATCTGAGTACTTCTTCAACCACTGGTGAAACCAAGTAGAAAACCATACTTCTTGACAAGTATAAAAAAAATTGTAAACTTTGTGATCTGAATACTTTTATAAAAAAAAATTCTAAAGGAATCTTTATTTGAGCTACTTTGATAATCGGATTACTTTTGTAATCAGATTACTTTTGTAATAAGATTACTTTGGTAATCAGATTACTTTTGTAATCGGATTACTCCATAATCCAGGTCAGAAGACCCTTATGGATTATTTAAAATCAAGGCCAGTTACGCCGCCCGGATTGGCGCTACCGGGCCCCACCCTGGAGCCAGGCCTGGGGTGGGTGCCCGACGGCGAAGCGCCTGGTGGCCGGGCCTTTCCACACGGGCCCGGCCGGGCACAGCCCGAAGGAGCGACGTGGGGCCGTCCTCCCGTGGACCCACCACCCGCAGGAGGATCCGTGAGGGCCGGTGCAGAGATCTGGGCGGCAGTCGAAGGCAGGGGCTTCGGCGACCAGATCTCCGGACACAGAAACTGGCTCTAGGGACATGGAATGTCACTTCGCTGGGGGAAGGAGCCTGAGCTTGTGCGGGAGGTTGAGCGTTACCGGCTAGATATAGTCGGCCTCGCCTCCACGCACAGCCTGGGCTCTGGAACCCGTCTCCTCGAGAGGCTGGACGCTCCATTTCTCTGGCGTTGCCGGGGGGAGAGGCGGCGGGCTGGTGTGGGCCTGCTCATAGCCCCACAGCTCAGCCGTCACGTGTTGGAGTTTACCCCCGGTGAACGAGAGGTCGCGTCCCTCCGCCTCCGGGTGGGGACAGGTCTCTCACTGTTGTGGCGGCCTACGGGCCGAACAGCAGTGCAGAGTACCAGGCCTTCTTGGAGTCCCTGGGAGGGTACTAGACAGTGCACCACCCGGGACTCCGTTGTTCTACTGGGGACTTCAACGCCCACGTGGGCAACGACAGTGACACCTGGAGAGGGGTAATCGGAAGGAACGGCCCCTGATCTGAACCCGAGCGGTGTTCAGTTGTTGGACTTCTGTGCTAGTTACAGTTTGTCCATAACTAACACCATGTTCAAGCACAAGGGTGTCCATCAGTGCACGTGGCACCAGGACACCCTAGGCGGGAGGTCGATGATCGACTTTGTTGTCGTATCATCTGACCTCCGCCGCGCGTCTTGGGACACTCGGGTGAAGAGAGGGGCGGAGCTGTCAACCGATCACCACCTGGTGGTGAGTTGGATCCGCTGGCGGGGGAGGAAGCCGGACAGACTTGGCAGGCCCAAGCGTATCGTGAGGGTCTGCTGGGAACGCGTCTGGCGGAGCCCTCTGTCAGCAGGGTCTACAACTCACACCTCCGGAGAGCTTCTCCCAGATCCCGGGAGGTTGGGGACATTGAGTCCGAGTGGACCATGTTTTCCACCTCCATTGTCGATGCGCGGCGGCTCGTAGCTGTGGTCGCAAGGTTTCTGGTGCCTGTCGCGCGGCAATCCCCGAACACGGTGGTGGACGCCGGAAGTAAGGGATGCCGTCAGGCTGAAGAAGGAGTCCTATCGGGCCTTGTTGGCTCGTGGGACTCCCGAGGCAGCTGACAGGTACCGGCAGGCTAAGCGTGCTGCAGCCCGTGCGGTCACAGAGGCAAAAACTCAGGACTGGGAGAGGTTCGGAGAGGCCATGGAGGAGGACTATCGGTCGGCCTCAAAGAAATTCTGGCAAACCGTCCGACGGCTCAGGAGGGGGAAGCAGTTCTTCACCAACACCTTGTACGGTGCGGGTGGAGAGCTGTTGACCTCGACTGGGGATGTTGTCGGACGGTGGAAGGAATACTTTGAGGATCTCCTCAATCCCGCTGTCACGCCTTCCGAAGAGGAAGCGGAGGCTGGGGACCCGGAGGCGGACTCATCCATCACCCTGGCCGAAGTCACTGAGGTTGTTGGCAAGCTCCTTGGTGGCAAGGCTTCGGGGGTGGATGAGATCCGTCCTGAGTATCTTAAGTCTCTGGATGTTGTGGGACTGTCTTGGCTGACACGTCTCTGCAACATCGCGTGGCGGTCTGGGACAGTGCCTCTGGACTGGCAGACCGGGGTGGTGGTCCCTCTGTATAAAAAGGGGGGACCGGAGGGTGTGTTCCAATCACAGAGGGATCACACTTCTCAGCCTCCCGGTAAGGTCTATTCCAGGGTACTGGAGAGGAGAATTGGTCCGATAGTCGAACCTCGGATTCAGGAGGAGCAGAGTGGTTTTCGTCCCGGTCGTGGAACACTGGACCAGCTCTATACTCTCCATCGGGTGCTCGAGGGTTCATGGGAGTTTGCCCAACCAGTCCACATGTGCTTTGTGGATCTGGAGAAGGCATTCGACCGTGTGCCCCGGGCGCTTTGTGGGGAGTGCTCTGGGAGTATGGGGTCCGGGGCCCTTTGCTAAGGGCTGTCCGGTCCCTGTATAACCGAGCAGGAGCTGTGTTCGCATTGCCGGCAGTAAGTCAGACCTGTTCCCGGTGCATGTTGGACTCCGCCAGGGCTGCCCTTTGTCACCGGTTCTGTTCATAATTTATATGGACAGAATTTCTAGGCGCAGTCAGGGGCCGGAGGGTGTCCGGTTTGGGAACCACAGGATCTCATCTCTGCTGTTTGCAGATGATGTCGTTCTGATGGCTTCTTCAAACCAGGACCTGCAGCATGCACTGGGACGGTTTGCAGCCGAGTGTGAAGCAGCTGGGATGAGAATCAGCTCTTCCAAATCTGAGGCCATGGTTCTTGACCGGAAAAAGGTGGTTTGCTCTCTTCGCGTGGGTGGGGAGTCCTTGCCCCAAGTGGAGGAGTTTAAGTATCTCGGGGTCTTGTTCACGAGTGAGGGACGGATGGAGCGTGAGATTGACAGGCGGATCGGTGCAGCGCCTGCAGTGATGCGGGCGCTGTATCGGACCATTGTGGTAAAGAAGGAGCTGAGTCGAAAGACAAAGCTCTCGATTTACGGTCAATCCACGCTCCTGCCCTCACCTATGGTCATGAGCTTTGGGTAGTGACCGAAAGGACAAGATCGCGGATACAAGCGGCCGAAATGGGCTTCCTCCGCCGAGTGGCTGGGCGCCCCTTAGAGATAGGGTGAGGAGCTCAGTTACACGGGGAGCTCGGAGTAGAGCCGCTGCTCCTCCACGTCGAGAGGAGCCAGCTGAGGTGGCTAGGGCATCTGATCCGGATGCCTCCTGGACGCCTCCCTCGGGAGGTGTTCTGGGCATGTCCCACCGGGAGGCGGCCCCGGGGAAGACCCAGGACACGCTGGAGGGACTATGTCTCTCGGCTGGCCTGGGAACGCCTCGGGATCCCCCCGGAGGAGCTGGAGGAAGTGTCTGGGGCGAAGGAAGTCTGGGAGTCCCTGCTTAGACTGCTGCCCCCGCGACCCGGCCCCGGATAAGCGGAAGAAGATGGATGGATGGATGGATGGATCGGATTACTTTTGTAATCAGATTACTTTTGTAATAATACTTTTGTAATCAGATTACTTTTGTAATCAGATTACTTTATAATCTGATTAGTTTTGTAATCGGATTACTTTGGTAATCGATTACTTTTGTAATCGGATTACTTTTGTAATCGGAATACTTTGTAATTGGATTACTTTTTTAATCAGATTACTTTTGTAATCGGATTACTTTGGTAATCGATTAGATTTGTAATCAGATTACTTTTGTAATCAGATTACTTTGGTAATTGGATTACTTTGTAATCGGATTACTTTGGTAATTAGATTACTTTGTAATCGGATTACTTTTGTGATAAGATTACTTTGGTAATCAGATTACTTTTGTAATCAGATTACTTTGATAATTGGATTACTTTGTAATCGGATTACTTTTGTAATTTATTACTTTGGTAATCGGATTACTTTTGTAATCAGATTACTTTGGTAATTGGATTACTTTGTAATCGGATTACATCTCTTATTGGATTACTTTTGTAATAATTACTTTTTTTAATTAAAATTGTTTTTATTGAAATGTTTGTCCTAAAATTTTTGTAATGTAATACTTGCAATGGGATCACACCAGCCGCGACGCCAAATCGGTGTGTATGGTGCAACGGAACACACAACATGAGAGACGTGAGATTGGCGAAACAGGTGAACTGTGCCAGATGTATTCAATATGCCTAACCGTCCTCGGGGAAGGGGGGGGGGCACTTACCGGTAATAATTATTATGTATAGATTAAAACCAATGTGTGCTCCGGTAATCCTGCACATTGCTGGCCTCTGCCAGCTGGAAGATGTGGTGCAGGAGCCGTGCAGAGGGAAGCTCTCTTTGAGGAGGTGGAGCCTGGAATGCGTGTCTAAATGCAGAGACAAATCCTCCGGGTTTCGCTACAGTCATGAGGCACTCCTCAGGTGTACAGGTCCTTACGTTGAAGGTAGAAAAAATCTAAGCAAATAAAGACCAATAGCAGCATATGACTTTCTGTGCTCTTTTTTTCGGGCATGTTTACGTACATAGTAATAAATATTCAACTGTAATGTAATAACGCTAACACAGGTGAAGTGAGTTATACCTGGTGATGGTAGCCAGACTTGTAAAGGTGCACATTCCGTCCTCTACCCACACACTCATCACCTCGAAGACACTTCAGGGAGTACCTCCACACTCCAACAGGACGCCACCCAAAGACGCGGCTCCGACAAAAGAGCTGAAACATGATGTCCGTTATAGCCACAGGGTAAACCCCACCCCTTCTTGTAGCTCAGGAGTTCTCTCAGTTCCTTAGTAAAAGTTGCTCTCAGCAGCTTTCTGAATGGCTCTTCAGTCTCTTGATGACATGAAACAGGGATCCTCCACATAAACAGATTAAACATCCTGCAGCAACAAAGTCGGCCTTTTGATTAACCTGCTGATATGCGGGTGTGGTGTACTACTTACTGTGTCTTCCTGTGTGTACGTGAAGGTACCAGAGGAACCCGCTTGCAGCAGCACCTTACACTCCATCATGCTCACCCATTCCCACCTACATCACTGATGTTACTGACTGACACACTCCACATTTGTAGTTATTGCTTTAATTTCTTCAATGTAATCAAATTTTTGTCTTCTTCTTTTCCTTTCGGCTGTTCCCTTTCAGGGGTCGCCACAGCGAATCATGTGCCTCCATCTCACCCTGTCATCTGCATCCTCTTCACTCACACCACTTTACTTCATGTCCTCTCTCACTACATCCATAAATCTCCTCTTTTGCCTTCCTCTAGACCTCCTGCCTGGCAGCTCCAACCTCAGCATCCTTCTACCAATATATTCACAGTCTCTCCTCTGAACATGTCCAAACCACCTCAATCTGGCCTCTCTGACTTTATCTCCAAAACATCTAACATGAGCTGTCCCTCTGATGTACTCATTCCTGATCCTGTCCATCCTCGTCACTCCCAAAGAGAACCTCAACATCTTAAGCTCTGCTACCTCCAGCTCTGCCTCTTGTCTTTTCTTCAGTGCCACTGTCTCTAAGCTGTACAACATCGCTGGTCTCACCACCGTCTTGAACACCTTTCCTTTCATTCTTGCTGATACTCTTTTATCACACAACACACCTGACACTTTTCTCCACCCGTTCCAACCTGCTTGCACTCGCCTCTTCACCTCTTTTCCACAGTCTCCATTGCTCTGAACCGTTGACCCTAAGTACTTAACGTCCTGCACCTTCCTCACCTCTGCTCCCTGTAACCTCACTGTTCCACCTGGGTCCCTCTCATTGACGCACATGTATTCTGTCTTACTGCGGCTAAGCTTCATTCTTCTGTTTTCCAGAGCAGACCTCCATCTCTCTAGATTTTCCTCCACCTGCTCCCTGCTCTCACTACAAATCACAATGTCATCCGCAAACATCATAATCCATGGAGATTCCTGTCTAACCTCATCTGTCAGCCTGTCCATCGCCAGAGCAAACAAGAAGGGGCTCAGAGCCGATCCTTGATGCAGACCCACCTCCACCTTGAACTCCTCTGTCACACCTACAGCACACCTCACCACGGTCTTACAGCTCTCATACATGTCCTGCACCACTCTAACATACTTCTCTGCCACTCCAGACTTCCTCATACAATACCACAGCTCCTCTCTCGGCACCCTGTCATACGCTTTCTCTAAATCTACGAAGACACAATGCAACTCCCTATGACCTTCTCTGTACTTCTCCATCAGCATCCTCAGAGCAAATACGGCATCTGTTGTACTCTTTCTAGGCATGAAACCATATTGCTGCTCACAAATGCTCACCTGTGCCCTTAGCCTAGCTTCCACTACTCTTTCCCACAACTTCATTGTATGGCTCATCAGCTTTATTCCTCTGTAGTTGCCACAGCTCTGCACATCTCCCTTGTTCTTAAAAATTGGCACCAGTACACTTCTCCTCCATTCCTCGGGCATCCTCTCACTCTCCAAGATCTTGTTAAACAAACTAGTCAGAAACTCTACTGCCACCTCTCCTAGACACTTCCATACCTCCACAGGTATGTCATCAGGACCAACTGCCTTTCCACTCTTCATCCTCTTCAACGTCCTCCTCACTTCACTCTTGCTAATCAGATAATCAGATTACTTTTCTGACCTAACTTCTAACTTCTCATAAGTTCTACTACTGCATACTTTCAGCTACAAACTTGAAACACGGCACAAGACTTTGAACTACTAAACTTGTTGTCAGCTTTTTACAGTTTACATCATTTAGAGTTTTTGAATTACCACAGTTTGAGTTTTATGCTTTTTTCAGTCCTTTTCTGAGTTTCTAATGGGTGTGCATTGCGCTGCATAGAGTGTGTCTCATGACCTGTGATGTCACCCACTGATCCTCTTCTGCTGTTTTGCTTTTCCAAAATGTCTGACGTCAACCCTTGTAACTTCCGCAACTTTCAAATTATACATCAAATGATATACTTTACTTAATTATACTGAAGACGTTGGGCATGTTATTCATACGCCATTTGGTGATACCAGGCCTGGCGGGGATCTGCACTCTTCTAGTTACTTTTGTACTTTTAATTAAATGAAATCTTGAATGCAGGACGTCGACTTGTATTTTTACAGAGCGGTATTGCTGCTTTTACTTAGGTAAAAGTTATGCGTACTTTCTCCACCACTGTATACTTCTACTCCATTACATTTCAGTGGAAATACTGTAGTTTTTACTTCACTACATTTATTTGGCAGCTATAGTATCTTGACAGATTAAAGCTGATCATACAAAAATGGATATTTGTATACATACAGAACATAAAGTTACCTTTTAAGATATGATGCATTGTTTAAGATGAAAGTGCCCAACACTATATAAAGAACCAGCTGCAACAGTACTACTTACAAGTTAATGCATATGAATCAGAATCAGAATCAGAAATACTTTATTGATCCCGTAGGGAAACTTTTTTGTTACAGTAGCTCGCCTTTACGTCAGTGCACACAGGAGAAAGTACTAGAAAACGATATGATACACTATAAACACTATAAAACAGGTCAGAAATAAATTAAGTATCATGTCGGTATAAGTATAAGATAAACTAAGTGTCGAGTACCAAGTGGGTTTACTGGTTGATGATGAAAGTACAGTATAAAATACAATGTAACTAATTATGTAATAAATAATAGTAATAAGCGGAGGTGCATGTACTGTCGAGACTAATTGAGGAATATAGTATCAGTAACAATAAATAAGAAAAACTAATGTAAAGTAATATAAATTTCTGAAGGGGACCAGTCTGCATTTTGAATACTTTTACTATTGATACTTTAACTACATTTTGCTTATAATACTACTTCAGTCGATTTTTGAGTGCAGGACTACATATATTTGAGTATTTTTACATTGTGCTATTGCTACTTTTTTTCAAGTAAATGATCTGAGTACTTCTTCCACCACTGGTGAAACCAAGTAGAAAACCATACTTCTTGACAAGTATAAAAAAAATTGTAATCTTTGTGATCTGAATACTTTTATAATAAATTTTTTCTAAAGGAATCTTTATTTGAGCTACTTTGATAATCGGATTACTTTTGTAATCAGATTACTTTGGTAATGGGATTACTTTTGTAATCAGATTACTTTGGTAATCGAATACTTTTGTAATCAGATTACTTTTGTAATCAGATTACTTTATAATCGGATTAGTTTTGTAATCGGATTACTTTGGTAATGGGATTACTTTTGTAATGGAATTAATTTGGTAATCGATTACTTTTGTAATGGGATTACTTTTGTAATCAGATTACTTTGGTAATCAGATTACTTTGTAATCGGATTACTTTTGTAATCAGATTACTTTGGTAATCGGATTACTTTGGTAATCGGATTACTTTGGTATTTGGATTACTTTGTAATCGGATTACATCTCTTATTGGATTACTTTTGTAATAATTACATTTTTTAATTAAAATTGTTTTTATTGAAATGTTTGTCCTAAAATTTTTGTAATGTAATACTTGCAATGGGATCACACCAGCCGCGACGCCAAGTCGGTGTGTATGGTGCAACGGAACACATGACATGAGAGACGTGAGATTGGCGAAACAGGTGAACTGTGCCAGATTTATTCAATATGCCTAACCGTCCTCGGGGAAGGGGGGGGGGCACTTACCGGTAATAATTATTATGTATAGATTAAAACCAATGTGTGCTCCGGTAATCCTGCACATTGCTGGCCTCTGCCAGCTGGAAGATGTGGCGCAGGAGCCGTGCAGAGGGAAGCTCTCTTTGAGGAGGTGGAGCCTGGAATGCGTGTCTAAATGCAGAGACAATCCCTCCGGGTTTCGCTACAGTCATGAGGCACTCCTCAGGTGTACAGGTCCTTACGTTGAAGGTAGAAAAAATCTAAGCAAATAAAGACCAATAGCAGCATATGACTTTCTGTGCTCTTTTTTTCGGGCATGTTTACGTACATAGTAATAAATATTCAACTGTAATGTAATAACGCTAACACAGGTGAAGTGAGTTATACCTGGTGATGGTAGCCAGACTTGTAAAGGTGCACATTCCGTCCTCTACCCACACACTCATCACCTCGAAGACACTTCAGGGAGTACCTCCACACTCCAACAGGACGCCACCCAAAGACGCGGCTCCGACAAAAGAGCTGAAACATGATGTCCGTCATAGCCACAGGGTAAACCCCACCCCTTCTTGTAGCTCAGGAGTTCTCTCAGTTCCTTAGTAAAAGTTGCTCTCAGCAGCTTTCTGAATGGCTCTTCAGTCTCTTGATGACATGAAACAGGGATCCCCTCCACATAAACAGATTAAACATCCTGCAGCAACAAAGTCGGCCTCTTGATTAACCTGCTGATATGCGGGTGTGGTGTACTACTTACTGTGTCTTCCTGTGTGTACGTGAAGGTACCAGAGGAACCCGCTTGCAGCAGCACCTTACACTCCATCATGCTCACCCATTCCCACCTACATCACTGATGTTACTGACTGACACACTCCACATTTGTAGTTATTGCTTTAATTTCTTCAATGTAATCAAATTTTTGTCTTCTTCTTTTCCTTTCGGCTGTTCCCTTTCAGGGGTCGCCACAGCGAATCATGTGCCTCCATCTCACCCTGTCCTCTGCATCCTCTTCACTCACACCACTTTACTTCATGTCCTCTCTCACTACATCCATAAATCTCCTCTTTTGTCTTCCTCTAGACCTCCTGCCTGGCAGCTCCAACCTCAGCATCCTTCTACCAATATATTCACAGTCTCTCCTCTGAACATGTCCAAACCACCTCAATCTGGCCTCTCTGACTTTATCTCCAAAACATCTAACATGAGCTGTCCCTCTGATGTACTCATTCCTGATCCTGTCCATCCTCGTCACTCCCAAAGAGAACCTCAACATCTTAAGCTCTGCTACCTCCAGCTCTGCCTCTTGTCTTTTCTTCAGTGCCACTGTCTCTAAGCTGTACAACATCGCTGGTCTCACCACCGTCTTGAACACCTTTCCTTTCATTCTTGCTGATACTCTTTTATCACACAACACACCTGACACTTTTCTCCACCCGTTCCAACCTGCTTGCACTCGCCTCTTCACCTCTTTTCCACAGTCTCCATTGCTCTGAACCGTTGACCCTAAGTACTTAACGTCCTGCACCTTCCTCACCTCTGCTCCCTGTAACCTCACTGTTCCACCTGGGTCCCTCTCATTGACGCACATGTATTCTGTCTTACTGCGGCTAAGCTTCATTCTTCTGTTTTCCAGAGCAGACCTCCATCTCTCTAGATTTTCCTCCACCTGCTCCCTGCTCTCACTACAAATCACAATGTCATCCATAAACATCATAGTCCATGGAGATTCCTGTCTAACCTCATCTGTCAGCCTGTCCATCGCCAGAGCAAACAAGAAGGGGCTCAGAGCCGATCCTTGATGCAGACCCACCTCCACCTTGAACTCCTCTGTCACACCTACAGCACACCTCACCACGGTCTTACAGCTCTCATACATGTCCTGCACCACTCTAACATACTTCTCTGCCACTCCAGACTTCCTCATACAATACCACAGCTCCTCTCTCGGCACCCTGTCATACGCTTTCTCTAAATCTACGAAGACACAATGCAACTCCCTATGACCTTCTCTGTACTTCTCCATCAGCATCCTCAGAGCAAATACGGCATCTGTTGTACTCTTTCTAGGCATGAAACCATATTGCTGCTCACAAATGCTCACCTGTGCCCTTAGCCTAGCTTCCACTACTCTTTCGCACAACTTCATTGTATGGCTCATCAGCTTTATTCCTCTGTAGTTGCCACAGCTCTGCACATCTCCCTTGTTCTTAAAAATTGGCACCAGTAGACTTCTCCTCCATTCCTCGAGCATCCTCTCACTCTCCAAGATCTTGTTAAACAAACTAGTCAGAAACTCTACTGCCACCTCTCCTAGACACTTCCATACCTCCACAGGTATGTCATCAGGACCAACTGCCTTTCCACTCTTCATCCTCTTCAACGTCCTCCTCACTTCACTCTTGCTAATCAGATAATCAGATTACTTTTCTGACCTAACTTCTAACTTCTCATAAGTTCTACTACTGCATACTTTCAGCTACAAACTTGAAACACGGCACAAGACTTTGAACTACTAAACTTGTTGTCAGCTTTTTACAGTTTACATCATTTAGAGTTTTTGAATTACCACAGTTTGAGTTTTATGTTTTTTTCAGTCCTTTTCTGAGTTTCTAATGGGTGTGCATTGCGCTGCATAGAGTGTGTCTCATGACCTGTGATGTCACCCACTGATCCTCTTCTGCTGTTTTGCTTTTCCAAAATGTCTGACGTCAACCCTTGTAACTTCCGCAACTTTCAAATTATACATCAAATGATATACTTTACTTAATTATACTGAAGACGTTGGCATGTTATTCATACGCCATTTGGTGATACCAGGCCTGGCGGGGATCTGCACTCTTCTAGTTACTTTTGTACTTTTAATTAAACGAAATCTTGAATGCAGGACGTCGACTTGTATTTTTACAGAGCGGTATTGCTACTTTTACTTAGGTAAAAGTTATGCGTACTTTCTCCACCACTGTATACTTCTACTCCATTACATTTCAGTGGAAATACTGTAGTTTTTACTTCACTACATTTATTTGGCAGCTATAGTAACTTGACAGATTAAAGCTGATCATACAAAAATGGATATTTGTATACATACAGAACATAAAGTTACCTTTTAAGATATGATGCATTGTTTAAGATGAAAGTGCCCAACACTATATAAAGAAACCAGCTGCAACAGTACTACTTACAAGTTAATGCATATGAATCAGAATCAGAATCAGAAATACTTTATTGATCTCCGTAGGGAAACTCTTTGTTACAGTAGCTCGCCTTTACGTCAGTGCACACAGGAGAAAGTACTAGAAAACGATATGATACACTATAAACACTATAAAACAGGTCAGAAATAAATTAAGTATCATGTCGGTATAAGTATAAGATAAACTAAGTGTCGAGTACCAAGTGGGTTTACTGGTTGATGATGAAAGTACAGTATAAAATACAATGTAACTAATTATGTAATAAATAATAGTAATAAGCGGAGGTGAGATTAGTAACACTATGCTACGATCCATGGTTGATGTTTGGATATGTAAATGAGGTTGGTGTATGATTGCCTTGCCACAATGTTATTCCACCTCCTTCCTCTGGAGAGGTGCCCTCCACATGCTTGGTCTGGAGGAAAGCGTCTCCATAGAAACCAAGACAACAGTGGCACATGGGCTTAGGGTTTGACTGGGCAAATGGTTTTTCTTTTGGAGGACAATGACACTAGGGTGCAGTGGCGCAGGGTCGCAACTGATAGCATCAAGCAGGGATATTGAGTGTCGAATAACAGACACTTACTTTTACCACATTTAAAGTGCATTTACACATCCAGTGATGAAGATAAATAAATGTATTCAATACAAAACAAGTGGACTAACGTGTGTGTGTGTGTGTGTGTGGTGTTGTATGCCTCAATGTTCAATAAATGTTGATGATAAGATGTCAGGCCCATCCGTCACCCTTCATTTCCTCTTTTCTTCTCTCTGTCTTCTTTCTTTTTCCCTCCTACCACTCTCATTCTCTCACTGTCTTACTCGATACTTAATATCCTGCCTTCTATCTGCATCCCATCCAGGATAATGACAAAGCACAGAGGACTCAGAGAAGACTCATTGTGTTGCATCAATGCCGTGTTGGGAAAGCTCATTGGGAAATCTGACTTTCCCATTCTAATCTATGCAGAGTGAAGCACTGTGGGTGAGTTGGAGTGGGAGGGAGAAGGTGGGCTGTGTGTTAACACAGAGTAGCACCATTACTCCCTGAAAGAAGCAGGCCTTGTCCTAATAAAAAGTAGAAAAAAGTAGCTTAAAAGGTAGATTCTGAATCAGAATCTCAGTTGAAGATTGTGAGGGGTTAAAGAAAGGAGCTCAACTCAATGGTCCTGTCAGTAGTGGCCTTGTTTGGTGTAGAGACGCAAGAGGCAAAATGAGAGACAGCATAAACAAAGAAGCAAGACAGAGATACCACTTATAGTTCACTTATAGTATTCTGTAGATTTCTGTTTAAAGTCTATACCATGGTGGCCTTAGAACAACCAGTCAGAAGCTTGTCTAGACTGAAACTCTGTCTGATAAATATTAATGGAGAGAGGAGAGGACAAATGAGAGAGTAGCTGGAGTAACAGTGTGAGGTAAATGGAGAGAGAAGGGCCAGCTTTACTAGCTTTCCCAGTGGCCTTGATTTGACAGATGATAACGGTTGATAAAAAGGTAATTTTTTATCATATGTTAATTCATAGATAATATGTGCTTTTATTTTTTCTCACATGGACTATACTGTAATGCACTCTGTTCTGGTATCAGGCAGGTGTCTATCTGCCAGTCCAGACCAAAACTGCTCAGATTTTTCATGGTACCTTCAGTGGGCTACCTTTATATTGGCTTCCGGTTAGGTTCTGCACTGATTTTGAACTTCAGAGCCAGGCCTAGGGAAGATGAAATATCTTGGGTGTACCTGCCTCTTGCCCCGTGTAAGCTGGGATAGGCCAGGCCCCATGATCCTGACCAGGATGAGTTTAAAAAATGGATGGATGCTTCACGCAGCCTTTTTCATGCATGTAAAACATTGGGTATCTGTATAGGACACACCAGGTTGCACTTCCATACCCATTAATCTAATCAGACAATTACAAATACTTTTTCCTAGTCTCTTATCTTTCTAACTTTCATTTGAATAATTTCCATTTACTACCTCTATATAGCTTGCAGGTAAGGAAAAGGTAAGGATGCATGCTGCTACTGCAGTCAAGACAATTATTTAATCAGCACATTAAACTAATGCTTCAATTCCTGCAGACTTTCATCAGAGTATGATTTCTTTGTTAAAATGACAAGGATTAGACTATTACAGAAGCACCTACCTTGCACTCCTTAATTCACTAATAGGTGTGAAGTGAAGTGAAGGCACTGATTACATAGAATACTTAGATACCACTTTGGATCTGCATGAAAACATTGAACCTAATGAAAAACCATTTAAAGAAAGAAATACTCATTATAACAATCTTTAAATGGGCTACTCAATATCTAAAATAAAATATTGCTTTGCAATCTTGCAATAAGTGTATACTCCTAGCAATTACACACATTTTCTCTTTTTATTCATTGTTTATTTCAAAAGAAGTATTGATTACTGTATTGAT